>NC_064573.1:40909773-41509773 GCF_937001465.1 Orcinus orca
TCAAGTTCAAGAGTCTTCATGTAGGCTTTCTGTATAATCTCTGAATGGGGTCATGGAAGGATATTGACAGGACCACCACAGTATTTCATTATGGGCTTTAATTGTGAAATGCAATTATTCAAATGCACCATAATTTTAGAACTTTTAAAGGACATCTTATTGTTTAAAAATGTTCTGAGAACTTCAGCAGTGAAGGTTGCCCAGGACCCTTAATTTCAAAGAGGCTGCAGAGGAAAGAGCCTAGATAAAGAAAAAGGAATCATTTTCCCTCTTCACCTCCATGGCAGGAAAACTATTGTTTCAGAAATGAGTGTGAGACTTTCTGAGGGTCTCTTCTCCCTGTGCCTAGGAATACTCTGAGATCCTTGGGCCCCAATGAACATGAGGTGGGATAGAAAAGATCTGATGAGAGTGGGGTATCTCAGCAGGTCTCCCTATAAGTGGGTTCTGAACACCAAGAAAGTACCCCCAAATAAGGGATTTTATCCACTTATATAACATATAGTGCCCAGAATAACACCACAGAGAACAATGTGATATAATACTTACTGAAAAATCTTTTCTAAGATACAAGGTGGGACTTTATATATTTCATGTACACATAGCATATTTATCCACTTATATTTGTGGTCAATACAAGTACCTGTTTCTCAGAGTAAAAGTGTAAAGGAAATATAATATGATTAATGATTCCAAGAAAAAATTGATTTGGAGCTAAGTAGTGCTAGGACAAATAATACAATTGAGTCAGGTCAATGATAAAGCTCTCTAGAAGGGATTTCTACATAAGTGCTTTATTAGCACTGAGAAAAGGGCAGATTGTGGAGAGCATCAGGACTGTCGAAGCAAATGCAGCATCTCTTTAACTCCACCAGTTGGCCATTTTTTTTCAATTGAAGGTTTCTCTTTTATTTAAGGAGAGAAGAGCCTTAATAGAAATCCTCTATGAAAATCAATGGAGCATTCTTCTCAAATACTGTTTGTTAATGAATTTACTGGTCAGCTCTATTAGTTCCCGTGGATTATAATTCCATGTGAGTTAAAATATGAAGTATCAGACTGGGCATGAATCAGAGACTTAACTTCTGAATAATTGTAAAAAAGGTTTTCAGAGAGTCGGAAAAAATGATCTCTAATCAGATAAATAAATCAGATTAAAGTGTTAGTTCCCTCTGTAAAAATAGATGAATAGGAATCAAATTTGTGTGTGTGTGTGTGTGCCTGTGTGAAGAGACAAAGAGAGTGACCGAGAATGAATGAACATTTATATTGCATTTATGTATTTCTTTATTCAATAGCTTATATAAAATATTTTGATGAAATACTTTCAAATTGCTCTGCTTCTTTTCTCCCGCAATTCCTTGTATAGTACAAGGAAGTTTGTTTTTTTTTAAACTGGACATCACCTTAATTTACAAATGATAGTTATATTAAACGTCAGTTTCATATTCCAATCCCAGTAGAGTCGACTGTGGATTACCTGTGTACGAATCATCCATGGCAGATTTTTAATTGTAGACTTGTTCCTTCTCTTTGACATTCTTACGGCTTCTTTTCCCTGAGAGTCAAAGAGATAGACTAAGCGATGTGAACTGATTTTCACATGAAAATCAGGGAAAAATATGCTTTACAATTTTGGATTTTAATATGTGAGGTTTCCTCGATGCTGTGCTCCAGCAAAAGTTAACCCCATCACCATTAATGGAATTGGTGCAGATTTGCACTCAATTATATGCAAGGTGCATATTTTCCTTCCTTCTACAAGCTTAAAATACATCAACGTTCATAACAGCTCTGCATGCACCTGAGGAATCGTCTATGGCAATTATGTCTGATTTACAACTCATTTATTCCTTTTGCTTACCTCATATTTCATGGACCAGTGTCAGTGACAGTATGGTGGAAAACTAATGCCCTGCATCAGACTTCTTAGCGGCACCGTCAGCTTTTATTTAGAGATGTTTAACAATCTGTCAGTTTCACTTTAGAAATCTTTGCTTTCTTGAGAGAAATACCTTGGTTTTTGAAAAGGTAATATTTAAAGAATCACTGACAAGAGTATTGATTTCTAACTTGATTCTGGATCATGGTTCTGAAAAGAGAAGCTCTGTATAGGGCACTGGAAAAGCTGGCTCTGACAATCAATGTGAACTATTGTGGACATAAATTATGAAAAACTGACATAAAATAGCAACTGAAATAGGTGGCCAGAATGCATTCCAAGTGTGTCATTTTCTGTGGAAGGGATGATTCACTGCAGTAAATAGATACATGAGTTCTGTTCAGATTATTTTTTATCTTTCCTTAAAGTACTTTGAAAAGCAATAATGAAGAAATGCTTATTACTGCAAAATCCAAAGTTTACTGTTTCACCTTGGGGCTAAATTTTTTAAAATATATGTAAAATTGGATAAAATTTTAATGGTGCTAGCAATAAGTTTAATTGCCAAAACAATCGTGGACAAATTTTAATGAGGAAAATTCACTAGAGTATCTGTACACTGGGATTATTTTTCCTAAAAGAAATGCAGAAATATAAACAGTTCTCCATCCAGATGTGGTTGATTTTTTTCCTCCACATTGCATTATTAGCAATTATTAAGAGACATGCAATCAAGTTGGATAGATATTTCTTGAAATGATGCATGATATGCAGTGCATGCTTTCATTGTGCTTCCTGCCATTATGGAATAATGCGTCTTATTTGGAAATACAATGATCACTTCTGTTGAATCATGCCCAGTCAGCTTATATAATAACACCTCTATTTTGTGAATCATTTCAGATTTCAGAGAGCTATGCCTTCCTACCAAGAGAAGCGGTGACACGGTTTCTAATGAGCTGCTCAGAGTGCCAGAAAAGAATGCATTTAAACCCAGATGGAACAGATCATAAAGGTAGCCGCAGTGTCAAATAGTGAGATTTCAAGTAATTTTATTCATAATGGCAATTTATATCCCACATTTTTATAAGAATGTGGTAGACAGAAACAGTTTAACAAGTCAGATCGTCTCATGTATTCAAGCAGGAGACAGTGAATGTTGAAGATTCACTACAAAGCAACTCAGTGTCCTTTCTCAGAAGAAAAGCAGTTTTGACTGTAGCAAATAACTTTTTTCCTATAATAATATTTAATTTTCATTTATTGTGTGTATTTCATGGTATTTCAGATATTTTCAGCAAGGAAATTGATGTTCCATCTGTGTTCTTTTAAATCTACCAATTTCTTATTTCTAAAAGTAATGAATAGTATGGAGTTCTTTCACCGAAAATTTTTACAGAAAAGTTATAGTTTGGCTTTGGCTTTCATTAAAAATTATTTGGATTATTTTCCTAATGTATGAGTTTCTCTCAGAGATTAATCTCAAAGATACATTTAGGCTAGCCTATTCCCTTGTGTTGGAGAATGGGTGGAACAGCAAAAAATAAAAAGTAAATTTCCTCTTGTGGTCAAGTAGTCCATGTAGAAAGCAAATTTGGGGACTTCCCTGACAGTCCAGTGGTTAAGACTCACTGCAGGGGGCACGGGTTTGATCCCTGGTCAGGGAACTAAGATCCCTCATGCCACACGGCACAACCAAAGAAAAGAAAAGTAAGTGTGCAGCAAAGGAGAAAAATACAAAAATACCAATAATTTTGTTTAATCACTCTATTAGTGTCACTCATTGTTATCCAGGATATCAAAAATCTCCCCTTGTAGTTAGAAATAACAGATTTATCCATAGTGCTAATTTGTCCCAAAACACCTTTGTTGAATCTTACCAGTTTTTATTTTTTCTACAATCCATCTCTAATGCTACCAATCTCCTAAACACTTGGTATCTAGAATCTTATTTCAATTTGAACAAATTGGATCATTCTGAAATTACAGGTAGAATGCAGTATCACTTTCATTACCCATTAAAAATGTTTTATTCCAGATAATGGAAAACCTCCCACTTTGGTGACCAGCATGATTGACTACAACATGCCAATTACCATGGCCTACATGAAGCACATGAAACTGCAGCTGCTAAACTCACAGCAAGACGAGGTAAAATGGAAACATGTACACTTATATCACGAGTCAGAATGAGGTTTGATAACCATGACTGTTGTGTTAAGCAGGATGGCACTTTGAAGATGGTAATTTATTTATTTTTAATGAAAAGAGTGTCACTAGGACTGCACAGATAGAGAAATATGCAGAAATTTCTAGTGCTCAACAGAGATACCCTATCTTACCACTTCTGCCTTAGTGCTGTGTGGGAATTTGCTCATTCCCCAGAAACATTCATTTTCCTTAGTAGCCCACCATCGAGCTAAACCTAGGTAAAGTGCTAGAAAGTTCAGGGGAGAGTATTCCAAATAAGTCTGTATCTAGGGAAGTTTTAGTACTAAGGCTATTTTACCTGGAAATCAGAAAGTTCAATTTCATAGGTATTTCAAATATAACAATTTCCCCACCATCCAAATCTTGTGTATATTTTAAAGTTGTTTTTCAGTTAATCATTATCCTAAGTATTTGTTTGTCTACTTCTCTGCATTTTCTACAATTTGTGGTGATTCTTCTTAACTAGAGATTTTTTTGATGTTTCAAATTATTTAATTTGTATAGTAAGAGTCTAGCAATGTGCTTGTTGGCGTATATTAGATACTAAATGCATATTTGTTAAATATTCTTCCCTAAAATATTAATTAACTCACCAGTTTCGTTGAAGTATCTCAAAGGCAGGGACTAAGTTATATATATATACCCTGTGTATATTCCCCAAAACACTTATAACAATATGGGCTTAGTAAATCCTTGTTAACTAGTTAGTAGCCATTAATTAATATACACATTCAGAGTAACTATATTAGGGATAGTTTCTCAGGCTAATACATTCTCTCCTTTCTGAAATTTCTATAGAACAGGAAATGCGGTTAAGTATTTATTTTTAAATACAGCATTATTTGGTGAGATATATTTAAATTCTTTTTTTTTTACATCTTTATTGGAGCATAATTGCTTTACAATGATGTGATAGTTTCTGCTTTATAACAAAGTGAATCAGTTATACATATACATAAGTTTCCATATCTCTTCCCTCTTGCGTCTCCCTCCCTCCCACCCTCCCTATCTCACCCCTCCAGGTGATCACAAAGCACCGAGCTGATCTCCCTGTGCTATGCGGCTGCTTCCCACTAGCTATCTACCTTACGTTTGGTAGTGTATATATGTCCATGCCTCTCTCTCGCTTTGTCACAGCTTACCCTTCCCCCTCCCCATATCCTCAAGTCCATTCTCTAGTAGGTCTGTGTCTTTATTCCTGTCTTACCCCTAGGTTCTTCATGACATTTTTTTTTCTTAAATTCCGTATATATGTTAGCATATGGTACTTGTCTTTCTCTTTCAGACTTACTTCACTCTGTATGACAGACTCTAGGTCTATCCACCTCATTACAAATAGCTCAATGTCATTTCTTTTTATGGCTGAGTAATATTCCATTGTATATATGTGCCACATCTTCTTTATCCATTCATCCGATGATGGACACTTAGGTTGTTTCCATCTCTGGGCTATTGTAAATAGAGCTGCAGTGAACATTTTGGTACATGACTCTTTTTGAATTATGGTTTTCTCAGGGTATATGCCCAGTAGTGGGATTGCTGGGTCATATCGTAGTTCTATTTTTAGTTTTTTAAGGAACCTCCATCCTGTTCTCCATAGTGGCTGTATCAATTTACATTCCCACCAACAGTGCAAGAGGGTTCCCTTTTCTCCACACCCTCTCCAGCATTTATTGTTTCTAGATTTTTTGATGATGGCCATTCTGACTGGTGTGAGATGATATCTCATTGTAGTTTTGATTTGCATTTCTCTAATGATTAATGATGTTGAGCATTCTTTCGTGTGTTTGTTGGCAGTCTGCATATCTTCTTTGGAGAAATGTCTATTTAGGTCTTCTGCCCATTTTTGGATTGGTTTGTTTGTTTTTTTGTTATTGAGCTGCATCATGTGCTTATAAATTTTGGAGATTAATCCTTTGTCAGTTGCTTCATTTGCAAATATTTTCTCCCATTCTGAGGGTTGTCTTTTGGTCTTGTTTATGGTTTTCTTTGCTGTGCAAAAGCTTTGAAGTTTCATTAGGTCCCATTTTTTTATTTTTGTTTTTATTTCCATTACTCTAGGAGGTGGGTCAGAAAGGATCTTGCTGTGATTTATGTCATAGAGTGTTCTGCCTATGTTTTCCTCTAAGAGTTTGATAGTTACTGGCCTTACATTTAGGTCTTTAATCCATTTTGAGCTTATTTTTGTGTATGGTGTTAGGAAGTGATCTAATCTCATACTTTTACATGTACCTGTCCAGTTTTCCCAGCACCACTTATTGAAGAGGCTGTCCTTTCTCCACTGTAAATTCCTGCCTCCTTTATCAAAGATTAAATCTTTTACAATTACTTTGTTAACTTTGTTCATAAAACACAAATCAATTTTTTTTTTTTTTTGCGGTACGCGGGCGTCTCACCGCTGAGGCCTCTCCCGCTGCGGAGCACAGGCTCTGGACGCGCAGGCTCAGCGGCCATGGCTCACAGGCCCAGCTTCTCTGCGGCGTGTGGGATCTTCCTGGACCAGGGCACAAACCCATGTCCCCTGCGTTGGCAGGTGGACTCTCAACCACTGCGCCACCAGAGAAGCCCAGAAATCAAATTTTTGATTTTCCTCTTTGTGTGAGCAGGTTTAATCTCAAATCTATGTTTATAAAATTGTTTTATCTCAAGATTTTATGAAAAGTACACTCTGTAAGAATATCTGTATTAGTGCAGTGGCAGTATCAGATTCCATATTATTAGATAGCTGTATATAAATGATTGAATAACTAGTAATAAGATCATTCAAAGACAGGAAAGACAATTAAGAAAATATTACTGTTTATCCATCCCTGAGAATAAAAATATTATTCCCATGAGTCATCACATAATTGAAAATCTTTTTTAAAAACTCATAAACTAGTTAGAGCTGTCAAATTATTTGTAGGAAACTCATGTAGATATTGATCTGTTTATTTCTAGGCCAAAAAGTAAGATTAACTTTGTGCCAGCAGTAGGGTCCACATATGCTAAATCCTTCTGGCTTCTAAAAAATCCTAAGTGTTTCACATAAGAGAGACAGATCCTTTTAAATTATAACTGGGTTAGGAAAATAACTCTTATCTTTACATTTCAAAAATGCAAACTTGGGTGTACACTGTCTTAAAACTATTCATATAAATGATGAGTTAGATTATGAAATTTTTGAAATCGTGATTATTGAAAGAAAGGAAGGTGGTTAAGTAACATAAGTCGTGTTAAAATGGAAATCAAGTAAGATATTCCTTTGTGATGAGTTAAATTTTAATAAATGTTTATTCAATTACTTCAATCAATATTTATTGAGTACCTTCTCTGTAACTGTCACTCTTATAGGTAATGGAGATAAACAGTGAATAAATTGACAAAATTCTTGCCTTTATTAAGCTTATCTTCTAGTGGTGGTGGGAGAACAGACAATAAAGGAAGTAAATAATGAAATAATGAAATAATGAAAATATTTATATAGGACAATACTAAATGCTATTCAGAGAGATAAAGAAGGCCAAGAATGGGAATCCCTTTAAAATTACAAAATACTGTATCCAAAGTCAGGTCAGTTGACCTTCTTACAAACTGTTGATGAGAGTTTAAACCATAACAAACTTTCTGGGGGAGAGTTTGGCAATAATTATTTTAAAACTTTAAAAAGTTATTTATATGCTTTGACTAAAAATTTATACTAAGGAATTTGTTGCACAAAACAATTTAAGTGTTAGGATGTTTATTGTATTGCTAATAGTGATGGTTGGAAATATCCAACGGTGAGGAATGTTGAATCTGCACTGTCCAACATGGTAGCCACTAGACATACAGGGATATTTAAATTTAATAAAAATTAATTCAAATTAACTAAAATTAAATTGTCAGTTCTTTAGTCACACTAGCTACATTGATTAGCCATAGTGTGCAGTTTGTATTAACCATTCTATAGAACAGAGACTGCAGCCTCAATCTTTGTGTCTAGATCTTCTTAAACATACACACACATAGCCTCACACATATAGCTTTTACACATAGACACACATATATATACATATATCTCATATATCTCAGATGGTTGTGTGTGTACGTACACACACATACCATGGAAACAGTATTTTACTAGATTACATCTAGTTAGCTCTTTGTAGGGTATATAATAAATGCTTTTATAAAGACTATGTTCATATAGTATCCACAGCTACTTTATAAACACATATTGATCATCTTTACCATTACATTTATTTTTGTATGTGTTCATATAATAAATATGAATCTTATATACTGTAGAATTTGTTACATATTCTATATAACAATATCAAACAGTTTTGTGCTTATTATGGATCTGACGTTGTTTTAACTACTTTAGATATATTATAGCCCCTCAATCATTTTATAGCCCTATGAGATTGATACTATTATTTCTCCTGTTTTATAGGTGAGGAAACTGAGGCACAGAAATGTTAGGTAATTTGCTTAAGGAGACACATCTAATAGGTGACAGAGTATAAATCTGAATCCAGGCAGTCTGGTTCCAGAGAATGTGCTCTAAAACACTGTGATATTACAGACACTATATAGAGTGTATATAATGGATATCTATATCATCTAGCTATGTGTGTGTATATATGTACATATATGTATATGGTACACATTGATAACATGGATGTGTACACTGAATTCTGTTATTTTTCTTCTCTTTTGAACATATATATTTAATATTTCAGATGCTTTGGATTTTCTTAGAATTTAGAATTGGAGATAACATAATGTACTGAGAGGGCACATGGCTGGGAGAAGTCTGTGTGGCTGATTGCCCAGAGGCCTCCCAGGGTGGCATTTCCTCGCTGAATTAATGAAGAGCTAGTGCTACTCAATAGACCCAGACACAATCAGACCTTAGGTAAGGGAAGAACACCCAAATCACCTGGGCCTGACCTAGGGATCAGAATGCCCGTTGTAAGTCTGCTAGAATGCTCCTGTACCTTAACCGTAGCAACTTCTTTGCTGATGCCAAGATGTCATTTATGAAGCCAGGGGAACTCTTCCTATTCAAAGAAGCTCTTTTCTTAAGTTTGGGAGACATCATAATGAATCCCAGTTCTGGTATATAATAGTATAATAAATTACTTAACAGCTCTGTGCCTCAATTTCTCAATCTGTAAAATTGGGTAAATGCTGGCACCTAACTCACAGGCTGTGATGAAGATGAAGTATGTAAGCAAATATAAATTTGCTACTGCTACTGGTAATCATTACATTAATGTTAGACTTCCAGATCAAATGTTTATAAATTGAAGTTAAACCTGGTGGTTTCAATTAAACATTTATGATATTTTACACAGGTTTCTAAGGCCTTCCTGCCTACATAAGCACAGCATTTGTCCAAAAATCAGTTCTCCAAAGCAAAAAAGGAGTTTGCTTCAAGGAAATGACTATAGCAACATAGCATAGATTTGGTTTAAGTTAATATTTGAGAGATTTTGATGAATTGACCGTTTGGCAACCTTGCCTTTTGGTAACTTAGCCATTTGCTGATCTGGCTTTTGGTAAATGGATCTTGCACACTTTTACCTTGAACTTTTTGTGGTTGCAATGCCATTTATATTCCCTTGTAAAGAAAGAAAGGTTGTGCTAAGATTAACTTGTTTTCCAGCAAATGTGGACTTTGAATCTAGCCATGTAAGTTTGTCTGTTTTTAGATTCCATTTTGTTTACCAACGAAAAATTTTTAGTTAAGATTTTTTATTGCAGTGTCAGATTTTTGTTTATAATATTTTATTGTCATTTATTTAAAAACTTAAAACATGTATTTCTTTTTATGCTATGTTTTGTGATCGACTCTTTTAGGAAGTTTTTTACTAATTAAAAAAAATCCATTCTTTCACTATTCAGATAATTCCTCAACTACGTCCTTCCTAAATACATTATTTTATGTTTTACATCTTTTACATAGAACATTGAATCTTCACACGTTTTCAAATTTCTTATTTGTTATTTCAAGAATCTATTCATGTGTAACAATTTACTGAGTTCTGTAAAAGCTTACTAACTGGCTAAATTTTAATTGACCCTATAGATAAAATGGTCATTATCTGAATGTATTATATTTTATGATACTTGATGATATTTTAAAACAATTTTCAGGATGAAAGTTCAATAGAAAGTGACGAATTTGATATGAGTGATTCAACACGGATGTCAGCTGTGAACTCTGACCTTAGCTCCAATCTTGAGGAAAGGATGCAAAGTCCCCAGGCTCTTCACGGCCAGCAGGATGGTAAGGCTTTCAAATTGAGCAAACAAACAAATAAACAAAACAAAACATTAACAAAAACCTGAATCAGAATTTGTTAAAACAACTTCTTCTTATTCTTGTGTTAATTTTTTATCTGTTTCCATGGAGACTTTTTTTCTGTGCACTCAGGTTATATTATCCGCTTCATTATCTTTAGATTCAAGTATCAATACTTGGTTTAAAACTGCAAATACTGGTTATAAAATCCAGGCTTGCCCATGTTTTGCTGTCTGAACTTAAAATGAGTTCTATCAATGTAGTTTGGGTTTCTGTGATGTCTTCTGGCTTTGGTTTCTTGGGCCATTATTCTCCTGACTGAATTACGAGTTTAAAAATGGTCAAAAGATTAATTTGGATGTTTTAATTTTACTAAAAGACAAAGTTTTTGTCAAAAACAATTGCTATAAAAGGACAGTTTTACCATAGGGATTTTGCTGGGTAAGAAGATTTTTGCTGCGATTTTGAGCTATTTTATTCAGCTGTAAAGGAAGGACAGATGGTGATCTTTTATTCCTGGGTCCATTGAAGATTCCTGAGTCATCCTACTCTTCTTGATAGAACAGTTAAAGTAGAGAAAACTGGACGTGTAGAGAAAGTAGACTTAGCAGTTAACACTTTAGGTCTAATATATCCAGAGATCTTTTAAAACTATCCTTGTAGATTTTTGTCTTTATAAATATAAAATTATGTATGTAAATATAAAATTATGTATACAAGTAAATGTACCTTACTTGGGTAATTGTGGATGAAAATTCAGGGTTACAAATAGAAGGAAATTGTCCAGTTTTATTCAAAATTAGTTTATTATTCCTGTAATTAGCAAGTTTAAATGAGCTTTCTGGCTGTGTATTTTTGTGCCTACATCTGTTGAGAACAAAAAAAGATCTTTCCTTGCTTTCTCTGACACTTGCTGTTAAAAACTGGTTACAAAAGATTGCTGCATTTCTAGCTGCTGTTTGTGTTCTTATGTTGTCATATTAGAAATCCCTAATTTTAAGCATACAAAAAGTCTTTAAAAAGGCAAGGGGGCTTTTGTTCCCACTTCAGATGCGTCTAAAAGATGTTGGTGTCCTTGTTGGCATGAGTTACGAGGAAGAAGCAGTACACTGATCATCAGCGATTTTAAAATCATATATTATTCACTACATAATAAAATAGCTATTGCAATAGAAATGACATTTATTTGGGAAATATTTAAGAATGTAGTTCTTCTGGTGTGGGTATAAATTACTTTTTTTCTTCTAAAATATTAGTAGATCTTCAGATTTTAAGTTTTAATGGAAAATGTGTAGCACCAGGATGATGGAATAACTCCCTCCCTCTCTCTATATATATGTGTGTGTGTATATATATATATATATATATATATATATATAAAACACTGTAACTATGTAACTATATAAAAATAATAACTATATAACTGTATATAACTAATAACTATATATATATATCACACTCTATTAATATTTATCCATGTATTTTGCCTGTTTATACCATCATCTTTTTTATTCCCTAATTTTTTAGGACCATAAATAATAAGAGGATATCTCTTATGACAGAAATTCTTTGTTTTCTTGATTGATTTGTTTATGGTGGATCTTTGGCTAGGGGACAGCTGATGTGATATAAATCTATATCAATACAATGCAGTGGAATAATGTCAAATATTGCTTCCTCTTAGGAGAAAGCACTTTCTCATCATACATTGATGTATGCCTCAAGGTTAAGGACTTACCTAGTTGTTCCTTCTCCAACCTAAGCCTAAGCCTTCCCTTACATGTTCAGTGACTTCTCTTCACACTTCTCCTTGAGAAGGAAAGTCTAGGAAACATTGCTCAATCAACTTTCTGAGATTGTGGAAATGTTCTCTATTTGCACTGTCCAGTACCGATAGTCACTATGGCTATTGAGTACTTCACATCTGACTAGTACATGGAGAGACTAATTTTGGTTTTATTTGACTTAATTTTAATTAATGTTGATTTCTATTTCAATAGCCACGTGTGGCGGGTGGCTACTTTATTGGACAGTGTAGTCTAGAGCATTATTTTATTTTGACTTGGCAGTTAAATTCCTTTCTCTGCAGCCTTGGATTAGATGTGTCTGAAGTCTTTGGAGAAATTGTAAGAGAAATTCATATTGTAAGAGAAATTCATTTTTTAACACCTGAAACTCCAGTTTAATATTCGTAAAATATGAACAATATAAACTTTTGAAGGTTGAATTTAAATGTTCTATTTTCATTAACACTAAGTGATTACTGTTAAGATATTATTGTAAAGAAATTGAAATAGCATATTGTGATTTTTTAGGAATCCTTCCCACTAATTATAACACAAGTAAGTATAACAATGTGTTATTGGACGCATATTTCTATAAAATAGAAAAAACTTTTTCAGTGTTCATCTCACTATGGTTATAAAAGATCTGAAATCTATTCAATACCAAGGGAAAGAAAGAATATAAAATATAGATCATTTCGGAAATATAATTATCTTATGCATATTGGGGAAAGGGAGGAAAAGAATGGAAATATCTTGCCACCAGGCTAGATAATTAGGTAAGGGTGAAGAAGACACAAACCAGAATGAGGAATTTGGTAAACAGAAAAATGTGTCAATTGATGTATAATATTCAACTTCTTTCGCTTATTTTAACTGTATAATGCTCCCCTAACTCAATGAAAATATGAAGATAGAAAATGCACAGAAACTTTGAATCTTTGCATAGGAAGCATTTTACCCTCATTTAAAAAAATTGAAATCTAATTTACATATAACATCATATTATTTTCAGATACACAACATAACAATTTGAAATTATCACCACAATAATTCTAGTTAACATCCATCACCACATATAGTTACAATTGTTTTTTCTTGTAATGAGAACTTTTAAGATCTACTCTCTAACTTTCAAATATGCAATACTGTCTTATTAACTCTATGCTGTACAATGTAGCCCTAGGACTTATTTATTTTATAACTGGAAGTTTTTACCTTTTGACCACCTCACCCATTTTTTGAGTAAAATATATTATGCTATTTAAAACTTTTTTGCAGTCTTAAAATAATGCCTTTAGTTTAAAATCATTTAAAGATTGTATAATTATTTGAGTTACTCATGAAAGCGTGAGTTCCTTTAAGCTGCGGTGGAATATAAGGGGCTTACTGTGAAAGAGGCTCTGCTCTATAGTGGCTGGGGTCGATGGAATTCCAAAAAGCGCTCCTGGTTCAAAAAGCTTAAAGGTGCTCTGTACTCGAATGTTCATCAGTTTGTAAGTGTTCTTGTTCTGCCATCCATTTCGATGGATTATAAGTAGGAATACTGTCACTTAAGACTTCTGTCTTCCAATCTCAGATCCTAGAAATTTGTGGAAACATGGATTAGCTCAAAATAGTATTCTTTTTTCTTAATCAATTATTTATTCTGAATTTGTACAGTCTAAAAACAGCTGATTTATTTTTTGTTGTTGTCTTAGGTTGTTTATTAAAAGATGTCTGGCAAAAGTGTCAGATTTAGAAACAAAGATACAGTGCAAAATAAATATTCAACTTCTTCTGATAGAGAAATACTTTTCTAAGAACCATTTTAATTGCTTTTCTGAGTTAATAGCATACTGTATACTGTTGATATTTTTTATAAGGGAATATATGTGCTTTTTTAAATATCTATATATTTTAAATTTATTTTATCTTTTTTTGGCTGTGTTGGGTCTTCGTTGCTGTGTGCGGGCTTTCTCTAGTTGCAGCGAGCGAGGGCTACCCTTCGTTGCGGTGCATGGGCTTCTCATTGCGGTGGCTTCTCTTGTTGTGGAACACGGGCTCTAGGTGCATGGGCTTCAGTAGTTGTGGCACGTGGGCTCAGTAGTTGTGGCTCACGGGCTCTAAAGTGCAGGCTCAGTAGTTGTGGCACACAAGTTTAGCTACTTCGCGGCATGTGGGATCTTCCTGGACCAGGGCTCGAATCCGTGTCCCCTGCATTGGCAGGTGGATTCTTAACCACTGCGCCACCAGGGAAGCCCCTATGTGTGCTTTCTGAAACTCAAAAAATATTATTAGGTTATTACCAGCAAACGATTTCTGTATTTTTAAGTCACAACAAATTGTATTTTCCCTTTTGCCAATTTTTTTAAGATTATAGGAACACAAAAGGAAGTCGAAACCTTCAACTCTTTGCACATCAGCTGAATCAGCTTTAAAAGTAAGGGACAGCAATAGAAAAAAAAAGTATACATTTCTCTTTGGCCCTCATTTTGTTTTGTTTTGATTGTGACATTACAGGATATATATCCCTTAGGAGAATGTGTTGAATTTGCCTTGTCTCTCGACTCAATGAAGTTATGTAGATATATTTTTTAACATAATTTTGTTTTGCAATATTTGGTATTTCACTAATGTATCAAACAATGACTTGTTTGTACATTGAAAATTAACAATGTTCCATGTGCCAAGCAAAGCATTGTAATGTCTAGAAACAACAAAAATGGAGAAAGACTTGAGAGTTAAGACTTCTCTTAAAGCATTCATCAACATTTACTTGAATTTCTACCCATGATGGACTTGTAAATAATGTATTTAAGGCAACTTTTTCATTCAAAGATGTATTTGATAATTCTAATATCATTTAGAAATGCATAGCTCATTTGCCAGAATTTGAAAATCTCCCTCTTTCTGTATAATGTTTGTATTCTAGAAATGTTTTGATATGCTTCAATTGGTTAGGCCATTTTTGATAAACAGGAAAAAATGAATTGGAATATATTGGCTAATGTGCATACAAATATTAGAATACTGTGTGTGTATATATAATCATATATATATATGTCTTACAATAATGCTTAATTATAATAGACTTAGAAGAACTTTAGGTCTTACTTCACTGCTAAGAGCAGGTAAATTTTTTACATAAATATCAGTTTAGTGAAAATTAAGTAATAATTCATATAAGCTATTAATATATTATAGGTAATTAAATACAGCCATGCCTCATTTTATTGCTCTTCAGTTTATTGTGCTTTGCAGATTTTTTTTTTTTTTTTTTACAAATTGAAGGTTTGTGACAACCATGTGTTGAGCAAGTCTATCAGTGCCAATTTTCCAATAGCATTTGCTCACTTTGTGTCTCTGTCACATTTTGGTAATTCTTGTAATATTTCAAACCTTTTTATTATTATTATATTTGTTATAGTGATATGCAGTCAGTGATCTTTGATGCAAAAGCTCAGTGATCAATGATATTACTATTGCAAAAAGATTGACTAATCATAGGCTCAGATGACAGTTAACATTTTTTAGCAATGAAGTATTTTTAAGTTAAGGTATGTACATTTGAGATGTAATGCTATTGCATACTTAATTGACTGCAGTATCGTGTAAACATAACTTTTATATGCACTGGGAAACCAAAAATTTTATATGACTTGCTTTATTACAGTATTCATTTTTACTGTGGTGGTCTAGAACCGAACCTGCATTATCTCCGAGTAGTAGGTAAATATTTTGAATTCTAATGTCCAAACATGAACATGATGTATTAGGTTGAACCATATGAACTTGCCATATTGACTGAACCTAATAGTTGAAGCTCTAGAATAACTTAAAATAAAATAGAACATGAAAATTATGAAAGCAAAATGTTTCTGAAATTGGAATATATTTCAAAATATATTGTTTCAGAGCAGTGATGCATACACATGTACAGCAAATATCGTGTATCTTGACTAGTACACTTTTAAGATGACCATAGTCTTGTTTTGAGTGTAAACATGGAAGGGAGTAAATTTAAAAATAGCAATTTAGTTGGGAGGTAAATAACTGGGTAAAGTGATATTGTAGTGGCCATTGCACTTTTTTTTCTGTCCTTGTTTAGATTATATGCTGAGCTGACAGCATAGACTCCTACCTGGGGAACTTACTTTAAAAATACAGATCTAGGGGACCCACCTCAGTGGGATGACTAAGGTGTCGGGAAAAGGGTGGTGCTGATGTTCCAGACTATACTTTTGAAGATACTCCTCACATTTCTACCTGGCAGTTGTGGAATGTGAAGATGACAACAGATTTGAGTCAGGTGGGTGTAGTTCAGATGCTCAAATGCTGTTTTTGGTCAGTGGTACCTTCTGAGTCACTTTCTGAGTGAGGATTGTGCAAGTTTCTATGGGTTTCAGTTAACATTGTTTTCTTCATTATGAAAGTTGCTGCATACTGCATTTTTTATTACTTTTGAAAACATCCTTCTACTAGTCTATTATGTTTTATAGTCTGTTTGCAGTCTGATCTATCTGAATATTGTACATCTTGGACTTAAGAAAACACATACACACAATACTTTTTTACTTCTCTGTGTATGTGTTAATACAATTTTAGTAAAAATATGTGACTAAAACTGCATCTAATTTAGCTGAATAGAATAGTTTCTGGTAATTATTAAAGTATACAAACCAGCAATAAAACAACTACTATTTGCCATTTAATTTAGTTGGAAAATCTAATAAAACATGTTTTTAATAAAAATGATGTAAAACAGTATACATAATAGAAAATTAAATTTAGTAATTAATTTTTAATGATGGTGAGTTTTAAGTAGAAAAGCTATTAAAATTTGTTCAGACTGAACACCAAATTCCCTACTGAGGTTGTGTTGTCTTGTGTAAGTCATTTTCTTTGTTCTACAACTTTATTTTCTTTTAACTGTTTCTAATTGTTTAGGAAACTTTGCATAAAGCAAAAATGGTCAAAAGAGTGTTGATTTATTTTCTTTTTACGTAAGTGTAATAAAGTTTTTGACTTCCAAATTTCAGTTTATTCTTAACACTGCTACTGTTCTCAATTTTTAAGCTGAATACACTTATGGACTTAAAATACATGAAAATGTTACAGTGCTGCTGTTTTTTCTTAGAACAAGTTGTTCTAATGCCTGATTAAAAAGTAATTCTCATGGTAAATTTATTGAATTAATTATTCTGGGTTGAGGTAGTTAAGCTGATGAAGCTTTTAGAGAGCTTTCTCTTCATTGCAGTTGCTCTACAAGTAATTATATTATAATTTGCAGAAATATAAAGTATTATTATAAGCTAAATAAAGAAAATTGATAATTAATTATAAAGAATGTTACTATGAATTAGAGGAAATTTTGTTTGCTAGATTTTTTTGTAATATTATGTATGCCTGTGTTTGCGTGTGTGTGTGTGTGTGTGTGTGTGTGTGTGTGTGTCTTGGTGTTTATATATTTAATCATTTGAAATTGCTTTTAAGTAGTAATTCTCTATTTCCAAAAGCAGAAGAAGAAATAGCAACTTGACTTACATATAAAGCATAAGTATGGAAAAAAGATGCTGAATTATGCATTTATTTAGTATACTTTTGTGGGGAATGTTATTTTCTTCTTGCATTTAGCATCATATTATTTGGAAGTTTACTTTTCTCTTAGGTTAAAATTCTGCTTTTTGATTCTTGTATTACGTAAGTGATTTTTCATATAAGTGAGTGCTTGATAGAAATTTAGCTTATTGATTTCAGTCTGAAGTTTGCACACCCCAGAGACCAATCCAATCTTAGCTAGGTCCTGGATCTCTGGAAAATCAGGGGAAACTGACTTGGTTCCAGGCTTGCCTTGGAGAGTCTAATCTGATCATTAAAGGATGTCGAATTAATTTGGAATTTTACTTCTGGGTTTTAGTTCTTTGTTTTCAAGCATTGCTCTTGTGGTTTGTCATTTTCTTCATGGTAGTGATTGTTGGTTCATGAATGTGTTGACCTAAAACAAATAGATTGCCAGACAAATAGATTGCCAGATATTTCTCCAGGAAAGATGGGTTTATTCCTGATTAGCAGAGAATTGCAATTTAGGGTCTGCAATCATGGTGAGACATACAAAGTAGCAATAAGTCCCCTAGTGGCAAGGGAGGGAGAATGTTTTTATAGAGGGGAAAACAAAGTTGGGAGGGTTATAATAAACAAAGAGTCCATGGCTTTTCATTGGCTGAGTCCTTCCAAGGAAAGAAGTGAGGTATTTCTTCTTCCATTTGGGTTCTGTTGTCATTGCAGGGCATGAGAGTTCCCCCTTTTGTTCTCCCAAATCTATTTAATTGAGGTTTCTATTTTTTTTTTCATGTCCCCCTTTTGAACAAGTTCTTTCTCTGAACGCATCGCTGATCAAGCATAAAGTTTTCTAGTTTTAGCGCTTTTTGTCCCTCAGTTCCAAGAAGGACCTTTCCTAGGAGTAATGTTTCATGTCAGAAGGAAAATGCACAGTTTAGAAAACTATTGAGGTCACATTTGAATAATGAGGAATGGTAGTAGGGGGAACTCTCAGGCACATTTTATCTAAGGTCCATATGTTATCAAGATCATAGACATCAGATATCATCTGAAGTGTTATGTCACCATCAAAGGTTTGGTCCAGATATCTTCCAACAGACCTGGTCCTGATATCTTAGGAAAGTTATTCTATCAAATGTCACCTGCTTCAATTCCAGGAAATCTTTACTTTCATGTCACCAGATGATGTGTAGGTCCATTCAGGGTTCAGTGCTTTCTGTAGGTGTGTCATTTGAATCTAAGAATCTATTTCTGGGAATTTGGTGAGACAGGAGTTAGTTAGAAGTACCTGATAGGGACATCTCTCTCGAATTTGAGGAGTTCTTCAGGAGGTGTTTTTTTCCAGTAGATGAAATCTCCAGGTTACAAGGTGCAATGCATAAGGTCTTCACCTCCTGATAGCACACTGTGAAAAGGTTGCTCCAGAGGAGTTTCCTGTAGATCATCTCGAGGAGTCAGGAGGTGATTCATCAGTGCTAAGCAGTTGTGAGGGACTTCATCAGTGACAGAGGGGAGGCAAGTAGTAGGGTTAAGGTTGCTACAATGTAAAAGAGTTATGTGAAGAGCAGTTAATCAAAGGACTTCATAGGAGGTGAGATGGCTGAATGAGAAATGATGAGTGTGATGAGAATTCAGGAGCGGTACAGAAATAGTACAAAAATGCGTGAAGTAGAGAAATGGTGAAAAGAAGTCCCACAACAATTTTCTTAATGGTCTTAACCAAATGAACAGTGGTGGTAATGGCTCTAAGACAAGGGGAGTAGCCCTGTGTGGCAGGGCCCAGTTGCTGATTGAAATACCCTATTGGGTGGATGGTGGTCTCTATGTTTTGGGGCAAGTGCTCCAAGGGCATTTCCTTCCTTTTCATGTACAAAACGAACAAAGGTCATCTGATAATAGGTTCATCAAACTCTCCTTTAACGGCTGTGCCATTCAGTTACTCCCATAGAATTGGGTCAGGGTTGTTGTTCTTTAGTAAAACATGGAGGTTTGGCCATAAGAGAGACATTTGGAATCCAATTTCAGCAATAACTAACTGGCCGGAGAAAGCCTTGCAGCTGGCACTGAGCTTTGGGTTTAGGGAAGTTTAGGACAACCTGAAGCCTGTCTGCATCTAGGTGTAGCCCTTGTTCTGATATCAGATGCTATATTGAACCTGGGTTTGGAAAAAATGCAATTGTTTTGGCAACTTATGTCCCCTTAAGGCTAAAAGCTTTAGCACATGGATGTAGTCTTCCTGTGAGGAGGCTTGAGAATGAGAGCAAAGAAGCAAATCGTACACATTTTGCAACAAAATAGAACCTCTAGAGAACTTTATATCATCCAGATCAGCCTTCAGGATTTGCAAGAAATAAGAAGGACTCTCAGTAAAACCCTGAGGCATTACTGCCCAGGTGAATTGTTTTTCTTCCCAAGTGAAGGCAAAAAGGTATTGACCAGCTTCATCAATACTTGAATACTAAACAATGCACTGTATAAATCAGTTACAGTAAAGAATTTACTTCTTGTAGGAATGAATAGGTATTAGTAACCCATGAGGATTAGGAACAACAGAGTGTAGAGGGTTAACAGTATCGTTTATTGCTTAGAGGTCCTAGATACACCTTCACCCTCAGCCCTTAGGTTTTCGCACCAGTAGAATAGTAGCACCAGGGGCTACTACAAGAGATAATGAGGCCTTAAGCCTTGAAATCTTCTATTATAGGTTTTATGCCTTGAAGGGCTGCTTTACTTATAGGGTATGGATTGATTCTGGGAAGAGGTTTTGAGGGATCTATTTGAATTTTGATGGGAGGTGTGCTGTGAATTTTGCCAGTATCATTTGGAGATTTTTCCCATAAGGAGTATGGTAGCTAATTCAATGGGAACAAAGAGTGTTTCCAGAATCAGCTCTGGAAACAAATGAAATACGCCCAAGTGGTATTTAATTCACCTGGTTGGTTACTTGATGACTACTGTGAAATTCTAGAATGATTTACCCCTTTTGGGAGAAAAAAAATCCCAGCATGATACTTCCCTAAGAATTCCCAGCCTAATCAATGTATAGGGACTGAGGAACTAAAGGGGAAAAAAAGGATGTATATTTCTCAAAGGGCCTAAACAAAAGGGAGTAGGTTCAGAGACAGCTTCATTAGAGATCCCCACTAGAACTGTTCCAGTATTCTGAGACAGGGGCTGCTTTATAGCAGTGTGTTTGAGTACGAAGAATGTGGCTCCAGTGTCAGTTAGGATTGGAAGAAATTCATCTTGAATCTGGAAAAATCTTTCTCCAAGCCAATTAAGAGGGAGGATTGGGAAGATCCCTATAGTTCTTTGGAGGCTTGTCATTGAGAGACAGCAGGACGTTAGAAAAACTGGTTAGAAAGCACCTAAAGTGCCTAAGTTTATAACAGTCTCTTTTCTAATGTCCTGGCTCTTTGAAATGATAGCAGAAACTAAGAGGGTTTTGGTTTCGCTTAGGAGTCTTCATTTACTGGATGTGAAGATTAAGAATTTTGGTGGTGTTCCTTTTAGGTGACTTATCTAGGGTGTGAGAGAGCTGCTTTGCTAGATTAACTGAATCCGGAGTGGACATAGCTTCCCATTCCATCCTGTCCTTTTTACTAGCAGGGAAAGGTCCTGGTTCAGCCCTTTAATAAGCATAGAGTTAAAAGCTACCCGGAAGGAACCAACATCTGAAAGAAGACCAGAATTTTCTTTAAAAATAATCTGACGTCAATTGTGAAGTCATGAACAGGTTCATCGGATTTTTGTTTGCAGGCCTGAATCTTGTTCCAATCAAGCTTTGGAAAAGCCCTGCGAATTGCCTGATGAAGTTGCCTAACAATTGTTCAAGCCTGATCCTATATAAGTTAGCAGGCTGGTCTCCCTATTTTAATTCCAGAGACCTTTCAGGATTTTCCCAATTAGTGGTTTTCATCCAGTGCTGGGCCTGGCCTTTACCAACAGGCTTACGATCTACTGATACAAATCTGAGAACCCAGGTTGGTAAGTTTAAATGACTATATAAAATTCCTCAGCAAGTCCGTGAAGATCTTTGGTTACTGTAGGAAAATTTTGGGCTATGGCTCGCCGTTAAGCTTTAGTCCAGGGAATATAAGAAAGGAAGGGTTTAGCCTCTGGATCCTCAGAGGGTTTAATTCTAAAGGGGCAACTCCTGGTAAGTGTAGAGAAAAAGGGAGAGGAAAGAGCTTCAGAAAGAGGGGGAAGTTAGGAGAGAGAATTGGTATGGGGGAATTGAGGGCATAGAGGAGGCATAGTTGTAGTAGGAGGGAAGGAGGAAGATGGTGCTCGAGGTGGAGTCTGACCATGAGCAACTGAGGGAGAGAGGCAAGATGGCACCAGAGGCCGAACCCGAGACAAACAATTGAAGGAAGGAGAGCCTGAGGCTTTGGGAGCCATTTTTCTTTCTTTAATCATTTGCTTGCCTCAGTTAATCTTAAAACCTTAATTTTCAGAGAGGCAATTTTAGACCCCTCATAATGTTAGAAAGCCTGAAAATACCAATCAAAATAAGTATTCCACTCAGTTCTGGAAATTTTTGAGTTATGTAGTCCAATTCCATTTTCAGGAAATTAAGTTTGGTAATTTCCAAAGTTCTCCATAATGGCCTTCGATACTCTAAATTGTCTTTGGTCAAGTTAGTCCATTTAATTATAGATGTACATGTGGAAAGACCGTGGTTTTTAAGCATAAATTTGGCCATAGTCTGATGGGGGCACCCTCAAAATATTTAGATAACTGAGATCCCATTTCTTAGAGGTTTTTTTCTAGAGTAAAAGAACACTTTTCAAACAGCTTAAGTAACCTACAGCTTAAACACCTCAATTCAGCCAGCTTCCAACTTAAACAGTTTCCAAATTGAATAGCCTTTAAGGCCTAACACCAGCTAGTCTAAGGAAACAGCACTGTCCTGGAGGAACCAAAGGCTTTCCAGCCAGTTGCCGGAGAACAGCCTCTATTCCAAAAGAATGGGCCAGCAGGATGGCTGAACTTTCACAGGTTTAGTGAAGCAGCTCTTGTTCCCAAAGGAATGGGCAGATGGCTTCTCAGCCAGCTTTGGTTGAAGCAGTCTGATCTCAAAATCAGACCGTAGCACTGAGTGAGTACTCACATACAGAACAAGACCTTAACCAGATAGACAAAAACCGTAAAATAGATCTCAGATACAGACTGGAGAGCTTCAAACACGAAGAGGTTGTGAACTCAGATCTAGGAGAAAGATATACCTTCAGACTTCAAGGTTGGCAAGAAAGCAGTGAGCAACAATGGGCTCAATTATGGATACCACACTCATTTGCCCACCAGCCCAGGAGCCTTCAGGGGTCTTCTCTGGTCTCTGTACGGCCACCAAGACGTCGACGTGAAACAAATAGACTGCCAGAAACTTCTCCAGCAAAGATGGGTTTATTCAGGAAGAGCAGAGAATTATACAATTATAATTTAGGATCTTTAGCCATGAGGAACCTCACACAAGTCCCCACATGCAAGGGAAGGAGTACTCTTTTACAGAAGGGAAAAGGGAATTTGGAGGACTACAGTAAACAAAGAGTCATGGGTTTTTGTTGGCTGAGTTCGTGCCAGTAAAGAAGAGGTATCTTTCTTCTTCCCATTGGGTGCTGCTATCATTGCAGGGTATGAGAGCTCCCCTTTCTGGTCTCCCAGCTCTATTTAATTGAGGTTTCTGCTTATTAATTTTTTTACACATGGATCCAGTGGTCAATGTTTCAGTGTCCCTAGGAGAGGCCAAAATTCTACTGGAATCAAGTAGAAGATGCTAGACCCATTAGTCCTTGAATATTGATTTTTGTTTTTGAATATTGATTTTTATCTGTCTGATAATGCATAAATAAGGTCAAGAATTCACATGACAGTGGAAAGATGTTAGAAAGTACATATCCTTTGTTAATTTATTCAAATAAAATTTGAACCTATAAATCCACGAATCTTTACCATACTATAGAATCAGAACCACTTGAATTTTCCCAATTTGAAAGTCTTGAGCAACGAAGTTTTTTTTCTAATTTTTTTAATTTCCTTTTACTATCGCTTGGCTAGCCTTTATAAGCTCTCACTGTAAAGCCAACACCATGCTGTGTTTCTTCACAAATTTCTTGTTGCTAATGTGGGTCAGCTAGCTATTATTTTTTTATAAAAGTTTTAGCCTTTAGGCAAAAATAATCTCAGTGTTGAGTAGGGCTTTGAAGCTGCTGTTGCAAGAGAGTTGTATAGAGAGATAAAGCAGTTATAAAATGGCTAAATTGACCATAAAAAAATCTTTATTTACTAGGTTTACAAAGATCATAATTAGATGGTGGGTTGATAGAAGGAAATAACAGTTGGAGGGTATTAAAGAAAGCAGTTGAAAGGATATTTCGTTTTATTCATTATAAATTTATGGTATAATGGTTTTCTTATCAGTCTCATTTTATTTGATGGGGAGCGCCTTGGGGGGCAGGAAACAGAGTGTATCTTGTGCATCCTAGCTTACTGCCTTGGAGGCCAGCACAGTGTTTGACATATAGTAGAATGTAGTTTTTGAATTGAAATGGTGTTTTGAGATTTTTTCTTCGTTTGCTTACTTCTGTAGTGAAAATGTACTCAACTCTTAGACTCAGTCTTTCTTGCCAAATATTGGACAGGAAGTTAGTTGATTTCCTTGCACATGAATGAGTAGTCACCTGTCTTTTTTTACTCCTTTCTTTGGAGTTCCTGATGCCTGTGCTGTCTGCCTTGTCTACCTCCTAAATCCTGTCAGGAGCAATGGAACAATAAAGTAACTTTGAGATCTGGAACTGAATTCATTCACAAGGCAACTCTTAATTTTAAAGCAACTCTTAATTTTAAATCTTGACACCTGATTTCTTGGCCCAGCTCTGCCAGTAACTAATTTTGCAGCCTTATTTAGGAACTGTTAACATATTTGGGCAACCATTTCTACATCCGAACGTGAGAAGCTTAGATAAACCCTCTATAAGATTCATTCTAGCCCCAGAACACTCTGAGTGTTCACCCTTTTAGGATTCTCTTTTTCATCTATAACATTTTCTGTTGTCTTCATCCTGACAAAACATTTTCCTTTAAAAAATAAACAGGGCTCCATTGTTTTCTATGTGTCTCTAAACTGGTTTAAGTGTTTTGTCATGCTAGAGAAAAGGGATTAAAGAATGATGGAGACACTCCCATCCTTCTCCCAGCAACCTTTCCCATCTTTAAAGAGCCATTTTAATTCCAAGATACACATATGATGAGTACTTAGAAAACCAGGGTGATTGCTGAAGGAGCAGACTTCCCACTCTCCCAGTTTTTTCCTCTTTCCTTGACTGCAGGAGTCACCCAGAATCATTCTCTGTCTTCCTTTTACTGCCAGTCTTCTGTGCCTTTGGTAAGAAACTGTGTTCAACACAAAGACTCATGGGTATTATACGCTAAAATGTGAAATTAGCATTCCCTTCTTTTCCCCTTCTTTATGAACATCATTTATAAGAACGCTTATTCCTATTCCTTCCCAAATGTATGTGTGTACGTAAGCATGTGCATATATATGTATGTGTGTATATAGAGATGGAGAAAAGGAGGGAGGGAGGGGGAGAGAGAAAGAATGAGAGTTTTAGTGCTTTCAGCAATAATGATTGTTTTCCTTCAAGTGTTTTTCATAAAATTTGTCCTGAGGTCCTGAGGTACTGGAGGGTCTTGGGATTTCCTTCAATAGCAACATCATTCAAGCTTTGACAACTTCAAATGTCTATATACATTTCAGAAATTTTGAGTGTTTTGACAATCAAATATCATCAATCAGCCTATCCTTCAGTATGCAGATTTATTTCACTAATATATCCACTAACATCTTATTATTGCTACGGTATAACAGCGTCTTGGAGAATAGATTCTAGCATCATAAAAATAAAAAATACAGCTCATAACTACTTAGCTCTGTCTTTATTCAAATCTGTGATAAGGCAATCAGGAAAATCAGATTAGCATTATAGGTATGGGGAGGTTTAGTACCCTGAACCCTGAGGTCAGTGTTCTAAATTGGTGTCAGTGAGGACATGCTTACTCTCTTAATGCATGTCCACAGCATCAGTGGTTTATCTATCTAAAATGTCATGTGCATAATTCTATTTTAGAGTTGATGAAAAAGATCTAAATTCTCATCTGGATCCAACCATCTAAAAATCAGATTATTGTTTGACATATTTCCAAATGAAAGTGAAGATAGATGATGAGGAGAAATAAAATGTCTTCACTGCTTAGTGTATGCCAGGCACTGTCCCAAGAATTAACTTTGTGGGTTTTCACAACAATCCTATGAAGTAGGGGCTTGTTATTTTGATGGCATAGATGAAGAAACTGAGGCTAAGTAACTGTCATTACCCAACTGTTAAGTGGTAGAATCAGGATTGGAACACAGGCATTCTGGATTGGAGCCTACATTTTTAAAGATGAGTTTCCAAGTTGCTCCAAGCCCAGGTCTATATTCATTGTATTTATTATATTCTGTAACTATGCTTATTTACACGCATTATTTTATGCCATGCATGCTCAACCATCCCATCAAGTTCTTATTTCCTGGACAGAGCATTAATATTCTGATTAATATTTCACTATTAGCTGTGCTTTAGAATCTGTCTGTAATAGCTACTTGTAGATGTGTCCCCATACTTCCCTATTTTCATGCAGGTATCTTTGTTTCTGCATTGTTAAGAAGAAATTAAGATATTATTTCTAGCCATTGAAATATGTTGGTTTCACTTAGCTTTCTAAAACAGAAGTAGCAAACTTAAATTCTGTTTATTTCAATAATATCTCTTGCCAATAATTGCCCTGTGTTTAAAATTCATATTTCCTTTTATCTGTTAAATATGTAATTGACTTTTGAAAATTTCTTTCATTTCCCCCGTTCTTTCCTTGTATGGAAAGGACAATGAGAATTTGTAATTTACCTCCTCTACTGCATTCCTTATTTAGAATCTTCTCATTTTATTTTACTGTGCTTTATTCTAAATAAGACGACCAAGGTTTGGCCGAAGGGGAAAAAAATATATACCATTTGTCACTCATGGCCATCCACTCATGCCCATAATGACTTATTTTATCTTATAAGCTTTTTGGGGTAACATTTCAGCTTTGCTTTGTGTGAAATAACAATAAAGTGTACTCATTTTTGGATAAAGAGTACCATTTTCCTGCATAAAGCATCCATGTGAATAGACTATTTTGAAATATAATTCAAACAAGTCATATGTCTTAAAATAGCATACTTTATATAACAATAGTAGTCATGTTAATGTAACGAAAACATTAAAAATGAATGTTAAAGGTTATAGAAAGTGGAAATTATCCAGATTAAGTGAAGTAGACTTGTATGACAATGGGATAGTCAGCCCTACCCAGATGTGAGCAAACTTTCAAAATAAAACAAACCATCAAACTTCAAAAGAAACCTTTTAATATCATAAATTAAAATTACTTGCATTTGCAAAAAGAATAAAAGTAGCCCAGTAAAATTTATTAGATGATTGTGAGAGCTTTTGGTTTTGAGAACCTATGTTTGGTAAATTGAGTGGTTAATAATAGAACCATTTACCACTTGGGCATATTTTTTGTCTAACAATTGTCAATATCCCTACATGTGTTCTAGGACTTGTCAGCCAGCCAATCTGTAAATAGGCTAGCTTCTGCTTTTACATTTATAGATAAGGGTATATTCCTGCTTTCTTAGAAGACTACAAAATGTTATTCTGGGTATGAACAATTTGTAAATAAGCTCCAGATACACTAGGTATTTTCACTTTCTTTTGAAAAATGTTTCTTACCCTTTTGTGGTGATATTATTATAATACTAAATAATGCTGTTTAATAGTCAAAATAGTTTCTTGGGTTACATATTATTCTCATTGCAAAATTAAACCATGCCTTTTGTTTTCTTTCCATTAAACCATACTGCTGCTTGCTACTAAAAATAATATCTTACCTTGTACAGCAAGCATTTACTAAGAATTCTTTATATACTGGATTCCAAACTATTATTGAAGATGACAGTGACAATGGACAAGGATATGGTATGATGGACAGAAGTGGACCAGGGTTCACAGGACCAAAGTTTAGATCCTAGTTGTATGACGTGGCCTGTGTGTCCTGATACATGCCATTTCACATACAATTAGCCTAAGAGCCCTCCATTTTCAAGTAGGGGTAATGCTTGCTTTACAAATCAGAATCTGTGATAGGAACCAATAAGATAATATAGTCATTTACAACAAAAATTTATTGACCATCTACTATGTGTGAGAACTACTATATGAAGTGTTAGAAGTTCAGCAGTGCGCAAAGCATACAAGGGTTTTACGCTGTTAACATTGATACAGAGTCTAATGGGGTGGTGATATATGACTAAATTTATGATTACAAATGATAACAACCACTATGAGGAGAAGGAGTATACTCCCTCATGAATACAGCAGTGGCACGGATTTAACCTGACCACGGAGGAGCTGGAAATACCACTCAGAAGTGATCTAGATCCAGAAGATGAAAAACAGTTCACAGGTGAAAAAAGACACAAGAGCACTTCAGACAGAAGCAACAGCATGTGCAAAGGCCATGTGTTTTGTAAATGTTAAGGTGTGATGGGGCAATATTTTGATGTTAAACTGTGTGTCCTTGGTGTTTCAAATCCTGCTTCTGCTAGCCACATCTCCTCTCAAGCAGAATCCAGGGCTTTCCCAGTGAACTGTCCTCAGGCTAAGCATGGGATAGAAAGAATAATGAATCAATTGCTTGGCTTTTGAGTACTTCAATAGATATTTTAAAATTAATAGCATAGATATATAGCTTTAAAACCATGGCTTTCACTGGCAAGATCCAAACATAGAATACAATTCTAAGAAATTGGCTTAAGATAGGAGCAAAAGCCTAGAGGTCTGAATGAATAAATTATAGAATGGATAAGAATGCATAATTACATAAGAACTGTTGTTTTCCTCCCCAAATAAGTTAATGGTCCAACTATATATGGAAAAGTGCAATTTAGAGGGATGAGCTGCAAAGTTCTCTGGGAAAAGTCTAGTGGCCATGGACAGGGTGGCCCGGTAATTGGAATATGCTTGAAGGATCAAAGAACAGAGTGAGTGTGGATCTCATTACCCAGGGTTTATTCAGAAAGACTGCAGACCTCATAGATGCCATGTGTCCAACATCACATCTGAAGAGTGCATTAACGGTAGCATGAGGTACTAAGATAATAGATTAAAGTAAAGTCTCACAGACACATGCCAGCATGAGATGGGGTGACAGGAAGAAGCAGGTGAAAGGTCTAGTGAGCTGGAAGAATCTCGTGGTTGGAATGAAAAAGTCCTGAATTTATCACTGGTCATCATCAGCAAATCCAATAAGAATAGACATCTCATGAGATAGCTACTCTCCCATGGGGAAACAGTCAAGGCAGAATAAACTGGTCTCTCTTTCCTTCTCACCTACCCTTTCCAAGCTTCATACAACACAAGTTCACCGAGGCTCCTAGGGAGAAGGGGCAGGGGTGCCGGTGGAGGTTAGAATCCTGATTAGTTTACAAGAGAGATTGAGTAGTTATACAGAAAAGACTGAGTTTTCACTGGAAATGACTGAACTACTTTCACTTGGCGTAAATTTCCCTCCCTGACCAGAAGTGGGGCAAATAAACTGAAATCAGTTAAAAAGGAAAATGTTCTCTTTTTTGTACACTTGAGTTGGTGACCATGTCAGTAGTAACGATCATTAAATCTGGGACAAAAAGCCCAAAGTTAACATTTCTAAGGGACCTTCACAGTTACCTTAAATTTATCATCTTGATCAGTTTCCCTCCTTTTGAAATACTTTGTAGGAAATTGGATAAAGGTTCACTTTATGCCTATGTTCTTTTATAAGTGATCACTAGGCATTTTATTCCTAGAAATCCTCCTCCAGATCAAAACAGATGTTTTAAAACTATATATTTTGATCCCGAGAGTAATCACCGAATTACTGCTTTTCATACTGGCTTGTCATTATGTACACATAATTATCTTGAACATGACTTACTAAATGTTTTATCTTCTCCACTTACCTTTTTTTAAAAAATTATTTCTTTATTATACAGCAGGTTCTTGTTAGTTATCTATTTTATACATATTAGTGTATACATGTCAGTCCCAATCTCTCAGTTTATCCCACCCACCACCACCACCCCATGCACTTACATTTTTAGAATGAATTATTTGATAATATGTAGCAAAGGAACACATTCTTGTGGGAGGTAATTGGTTTGTTAAAGTGTGGTATTGACGCTGTGTGGCATTGTCTCCTGGGAGTTGTTCTGTCTCTACAACATCTAGTGTTACCCGAAGAGAGCTGCTGCTTCAAGATAGCTTTTGCATTTTGCTGTCTTTATCAGTAAAGGGCAGAAGACATCATTAATAACAATGACTTAAATTTAGAGGAAGGAAATTAACTTCACCTGAGGTATTTTAGCTTCAATCAGAATCCGATTTATGTCCACCTAATGAGAATTTCTGTGATCCGACCAGTGCTGAGAGGTTTATAACCATCATCCTCCAAAATTGACATTTATTTCATTCTAATATAAAGAGAAAACATGTATTTATTGTCTACCTTATAAGTAAAACCATGTATTCATTGTTCACATATTTAAACTTAGACTAAAGTATCTTGGCTTCAAGACAATGCTAGCATATTTCAACTATCTGAGATGAAAAGAAATAAAACACAAATATGCATTGGGTTCCTCTTTTCATGGAAGTTATTTTGTGATAAGAAAGCTAAATATCTGGATTTTCAAATGTATAAAGGCATTTTTCAAGGGTAGCAAGATTAGGATGTTTTTATTTGGTAGTTTGTAGCCAACCTACTTTGGAAGTTAGTTTTATTTTTTATATTGTTTTTCCAAAGACATGAAGAGATATTTGCTACTGTTTGCACTATTACCATGGAAGGTAATATCCTGGAACACTTGAACACTTTTTGTTTTATGCTGAGATAGGCAGTAATGGAAAATAGTAAAATTATCAATTACTCTAATAACCACTAGAGGTCTACTGATATCAAATTTCTACCAACATTCTTCATTTCTATAAATATTTAAAATTATGTCATGAATTAAAGTGATTTTCCTCTTCTTTGTTACATATCTTTTATTCTGTGGACTTGAATTCCACTTAAAATTGAGGATACTTGGCAGTATTTTTGTTTTTGTTTGAATTGTGTTTTGTTTTGTTTGTCTCTTATGTTTAAATGTTATATAATGACTACTAACTTTTAGGAAAACTTAACTTTTAAGTGATTGGTTGGCATTGGATACTTTAAGTATACACACACATATATGCATGTGTATATATATACATATTATAACAGTTAAAAAGAAATATGTCTTGCTTTTATTCTGTAGACTGTATGAATTCCATTTGATTCAAGAAAGAACTTACTGTCTGGTATGACACATTTTCACATTGACTTGTGAATACACCTCCAGGGAATTTGCAGTGTACATTCCAATCAAGCATAAGTAGAGTTCACCATTCAAAGACTTATGTCGTAGTCAGTCACATTGCTAAAAATAGATGCTTTCTATTTTGTTAGAAATAGTAAATTGGCTAGCCACCATTTTGTAGAAAATGTATGTCTGAGAACACTGGAAGTGTTAAATGTTACTGTACTATTCAGTGGGATTTTTCCATTTACATTATTTTATATAAAAGAAGGTAGCAATTCAAATCTGCATGAAAGAATTAAGGAGCTCCTCTTTGAACTCTCGTGCTTAGGAGAAGCTTAGTTCATGCTGTTCAGGTGACTTTTCTGTCTTCCTGTAGTTGAGCACAGGTGAACATTTGAACTAAGAAACAGCCTGTAGTCCAGGAGTCCCCTGCACCTACAGCACTTTGAAGAGTCCCAGCTAGCAAAATTTATTGCAATCTGCAATAAAGAGAAAACCATCTGAATTTAAGGAAATATCACATCTACATTTTGGGGGGCCATTTAGTGAACTGAATTTATTTTCAGACATCACTCTACCTAAGAGGCAGGGGCAACATTATGAATGCAGCAGAAGGGTGACTTTCATTCAGTCCAGTTAGCCAGCACTAATTGCTTTTTGCCACATGTTTCTGGATAATCATATTTTACAGTATCCAGGATGATCTTTTGAGTAAGGAGAATATGCTACTGTTGATGTTAGGGATATGGAGGATGCCAGAAATGGCTCCCCTGGGCTGCTGTGTTTGGGTATGAAGTGATGACCTTTGTGCACTTTACAAAGGCTGCTGGCCATGGGGTGAGTGAAGGCTGATTCCAGGTTGTGTTTGGCTCTGCCAAGCCAAATGTGCTGGTGCAAGTCTTCATCTGTCCAGAAGAATGGGCATCTTTTTATAATTCATCTGTCAAGAGGAAGCACCTCTTGCAAGTAGCCAGCCTTTCCGTAGTTTGCTCAAGGAACCCCATGTGCATGCTACTGCCTGCCCCTACTAAAGTATCATCCTCATTCAGCTATCATGGTGTATAAGATTTTACCCTTGTACTTTTGGTTTCTGGAGGTTCTTATATTTTCTCCTTTATCAAAATTAAAATATACAGCCCTCAAAGTGAAACCTTTGCAAATATGAATGACTGTCCAAATTTAAATTACCAACTTCTAACTGGGAAGGCTCTATGGTAACTTAAAGGCTTTTTATTTTTCATTTATGGAAAAACTATATGTCTGTTTATATGTATATTATATATATATATGTATATACACACACAAAGTGCATAAAATATATACAAAAATTTCAAACACATACGCAAATAGAGAAAATAGTACCATACGTATGTATTCATAGCAGAATGTACTCATCCCCTGGCTTCAAAAGTTATTCACTTGTAGACTGTTTAAATTGGGGGAAGAAGAGCACTGAAAGAAAACATGCTTTTGACTTTTCAGAATTTTTCATCACTTTGGCCATGCCTCTTGTGCCGTGCCACGATCATGGTGGAAAATATATGGAGATTAGTCCCTTCTCTCCTTTTGTTCAGTTCTGAGCAACATGATATAATGAATGAAAAAATTTATTTCCCTTACTACTTCTGGAAGCATTTAATAAATATGATTGAAAGGACTTATAGTTCTTAATATAATGGCCTTAAAATAATTTACCTATTCCTTAGTTATTAAGCCCTTACTATGAGCCAGGTACTTCTTACTACTAGGAACATAGCAATGAACAAGGCAGACAGCATAACTGTTATCTTGGAGTTTATATTCTAACAAAAGAAAACCTAATTATAAGATATAAAATAAAACACTAAGTCCTGTATATGAGAGGAAGTATGGACCATTAAAACTACTTTTTAAAAGAATATCAGAAATACAAGTTTCTCTTTCGAGAAAGGAAAATGTTTTATTAAAATTGTTTAATAACTAAGAGGAAAAGTCTGAAAAAGTATCTATATGTTTGCTGTACTCTGCTCCACTCTTTTTAAAATTCTTGGTACCTGAGAAAAATCAATCTTTCCTGAGATATGAAACTTGTACTCCTCCATACTCTGTTATAAAATACACTTTAATGATTCTTCATGCTTGAGTTACTTTCATAATTTATAAAATATTGCTTATAAAATTAGATATGCCATAAAAGAATGACTACTGTAAAAACTTGTAATTAAAAGTTTTATCAGTTGAGGTAAGTAAAACTGTATAAGAACTTGTGTTTCTTATGTTTCATAGAGTACATTCTTTTCAAAACTATAAAAAAAACACCATACACTTCCTATAGGTAATGGGAACATGACTACTTCCTATTTTCCTGCTGCAAAAATGAAAGATAAAATGGTTTTGCCAATTCTTTTCCCTGAAAACCAGATACAAAAGTTTATCTTTTGTTTCTTATTTTTAAAATATTTTTAGAGCGGTTTTAGGTTTACAGCAAACTTAAGAGGGAGGTACAGTGATTTGCTGCACACCTTCTGCCTCCACGCATACATAGCCTCCACATTAGCAAAATCATTCACCAGAATGGTACTTCTTTTTTTAACCAATGAGCCTACATTGACTCATCATAATTACCCAAAGTTTATAATTTACCTTAGGGTTCACTCGATGTTATACATTTTATGGGTTGGGATAAATGTATAATGATATATATCCATCATTATAATATCATACAGGGTATTTTCACTTCTGTAAAAATTCTCTATGCTCTGCTTATTCTTCTTTCTCACTCCTCACCCCTGGAAGCCACTGATCTTTTTATTGTCTACCTAGTTTTGTCTTTTCCAGAATGCCATGTAGATGGAATCACTCTGTATGTAGCCTGTTCAGATTGCCTTCTTTCACTTAGTGATATACACTTAAGGTTTCTCCATGTCTTGTCATGGCCTGATAGCTCATTTATTTTTAGCACTGAATAATATTCCATTGTCTGAATGTACCACAGTCTATTTATCCATCCACCTATTGAAGGGCATCTAGTTACTTCCAAGTTTTGGCAATTATGAACAAAGCTGCTATATACACCTATGTGTAGGTTTCTGTGTGGACAAAATTTTCAACTTCTTTGGGTAAGTACTAAGTAGCAAGATTTCTGGATTGTGTGGTAAGATATGTTCAGTTTTTAAGAAACAGTCAAACTCTCTTCCAAAATGTCCATACCATTTTGCATTCCCACCAGCACAGAAGGAGAGTTCTTGTTGCTCCATATCACTAGCATTTAATAAAGTCAGTGTTCTGAATTTTGGCCATTCTACTAAATATGTAGTGGTATCTCATTGTTGTTTTAATTTGTATTGCACTAATGACATAGATTTGCATCTTTTCATATGCTTATTTTCCATGTGTGTGTCTTCTTTGCTTAGGCATCAGTTAATGTCTTTGGCCCATTTTTTAATTGAGTTGCTTTCTTAATTTTGAGTTTTGAGAGTTCTTTGTATGCAATCTCCCAATTCATCCCACCACCCCCACCCCGCTTTTCCCCCTTGGTATCTATACGTTTGTTCTCTACATCTGTGTCTCTATTTCTGCCTTGAAAACTGGTTCATCTGTACCATTTTTCTAGATTCCAGATATATGCGTTAATAGACGATATTTGTTTTACTCTTTCTGACTTACTTCACTCTGTTGACAGTCTCTAGGTCCATCCACATCTCTACAAATGACCCAATTTCATTCCGTTTTATGACTAATATTCCACTGTATATATGTACCACATTTTCTTTATCCATTCATCTGTTGATGGGCATTTAGGTTGCTTCCATGACCTGGCTATTGTAAATAATGCTGCAGTGAACATTGGGGTGTGTGTGTCTTTTTGAATTATGGTTTTTTCTGGGTATATGCTCTAGGATTGCTGGGTCATATGGTAACTCTATTTTTAGTTTTTTAAGGAACCTCCGTACTTTTCTCCATAGTGGCTGTATCAATTTACATTCCCACCAACAGTGCAAGAGGGTTCCCTTTTCTCCACACCCTCTCCAGCATTTGTTGTTTGTAGATTTTCTGATGATGGCCATTCTGACTGGTGTGAGGTCATTGTAGTTTTGATTTGCATTTCTCTAAATAATTAGTGATGTTGAGCAGCTTTTCATGTGCCTCTTGGCCACCTGTATGTCTTCTTTGGAGAAATGTCTATTTAGGTCTTCTGCCCATTTTCTGATTAAGTGGGTTTTTTTAAAAATATTGAGCTGCATGAGCTGTTTATATATTTTGGAGATTAGTCCTTTGCCCATTGGTTCGTTTGCAAATATTTTCTCCCATTCTGAGTGTCATCTTTTTGTCTTGTTTATAGTTTCCATTGCTGTGCAAAAGCTTTTAAGTTTCATTAGGTCTCATTTGTTATTTTTGTTTTTATTTCCATTACTCTAGGAGGTGGGTCAAAAAAGATCTTGCTGTTATTTATATCAAAGAGTGTTCTTCCTATGTTTTCCTCTAAGAGTTTTATAGTGTCCGGTCTTATATTTAGGCTTTTAATCAGTATTGAGTTTATTTTTGTGTATGGTGTTAGGGAGTGTTCTAATTTGATTCTTTTACATGTAGCTGTCCAGTTTTCCCAGCACCACTTATTGAGGAGACTGGTCTTTTCTCCATTGTATATCCTTGCCTCCTTTGTCATAGATTAGTTGACCATAGGTGCATGGGTTTATCTCTGGGGTTTCTATCTTGTTCCATTGATCTATATTTCTGTTTTTGTGCCACTACTGTATTGTTTTGATTACTGTATCTTTGTAGTATAGTCTGAAGTCAGGAAGTCTGATTCCTCCAGCTCTGCTTTTTTCCCTCAAGATTGCTTTGGCTATTCGGGGTCTTTTGTGTCTCCATACAAATTTTAAGAATTTTTGTTCTAGTTCTTTGAAAAAATGCCATTGGTAATTTAATAGGGATTGCATTGAATCTGTAGATTGCTTTGGGTAGTATAGTCATTTTCACAATATTGATTCTTCCAATCCAAGAACGTGGTATATCTCTTAATCTGTTTGTGTCATCTTTGATTCCTTTCATCAGTGTCGTATAGTTTTCTGAGTACAGGTCTTTTACCTCCTTACATAGGTTTATTGCTAGGTATTTTATTCCTTTTGTTGCAATGGTGAATGGGATTGTTTCGTTAACTTCTTTTTCTGATCTTTCCTTTTTAGTGTATAGATATGCAAAAGATTTCTGTGCATTAATTTTGTATTCTGCAACTTTACCAAATTCATTGATTAGCTCTAGTAGTTTTCTGGTGGCATTTTTAGGATTCTCTATGTATAGTATCATGTCATACGCAAACAGTTACAGTTTTACTTCTTCTTTTCCAATTTGTATTCCTTTTATTTCTTTTCCTTCTCTGATTGCCGTGGCTAGGACTTCCAAAATATGTTGAATAGTAGTGGTGAGAGTGGACATCCTTGTCTTCTTCCAGTCTTAGAGGAAATGCTTTCTGTTTTTCACCATTGAGAATGATGCTTGCTGTGGGTTTGTTGTATATGGCCTTTATTATGTTGAGGTAGTTTCCCTCTGTGCCCACTTTCTGGAGAGTTTTTGTCATAAATGTTGAATTTTGTTAAAAGCTTTTTCTGCATCTACTGAGATGATCATATGATTTTTATTCTTCAACTTGTTAATATGGTGTATCACATTCATTGATTTGCATATACTGAGGAATCCTTGCATCCCTGGGATAAATCCACCTTGATCATGGTGTATGATCCTTTTAATGTGTTGTTTTATTCTGTTTGCTAGTATTTAGGTGAGGATTTTTGCATCTATATTGATCAGTGATGTTGGTCTGTAATTTTCTTTTTTTATAGTATCTCTGTCTGGTTTTGGTATCAGGGTGATGGTGGCCTTGTAGAATGAATTTGGGAGTGTTCCTTCCTCTGCAATTTTTTGGAAGAGTTTGAGAAGGCTGGGTGTTAGCTCTTCTCTAAATGTTGGATAGATTTCACCTGTGAAGCCATCTGGTCCTGGACTTTTGTTTGTTGGAAGATTTTTAATCACAGTTTCAATTTCAGTGCTTGTGATTGGTCTCTTCATATTTTCTATTTCTTCCTAGTTCAGTCTTGGAAGCTTATACGTTTCTAAGAATTTGTGCATTTCTTCCAGGTTGTCCATTTTATTAGTATAGAGTTGCTTGTAGTAATCTCTTATGATGCTTTGTATTTCTGTGGTGTCCTTTGTAACTTCTCCTTTTTCATTTCTAATTTTATTGATTTGAGTCCTCTCCCTCATTTTCTTGATGAGTCTGGCTAAAGGTTTACCAGTTTTGTTTATCTTCTCAAAGAACCAACTTTTAGTTTTATTGATCTTTGCTATTGTTTTCTTTGTTTCTATTTCATTTATTTCTGCTCTGATGTTTATGATTTCTCTCCTTCTACTAACTTTCGGTTTGGTTTTTTCTTCTTTCTCTGTCTCCTTTAGGTGTAAGGTTAGATTGTTTATTTGAGATTTTTCTTGTTTCTTAAGGTAGGATTATATTGCAGTAAACTTCCCTCTTAGAACTGCTTTTGCTACATCCCATAGGTTTTGGATCATCATGTTTTCATTGTCATTTGTCTGTAGGTATTTTTTTATTTCCTCTTTGATTTCTTCAGTGATCTCTTGGTTATTTAGTAGCGTATTGTTTAGCTTCCATGTGTTTGTGCTTTTTATGGTTTTCCCCCCATAACTGATTTCTAGTCTCATAGTTTTGTGGTCTGAAAAGATACTTGATATGATTTCAGTTTTCTTAAATTTACCAAGGCTTGATTTGTGACCCAAGATATGATCTATCCTGGAGAATGTTCTGTGTGCACTTGAGAAGAAAGTGTAATCTGCTGTTTTCAGATGGAATGCCCTACCAGTATCAATTAAATCTATATGGTCTGTTGTGTCATTCAAAGGTTGTGTTTCCTTATTAGTTTTCTGTCTGAATGATCAGTCAATTGGGGTGAGGTGTTAAAGTCCTCCACTATTATAGTGTTACTGTTGATTTCCTCTTTTATAGCTGTTAGCAGTTGCCTTATGTATTGAGGTGCTCCTGTGTTGGGTGCATATATATTTATAATTGTTATATCTTCTTTTTGGATTGATCCCTTGATCATTATGTAGTGTGAATCCTTGTCTCTTGTAACATTCTTTATTTTAAAGTCTATTTATCTGATATGAGTATTGCTACTCCAGCTTTCTTTTGATTTCCATTTGCATGGAATATCTTTTTCCATCCCATCACTTTCAGTCTGTATGTGTCCCTAGGTCTGAAGTGGGTCTCTTGTAGACAGCATATATATGGGTCTTGTTTTTGTATCCATTCAGTGAACCTGTGTCTTTGTGAGTCACCCACCCAGTGGTTATGGGATTTGATTCTACTGTAATTGCGCCCCTCCTACCATCTTATTGTGGCTTCTCCTTTGTCTTTGGATGTGGGGTATCCTTTTTGGTAAGTTCCAGTATTTTCCTGTCAATGATTCTTTAGCAGTTAGTTGTAATTCCGGTGCTCTCACAAGAGGAAGTGCCACTTGACTATGTTTATGTGGATCTATTTTTGGGCCCTCTGTTCTCTTTCGTTGATCTATTTATCTAATCTTTGGCCAGTACCACATGGTCTTGACAACTGTAGACTTATAGTAAACCTTTCACTTGGGTAGTGTTAGTTTTTCAACTGTATTATTCTTCTTCAAGATTGTATTGATTATTCTGAGTCTTTTGCCTTTCTATGTAAATGTTATAACAGGTTGTCTATTTTCATAAAATAACTTGCTGGAATTTTGAATGGGATTAAATAGAATATATAGATTAATTTTGGAAAGCTGACAACAACATTGAGTCTTCCTATCCATGAACATAGAGTATCTCTCCATTTATTTAGTTCTTCTTTGATTTTGTTCATCAGAGTTTTGCAGTTTTTCTTAAAAGGAAATTGTACATATATCGTTAAACATATACCTTAGTGTTTCATTTTGAGGGCTGGATATTGCATTTTTATTTTCAAATTCCATTTATTCATTGTTGGTATATGGGAAAACAATTGACTTGTGTGTATTAATCTTCTATCCTACCACCTTGCATAATCACTCAGTTCTAGGAGTTTTTTTGTGAATTCTTCAGAATTTCTACATATACAGACATGTCATCTGTAAGCAAAGAGAGTTTTATGTTTTCCTTCCCAATATGTATATATTTTACCTCCTTTTCTTGCCTTATTGCATTAACTAGTACTTTAAGTATGATGTTGGAAAGGAGAGGTAAGAGGAGACATCCTTGCCTTGTATCTGCTCTTGTGGGAAAGGTTTGTATTTTGCACCATTAAGTATGATGTTAGCTGTGTGGTTTTTGTAGGTAGACTTTATCAGGTTGAGAAAGTAACTCTCTATTCCTAGTTTACTGAGTTTTTATCATGAAGAGGTTTTAGATTTTGTCAACTTTCTCTGCTTTTGTTGATATGATCATGTAATTTTTTCAATCTGTTGATGTGATAGGCTACATTCATTGACTTTGGAATGTAGAACTAACTTTGCATAACAGGGATAAATTTTACTTGGCCATGATGTACAATTCTTTTTATACTTTTTTTTGGATTTGATTTGCTGATAGTTTATTGCATCTGTGTTCATGAGAGATATTGATCAGTAGTTTTCTTTTCATTTAATGCCATTTTATGGTTTGGGTATAAGGATTATGCTGACCTCATAGAATGAATTAAGAAGTATTATCACTGTTTCTCTAATCTGAACAAGATTATACAGAATTGGTTTCTTTTTTTCCAAAGACTCATATGTTTTCCTTTCTACAGTTTTATTGAGATATGATTGACATACAACACTATATAAGTTTAAGGTGTACAACATAATGATTTGACTTACATACATCATATAATGATTATCACAATAAGTTTAGTGAATGTCCATCATCTCATATAGATACAAAATTAAAGAAATTGAAAAATAATTTCCTTGTGATTAGAGCTCTTAGGATTTACCCTCTTTACCACTTTCATATATATCATACGGCAGTGTTAATTATATTTATAATGTTGTACATTACTTCATTAGTACTTATTTATCTTATAGCTGGAATTTTTTACCTTTTGACTGCCTTCATCCAATTCCCCCTTCCCCCATGCCCTACCTCTGGGAACCACAAATCTGATATTTTCTATGAGTTTGTATCTTTTTTTGTTTTGAAGTAAAATTGAAATACAACACCATGTTAGTTACTATTATACAACATAGTGATTTGGTATAACTTTACATTTCAGAATGATCACCATAATAAATCTAGCTATGAGATGTCACTGTACAAAGATATTACATGGTTATTGACTATATTCCCCACGCTATACCTTTCATACCTGTGACTCGTTTCTTTTGCAACTGGAAGTTTGTGTCTCTTAGTCTCCTTCACCTACTTGTTTCCTCCTACCACCTGTTTCCCCTCTGGCAACCACCCATTTGCTCTTTGTATCTTTAACTGTTTCTGTTTTATTTTGTTTGTTCATTTATTTTTAAGATTTCACATGTAAGTGAAATCATACAGTATTTGTCTTTCTGTGTCTGACTTATTTCATTTAGCATAATACCCTTTAGGTCCATTCATGTTGTCACAAATGGCAAGATTTTATTCATACACACACCCACACATACACACACACATACCCCACATCTTCTTTATACATTCATCTATCAGCAGGCACTTAGGTTACTTCCATATCTTTCTTGGTTCTTGGAAATAATGCTGCAAAGAATATAGGGGTGACTTCATCTTTTTGAATTAGTGTTTTCATTTTCTTTGGATAAATATGCAGCAGTAGAATTGCTGGATCATATGGTAGTTCTACTTTTAATTTTTTGAGGAATCACCATACTGTTTTCCATAGTGTCTTTACCAATTTACATTCCCACCAACAGTGCACAAGGGTTGCCTTTTCTCCTCATCCTCACCAACACTTGTTACTTGTTGTGTTTTTTATAATAACGATTCTGATTGATAGTAAGGTGACATCTCATTGTGGGTTTCATTTGCATTTCCCTGGTGATTAGTGATATTGAGCATCTTTTCATGTGCCTGTTGCCCATCTGTATGTCTTCTCTGGAAAAAATGTCTATTCAGATCTGTTGCCCATTTTAAAATCTGGTTGTTTCTTTTTTTCATGTTCAGTTGTTTGACTTCTTTGTGTATTTTGGATATTAATCCCTAATCAGATGTATTGTTTGCAGCAAGTATCTTCTCCCATTCAGTAGGTGGCCTTTTTGTTTTGTTGACAGTTTCCTTTTCCGAGAAAAAGCTTTTTAGTTTGATTTAGCCCATTTGTTTATTTTTGGTTTTGTTTCCCTTGCCTGAAGCAACATATCCAAAAAATATTGTTAAGACCGATGCCAAAAAGCTTACTGCCTATGTTTTCTTCTAGAAGTTTTATGGTTTCAAGTCTTACATTTAAGTCTTTAATCCATTTTGAATTTACTTTTGTCCATGGTATGAAAGAGTAGTCCAATTTCATTCTTTTGCATCATGTAGCTGTCCAGTTTTCCCAACACCATTTAGGTATAACTTCTTCATTAAATGTTTGGTAGAATTCACCATTGAACCCATATGTTTTAGAATATTATTAATTATTGGTTAAATTTCATTAATCGATGTAAGCCTATTTAGTCTTCTCCTTCTTGTTTGAGTTTGGCAGCTTGTGTCTATCAAGGAGTCACTCCATTTCATCTATGTTATTAAATTTGTGGGCATAAAGTTGTTCATAATATTCTTTTGTTATCCTTTTAATGTCCATGGGACCTGTAGTAATGTCCCATCTTCATTACTGATATTAGTAGAATATGCCTTTTTGGGGTTTTTTCCTTAGCCTAGTTAGAGGCTTATTGATTTTATTAATCTTTATGATGAATCATCTTTTGGTTTCATTTTTACTGATTTCTTATTTCCAAATTCATTGATTTCTGTTGTAGTTTTTTTTTTTCTTCTTCTTCTTCTTCCTTTGGATTTAATTTTCTCTTCTTTTTCTAGTTTCCTAAGGTGGAAACTTAGATTATTGATTTTAGATTGTTCTTTCCCAATATATTCATTTAATGCTATAAATTTTACTTTAAGCACTGTTTTTGTTGCATCCCCCAAATTTGGATAAGCTGTGTTTTCACTTTCGTTTAGTTCAGATTATTTTAAAATTTCTCTGGAGGTACCTTCTTTGACCCACCTGTTATTTAGAAGTATGTTGTTTAATCTCCACATGTTTAGGTATCTTCCTGTTATCTTTCTGCTATTGATTTCTAGTTTAATTCCATTGTGGTCTGAGAGCATCCATTGTATAATTTCTCTTGCTTGAAAAGTCTCAAGGTGTGTTTTATGGTCCAGAGTGTGATATATCTTAGTGTATATTCCATGTGAGCTTGAGAAGAATGTATGTTCCACTACTGTTGGATGAAATAATCTCTAGATGTCAGTTATATATAATTAATTGAGCAGTGTTGAGTTCAACAACGTCCTTACCAATTTTCTGGCTACTGGATCTGTCCATTTCTGAGAGAGGGATGTTGAAATCTTCAACTGTGATAGAGTATTCATCTACTTCTCCTTGCATTTCTACCACTTTTTGCCTTACATAATTGGACACTCTTTTGTTAAGAACATACATTTTAAGACTTGTTATGTCTTCTTGGAGAAGTGACCTCTTTATCGTTATATAATGCCCTTCTTTATCCCTGATAACCTTCCTTGCCTTGAAGTCTGTACTTCTTGAAATTAATATAGCTACTCTGCTTAATTTTGATTCTTATTAGTATGATCATTTTCTCCACCCATTTACTTTTAATCTATATGTGTCTTTGTATTTAAAGTAAATTTCTTACAGAAAATATACTGTTGGGTTCTGTGTTTTTTTTTAAATTGAAATATAGTTGACTTACAGTATTGTGTTAGTTTCAGGTGTACTACATAGTGATTTGACATTTGTGTAAGTAACAAAATGATTGCGGGGACAAGTCTAATAATTATCTGTTTCAAACACAATTACTACAATATTATGGACCATATTTCTTATGCTGTATATTATGTCCCATGGCTTGTTTATTTTATAACTGGAGTTTTGCAGCTCTTACTTCCCTTCATCTGTTTCACCCAACACCTTACTCCCCCACCCCCAGCTGATAAACACACATTTGTTCTCTGTATCTATGAGTCTTTTAACACTTTGTTTTATTTGTTTCTTTCCTTTGTTTTTTAGATTCCACATACAACTAGGATCTTACAGTATTTGCCTTTCCCTGCATGACTTATTTCACTTAGCAAGATCCACCCTCTAGATACATCCATGTTGTTGTACTTCTCATTTCTGATATTGGTAATTCATGTATTTTTATTATTTGCAGTAACAGTTATTCCAAAGGATTATGAATTTTATTAATATTGTCAAAGAACCCACATCAGCTGTGTTGCTTATTCTCTATATTTTGTATGCTTTCCATTTAAATTATTACCCCTTTTAAGTTTTAATGATTTACTTCATTCTGCTTAGTTTGCATTTGTTTTTCTTTTTCTAGCTTCTTAATTTTAAACTCTTCATTGTTAATGTGAACATTGAAAACTATATATTTCTATTTAAGTGCAGCTTTAGCTTCTTCATGTGTGTTTTGGTACATTTTGTTACATATTAATTAAGGTTAAAATATTTTTAAAATTTCCTCGCGATTTCTTATTTGACTCTGTTTTAACTAGAAGCGAGTATTCAGTTTCCAAATCTCGGAGGGTTTGTTTGTTTGTTTTTTTTAGATTTTTAAAAGTGTTTTTGTATGATGTTCATACTTTTGAATTTATTGAGACTTATTCCACAGTTCAGAATACGATTTGACTTGATGAAAGGTTCACATGCACCTGAAAATAAGAATATTCTGTAGTTGTTTTTGTGATATTCTATATATGTCAATTAAGTCATCTTAGTTAATAGTGTCATTCAAATATAAATCCTCACTGATTTTTATCTACTTGTTTTTCTGTCATTTTACTATTTACCTCTCTTTTTCTTTATATTTAAAATAGCTCTGTATAACACCATACTGTTGAATGTCCCCTACTGCCTTTCTCGATAGATAGATAGACAGATCAATTGATCTAAGTATATATCTCCAGCCTGACAATTTCTTTTAATTGGAGGATTTTTAGTTCTATTTTTAACTGGTTTTTGTGTGTGGTTATCTAGAAATTTCAATATGTATCTACCTTACTATAGCACAACTCGAATTCATACTTTACTGTTTTATTTTTAATGTAAGAATTTTAAAATTATATATTTCCAGTTGTTCCCTTTCTTTGTGCTATTGTTTTCATGTTTCACTTCATAATTTATAAACTCCATGTTCAAAATACTATTTTTGCTTTTAATAGCCTTTTATAGAAAGTAAGAAATATTGAAAATAGTCATTTGTATTTCCTATATATTTATAACTTCTTTCAGTTTTCTTTTAGGCTGAGTTTCCATCTGGAATTATTTACCTTCATACTGAAGTATTTACTGTATTATTTTTGTTGTGTAGATGCTGCTAGTGACAAATTCTCTCGCCTGTTATTTGTTATATACATATATATATATATATCTCTCTCTCTCTGTATTTTGCATTCATTTTTCAAGGACAGTTTTACTGATGGTAGAATTCTAGATTACAAGTATTTTTCCCTCCAGTACTTTAAAGATTGTTGTTCTGGGTTGAATTGTTTATTATGTGTTGTCGGCAATCACTCCTGTTCTGTACATTAGGTGGAAATAAATGAAGACCAACTAAATAAGAATAGGCCGTGGCTATTTATTCAGAACTTGTTATAATAAGAGTCAGCTACCATCACTCATGTTTGACAGACACTCAGAGGCAGAGAGAAGAGATGGAAAGCTTTATAATGAAAAAAAGGAAAGGCTTCAGATATGCCCTGATCGGAAGCTATTGGCATGTAGAGGCTGGAGGTGGGCTAACTAAAAGTGGTACATCCTATGAAAGTAGTTCGGGGTGCCTAGGGCTTTCTCTGGTTGGTCCTAAGTTGGGCATGGGGACAAAAATTAGGGAAGCTGTCAGTAATTAATCAAGTCCTGGCCATTTTAAAGCAATTGTTACGAGGGTTATTGTTTGACATCTTAGGCTGGTTGCTAGCGATAGTTGTCTGACTTCCTACAAGTCTGACTTATTGAAAGTAGGCTGACTTCCTGGTCTAGTTACCATACAAAATAGGTTGGTTTCGTGGGATGGTTGCTGCAGATGTGGGTCAGAGTTCTATTTTTGTATTTGGCCTGGTCATTGCCCATTTGAATGTTCATTCTCTCAGTTATGTGTATTTTGTCTCTGTCTTCTTTTAAGATTTTCTTTTATATTTGGTTTTCAGCAGTTTGCCTGTGATATGCCCAGGGGTGTGTGTGTGTGTGTGTGTGTGTGTGTGTGTGTGTGTGTGTGTGTGTGTGTCTGTGTGTGTGTAAGTTCTCATTAGGATTTGTTGAGCTTCTTAGATCTGTGGGTTGAGATTTTTCATCAGTTTCTTCAATTTTTACACTTTTATTTTCCAAAAAAAATTTAGTCCCATTTCCTCTCTTCTCTCCTTTTGATATTCCAGTTGTAAAATTGCATGTTGCACTCATCCAAAGACACTGTATTCTCCAATTCCATAATTTACATTTGATGTTTTTTTAGAGTGTCCAGTTTTCTACTGAAATACACTATCACTTTACCTGTTATATCAATCTTTTGCTGTAAATTTTTTTAACATATTAGTAATGATTATTTTAAAGTCCAGGCATGCTAATTTCAATAACTGATTTATCTGTTGATCTTCTATTTACTTTGCTTTCCCTTTATTATGGGGAAAATTTTCCTTCATATATCTTTTAAAGTTTTATGGTATTCTGGACATTGTTGTAAAGGAGTGGTTGAAGTATACCATTTTATTGTTTTATTTCCCAGGTAATAAAGTCTCTTCCACTGTCTGGTGGTTAGGGTAAGGGACTATCCATTCCAAATTTCTCTTATGGCTGAGCCATAGTTTTAAATATACTGAGTTCATCTTTGATTTGTCAAACCCCTAACCTCCCAGGAGTTTTTCATCTTGTCAGTATTCGGACTGAGAGGAGAGTGTATTGTAGTCACAAGTATGTTTGTTTACTATTGGGTTCCAATTGCAAAGGGTTTTGGAATACAATTACTGCAAGAATGCTTAGGAATAAGCGATTTCTCTTTGCATTGTTTCCCCTTGACTGCTGCTCTTGGTAAAATTTGGGGAGAGGAGGAAGGAGAATTGACATACTAAGGTATTTTTTATATTTGGGGCTATTTTCAGTTTATAAAACCATTCTGCCAGACCAAATTGTCATCTTGTCTTGGCTGATTTCTCTTCATCCCTGCGAAGTCTCTCCATCTGTAGCAGGTCTGCTCCTCTACTGTCCATCCACATTCATGTCCACTACCGTGAATGGAAGCTGTAGTAACTCTTTTCTCATCTCCTGTTTTTCCTTCTGTCTCACTGGCATTATTCTCAGTTTGTTCCTTAATTTTTTGTTAGTTCTCCTATGTCATAAATTTGCAGTGCCTTGTAGCTCAGTTTTTAAATATTTTGTTTTCTGCGTGCAATTATTCCTATGGTGATGTCGTCTAGACTTGTCTTTCCATATCATCAATGCACTGATGACTCACAGTTAAATCTTCAAATCAGACTTCTACCCTGAACCCCAGACTTGTATTCCCAATAGCCTATTTGACATTTCCAATTGAGTTCAAAATAAACATCTTAATACATCCAAAATGGAACTTTTCTCCACAAAATAATAAACAAACAAATAAATAAAACCTACTCCACCTGCAGTCTTTTCCACCTCAATGGTAATTCCATCTTTCAAGTTGCTCAGACCAAAATACTTAGAGTCATCTATTGCTTCCTTCTTTTTATAATACTCAGCATGCTGTCAATCAGAAATTTTGCTGGTTCTTCCTTTCATCTTTAGATCATATCCAAAATCTGAACAGTTATCTCCATTTCTAAGTCTACCATCCTTGTCCAAACCATCAACATCATTTGCCTGGCTTATTAAAGTAGCCTCAGACCTAGTCTCTCTGCTTCCATTCTTGTCTCCTTTCCTATCCTACATTATATTCTCAACCTGGGTGATCTTTTTGAAACTTGAGTCAGATCATGTCACTCATGCTCAAAACCCTTCAGAGGTTCCCCATCTCTCAGTGTAAATTTTAAGTTCCTTTGTATGTCCTAGCTGTAATGACCTCTGTGCTGTACCTCAAACATGCCAGGTATACAAGGGCCTCGGGGTTCTCTGTGATTGTTGTTAACTTTATCTGAGAGTCTCATATCTGCATTGCTTGCCCCATTGCCTCTTTTGAGGATTTGCTCAAATATCTTCCCAGTGAGGTCTTAAAAACCAATTTATTTAAATTGAAAATCCTATACAACTCCTCCACTCTATTTTGCCATGTAACACTATTTTCTTCAACTATATGTAACTTACTTTAGTATTTTGTTTTATTTTCTTTCCTCCCCCATTGGAATATAAGTAGGGTAACAGAGGTTTTTTTCCCTGTTTTGTTACTGCTGTATACATAGAATAATGCTCGACACATAGAGGTATTTAAAAATGAGTCTATGTTTTACTAGCTGTTTTTTTCTAACTTGGCTGTTGATTCATATTGCCAACCTGAGTCTTTATACGGTGACAATCTAAAGATGAAGAGGTTTCGTTGCTTTACAGTGACCCCCTTGTCCCCTTCATATTATTATCTTATATTAATTGTGCTAGAGTTTGGGGATTATTGTTCCAGTTAGAATAGAAAAAGCAAACACAATTTTCTTGAATGAAGGTTAAGTGTTACCCTCAGAAAAGGAACATATATTTGTATTCCATCCTCAAAAAAACTGCTTTGTAAATGTTAAAGCACTTTTCAAATATAAGGAATTAAAATATTTTGCATAGTAGACAGCTTTGGAATATTTTAGTACTGATTTGACACATCAGCTCTTCACTGGCAACTACATGCTGCTTTTAAATCTTGTGGGGCCTACAATGTAAGTTTGAACATTCAAATTCCATGTAAATAATTTAATACTTTTATAACAATGTTCCAAAATAATTTTTCCCTTTATAGCAAATTCAAGGATACTTGAATTCATAGTGATACTTATAACCATATTTTAATCAGGTGTAAAGACTCTTAAATAATTGGGGGAAAAGCAGAAATTGAAAAAAAAAAGAGTAACTGCTCATGCTTAAGAATAGCAATAAAGAACTTCTCATTTTAATGTAATGAAAAGATAAAAATCTCTTGAGCGATATTTTGATAATTCTCGAGACAGACTCGTCTAGAAAAAAAATTTTAATTTTGAAGTAAATAAAAAGGTTTGTCACAAATCTGTCTTCTTTTTTAGATGAATTATTCACAACCATTATTTTAAAAATTTACACAGGCATTACTTTGAATCTCCATGTAACTATCTCAAAGCAGAGTTCAAAAATGTTATTTTTATTGTTAAAATATACAGTTGAAATCAATTCATCCTAAGAGTCTGCCTATATATTTTTCCCCCAAAAAAGTATGTTTTTTTAAAATTTACTTTTTTAAAAACTGAGATATAATTGACATATAACATTATATTAGTTTCAGGAGTTCAACATAATAATTTGATATTTGTATATATTATGAAATGATCACCATAGGAAGTCTAGTTAGCATCCATCATCACACATAATTACAAATTTTTTTTGTTGTGATGAGAACTTTTAAGGTCTACTTTCTTTCTTCAGATATTCGATGTAGTGTTAACTATAATAACCATGCTGTACATTACAACCCCATGACTTTTATTCAATATTAAGAAAAAAAATCATAACACAAAACTGTATAGTGCTTATGATTTCAATCATCTGTTTAAATACATTTGATATCTTTCTAGATTTTTTAAAAAAATCTTTATTAGAGTATAATTGCTTTACATTGTTGCGTTAGTTGCTGCTGTATAACAAAGTGAATCAGCTATACATATACATATATACCCATATCCCTTCCCTCTTGCATCTCCCTCCCACCCTCCCTATCCCACTCCTCTAGGTGGTCACAAAGCACCAGCTGATTGCCCTGTGCTATGTGGCTGCTTCCCACTAGCTAGCTATTTTATATTTGGTAGTGTATGTATCTCAATGCCACTCTCTCACTTCATCCCAGCTTACACTTTCCCCCTCCGTATCCTCAAGTCCATTCTCTGCGTCTGTGTATTTATTCCTGTCCTGCCCCTAGGTACTTCAGAAACTTTTTTTTTTTATTCCATATATATATGTGTGTTAACATACGGTATTTGTTTTTCTCTTTCTGACTTGCTTCATTTTGTATGACAGACTCTAGGTCCATCCACCTCATTACAAATAACTCAGTTTCACTTCTTTTTATGGCTGAGTAGTATCCCATTGTATATATGTGCCACATCTTGTTTATGCATTCATCTGTTGATGGACACATAGGTTGCTTCCATGTCCTGGCTAATGTAAATAGTGCTGCAATGAACATGTTGGTACATGACTTTTTTTGAATTATGAATTTTTCAGGGTATATGCCCAGTAGTGGGATTGCTGGGTCATATGGTAGTTCTCTTTTTAGTTTTTTAAGGAACCTCCATACCATTCTCCATAGTGGCTGTATGAATTTACATTCCCACCAACAGAGCAAGAGGGTTCCCTTTTCTCCACGCCCTCTCCAGCATTTATTGTTTCTAGATTTTTTGTTGATGACCATTTGGACTAGTGTGAGGTGATACCTCATTGAAGTTTTGATTTGCATTTCTTTGATGATTAGTGATGTTGAGCATCCTTTCATGTGTTTGTTGGTAATCTGTATATCTTCTTTGGAGAAATGTCTATTTAGGTCTTCTGCCCATTTTTGGATTGGGTTGTTTGTTTTTTTAATATTGAACTGCATGAGCTGCTTGTACACTTTGAAGGTTAATCCTTTGTCAGTTACTTCTTTTGCAAATATTTTCTCCCATTGTCAGGGTTGTCTTTTCATCTTGTTTATGGTTATCTTTGCTGTGCAGAGCTGTTAAGTTTAATTAGGTCTCATTTGTTTCTTTTTGTTTTTATTTCCATTTCTCTAGGAGGTGGGTCAAAAAGGATCTTGCTGTGATTTATGTCACAGTGTATTCTACCTATGTTTTCCTCTAAGAGTTTTATAGGGTCTGGCCTTACATTTAAGTCTTTAATCCATTTTGAGTTTATTTTTGTGTATGATGTTAGGGAGTGTTCTAATTTCATTCTTTTACATGCAACTGTCCAGTTTTCACTGCACCACTTATTGAAGAGGCTGTCTTTTCTCCATTGTGTATTCTTGCCTCCTTTATCAAAAATAAGGTGACCATATGTGCGTGGGTTTATCTCCGGGCTTTCTATCCTGTTCCATTGATCTATATTTCTGTTTTTGTGCCACTACCATACTGTCTTGATTACTATAGCTTTGTAGTATAGTCTGAGGTCCAGGAGCCTGATTCCTCCAGCCTTATTTTTCTTTCTCAAGATTGCTTTGGCTGTGTGGGGTCTTTTGTGTCTCCATACAAATGTGAAATTTTTTGTTCTAGTTCTGTGAAAAATGCCACTGCTAGTTTGATAGGGATTGCATTGAATCTGTAGATTGCATTGGCTAGTATAGTCATTTTTGCCATGTTGATTCTTCCAATCCAAGAACATGGTATATCTCTCCATCTGTTTGTATCATCTTTAATTTCTTTCAGCAGTGTCTTATAGTTTTCTGCATACAGGTCTTTTGTCTCCTTAGGTAAGTTTATTCCTAGGTATTTTATTCTTTTTGTTGCAATGGTAAATGGGAGTGTTTCCTTAATTTCTAGTTTCAGATTTTTCATCATTAGTGTATAGGAATGCAAGAGATTAATTTTGTATCCTGCTACTTTACCAAATTCATTGTTTAGCTCTATTAGTTTTCTGGTAGCATCTTTAGGATTTTCTGTATATAGTATCATGTCATCTGCAAACAGTTACAGCTCTACTTCTTCTTTTCCAATTTGGATTCCTTTTATTTTTCTTCTCTGATTGCTGTGGCTAAAACTTCCAAAACTATGTTGAATAATAGTGGTGAGAGTGGGCAACGTTGTCTTGTTCCTGATCGTAGAGGAAGTGGTTTCTGTTTTTCACCATTGAGAACAATATTGGCTGTGGGTTTGTCATATATGGCCTTTATTATGTTGAGGTAAGTTCCCTCTATGCCTACTTTCTGGAAGGTTTTTATCATAAATCGGTGTTGAATTTTAGTGAAAGATTTTTCTGCATCTATTGAGATGATCATGTGGTTTTTCTCCAATTTTTTAATATGGTTTATCACATGGATTGATTTGCATATATTGAAGAATCCTTGCATTCCTGGGATAAACCCCACTTGATCATGATATATGATCCTCTTAATGTGCTGTTGGATTCTGTTTCCTAGTATTTTGTTGAGGAATTTTGCATCTCTGTTCATCAGTGATATTGGCCTGTATCTGATCTATTTTAGAATCCCTAGTTATTATATAGTCACTTTGCTTTATTATATATTAACACCATAAAAATGATATGAAAAATATTTTTGTACATTGAGTACATATCCTATCGCAGATATTACATTAGGAACGGGGGGACAAAGATGAGTAATATTTAGTCTCTCGCTTCCAAATCCTAAATATTACCTAACATTTAAGTAGCATTTTCTCTTGCTGGGCATTCTCATGAGAAATTTATGTATACTTACTCCTTGAATTTTTATAAGAATTCCATGAGATAAGTACTATTATGCTATTGTTTTCCACATTTTGAAAGGAGGAAACTGAGGCACAGAGAGATTAGTCATATAGTTTGTCATTGGAGTCTGTGCTCACTGTCCAGCTAAAGTCTAGAGGCTGTATCTAAGCCTTTCTACAAAAGGGGGCTACTTAGAAAAAAAAGGATTTTGACCCACTCTTTGCCCCCCTTCCATGGGCTCTAGTGTCTTAGCCTCTTTCCTCAGAACTGCCTCGGTGTCCATCTTCAAGATGAGTTTTCAGAAAAATGCTCTCTCCCCTACTCTTCCCACCAGCTTTCCCTAAGATAAACATTGTTATAGTTTAACAGATATACTGATATTTTGTTGAAAAACAGGGGCTCAAAAAATAATACAGTGGAGAAAATGATAAACTTCTAACAGCTGTGGTTGCTGGCATTCATATAAGCTTGGTTGGTTATAACTCGCAAAATTCAAATCTAAGTTGTGACACTTTCAGCATGACCTACTTTAAAAAACTTTTCAAAAATAAATAATATTGTCTTTTGGGGGTAGGGGAGCTGGAAAATACATAGCATGATTGATTTCCAGGTAGTTAGTCTTAAAGGAATAGCAGATGGTAAACATTAGCTATTAGAGCAGGAAATTATTTCTTCACCATATTTTTTTGAGCTAAGAGATTCTTTAGGAATAAGTAATTCTGGTTGGTTGATTTTGAAAGTAAACCATATGTTGTTTACATGCTTTGGCATTTATCCAGTTTCCCTGAAGATGAGAGTGAAAATGAAAAAAAAACAACAGCCTGTTACTAATTAGATAATAATGAACATAATGAAAACAGGTGCCATAAGTTTTTGAATTATGAGAATGTATTTTCAGAACAAGCTCTGGGGGTAGGATCCTGGGGGGGAAGAGTTCTGCATATACCTATGAGGTGAGTACATACGTGTCCTGGAGATATATCCCAAGGTACACATTAAACAAATTTAACTGTTATTTCTTACTATGTTAGAAATCAAAACCACAAATCAAAATGAGTTTTCAAATGCCCTGTTCATTTGATATGAATTACTAAATGTAAATATCTGTGTTATTTGCAATATTGATGTTCTTGTTAATATCTTAGAGCATTTCATACATATTTGGGTGATAAACAAGAAATAACTAAAGACAGCCTGATGATTTTCCTAGAAAACCAGTAGGACCTTGAATGTTTTGAACCTGTAGATTCCCTCACCTCTGAGTGACAGCAACATCCGTAGGTCCTGTTTCCCCTCTTTACTGGAAAGAGTAGATGTAGACGATGCAGATTCTATTGCTTCAGCCACAAAGGGGAGTAATCACAGCTTCCGGTGGGGGAAGGGTGGTGGTTAGTAAGAGCTGCTCCTGACATAAAGGACTGAGAAATGGAAAGGATAATGGGGAAATCAAGGAGTAAAAAAGACAGTGTGGATGACTCCCTGGGTGAAATCCTCATTCACGGTGGTAGTAAACTGAACCTTGGCTGCAGAGGGGAAAACTAGCCCTGTGTCCTTTCCCTTCCAGTGAAGGAAATGGATGTGTTTGAATGCACAGGAATGTTTCTGAAGAAAAATGAATATTCAAAATAGGACACAATTAGGGCAGTTCAAATGCATTAATGACTATTTAAAATATTTAATAATGTATATGTTAATTATTTTCCAAAAATATAACTGCTGTTTGAAAATGATATATAAATCTGCCCTCATACAGTATGACCTGATACTAGATCTCTTCTGCTGTTGCAAAGACAGTTAAATTCCACTGATGATTATTTTTCTTAATGATTAATGCTTATTGTGATTATTCTCTGGCTAATATATGTATGCAAAATGTAGCTGCAAGGATTTGCTTATGTTAGCATATACCCTCCCCCACCCTGAAACCTCCAGGCTCCAGACGTTTATGCTGGAGAGAGAAAATGGATGTATGTGTGTGTGTGTGTGTGTGTGTGTGTGTGTGTGTGTGTATCTACCCTTCAAGTTGATACAGTGGTGATGATATACAAACAACAAAAAAAGATAAAGCCTTCTCCTTGATAATGCCGTTCGCAACATACTAATATCATTTTAGAAAAACTTAGAGTAAGGAGGATGATTTAAATTTAAGAGAGGGCAGTGTTTTAAAAGAGCTATACAGAGCATTTAAAATTGGAAATTTAATATAACCAAGAATGGCACTTTTATTAAAGAGTGCTGTGATCTTCCAGCCATGCTCTTAACCAGTGATCACCCCGTAGCAAAATGCATAGATAATCAGCAACCTAGCCTGTCAGTAAACTTGTTGGGGGATTAAATCCTAAAGGAAGGAGCCCATAGCCCTGGAGGAAAACTGAGTGAATGTTTCCCTGAGTCTTTGAAGGCTCATCTCCGTAGTCCCACTGCTAGAATGTGCTCTGTTGTCATAGCAACACCATCTCCTGCTTCATACAGGAAAGATTAGCTCTTACTGTGCAGAGGAGAGAATTTAGGGGAAGTCAGACTAATCCCTGGGTGCACTTGGAGAGAAAGGTTGGACCTCGCCTGAGGGATGCTGTCTCTGCCATGATAGAATTGGCCTGCCACAGACACTGGTATTTAAGTTGAAGAGCAGAATTCACAGTAAGTGTCAGCTCCTCCAGAGTAGAATATTGATGAATGAGGTTTGTCTAAGTCTTGTTGAAGACTGTCCCATGCAGCAGTAGAAGGACAGCAGGAGACTCTGATGAGACTGCCAATGTTTTCCTAGTTTAGATGGTATTTAAAGGGTTGACCACATCAGGAATTGAGGAAAAATTTTAAATACTTTTGAAATGTCCATCTAAAATCCTGGGAGCAAGTCAAAATTAGATAGGAAAAAAAAAAAAATATATATATATATATATGTATTATATGCTTTGGGCATTTAATTTATTTACCCTAGGTTTTTGTGCATTTAAAATTTCATTGTGAGAAAGAAAAAGAAACTCATGAAAAAACCAATATGTCTAAGCAGGTGTGTTTCTTCAACACTCAAAGTGATGAGAATTCATTTTAGGATTGTAAATGTTCTTTTTCTGTTATGCATACATTTTTTGAAAATATTTTTAGAAGCATACAAGTGGTAGAGTTCTTTTAAGGTAGTTATAAAATTATAAAAAGGTATTCATTGGGTAAGATTAATTTATTTAAGATTAATTTATTTAGCTCTTCTATTTGAGCTGCTACTTCAACTTCTCAGCATAAAGCATGTGCGATGTGTAAATCTTTCAGGATTTTCTGTTGCTTGCCTCAAATGCATTTTGTTCTGGGGGGCTGTCTATATGGATTTATTTAGAGTTTTTTCCCCCTTGGTTGAATTTGTACATTTTTTGTGCAGTTAGTAAGGATTGCATGTATTCCAGCTAAAATGCTGGGAAACCTTGTTATGGATTTGAAATGTTTGATTTTGATAGCTATTGTGGAGATGCCCAGTCTTTCAAAAACTTAATTACTTCAAAGTACACTTTAATCCACATCCGAAAATTAAAATATTGTTTTCCAAAAATATATAGATTTTACATATGATATTACTAATATGTAAACTGAGTGGTTTTGACTATCAGTGTGTATTACCCTGAAAGTATATATGTTTTTTTATTTAAAGCATTCATGGTAAAAACTGTATCATGCTGTGTTCATCATGTTTTTCAGATGTTTTGATTGTGACCATATATGTATAGTGTGTATTTAGAAAGTGAGTTTTGTTTCCCATGGACCAAATCCTAGGCTACTAATGTACTAGCACACAACTACCATCACAGTCTATGCTAAATATAGCCATTATCATAAAAAATATTTAATTGCCAATTGATATGTGCTGCTTTATCAGAATGAATGAGATTTAGGTGTTGCTGGAAAAGCAGAGCACAGATCACACATATACTGCTTTTCTCTTAAACTTAATGCTGGAATAGACTACATGTCTTAGATTTAAAGGAGCAATTATATTAAAAGCCTACGTAAAATTATTCTCTTCATATGTCAGGAAAAACACACAAAACCATAAGGGTGGTACTTGGTTTAATAGCATTCAACTTGTCACCATGCAGAAGCCTGGTGCTCTCAAGAAAATGGAGACAAAGCAGGAAGTCAGGAACCCCTTTCATTAAAAGATTGCAAATTATTCCAACAACCTCTTTTCTATGATTTCTATCACTAGTTCAGGGTAGGACCCTTAAAAATCACAGACAGGAAAAGCAAATTTGCTGTTCTCCCCCCAACCCCCATCCTCAACGCCCAGCCCTGCAGAAAGCAAACTAGAGTTACTTATCTCTCTTCATAGACATTGGTCAAAAGTGAGCAAACCAATGAATGACCTTATGCTAAAAAGGGAGAAACTTCAGGTCTACTATATGATGCTAAGCTCAGAATGAATAGAACAGTACTGGGAAAGAAGAAGGATGGCTAATAAAAAATGGGCACCATTTACTGAGATAACAGAATGAATTGTACAAATATATAATTGAATAATAATTGAAAAGTCAAGGACTTAGTCCATTCACAACCTTAACCAATGTTTTTTGAGAGGTATTCTTAACCAGTGTAAAGAAAAACCCTCAAAACTTGTTATATCACTTAGAATTTTCCATTTCCTGTGTTCTGTGGTTGTTATTATCATCATCATCATCATCATTATTTTAGAAATACAGTAGTGATTGAACTGGACCCAGATGCTGTAGGTTGAAGACTAGTGGGAATTTGTCACATCCCTGAGGCAGAGTTTGCTTTGGGCTCCTAGTCTGTCAAGGTCTTGCTTGGAGAGGGAACAGGTCATCCTCCAAAGCCTAATTATTCCTTGAAAGGCACTGCTTCAGGAGTTTTTGAAAGAGCGAGTTGCTCCATTCTTGAACAGGAGTCAGAGGTTTGAAATGTCATTTGGAAAGTCCAAAAGTCAGTTTTAAGGATAAAAATCCTCAGGATGTAAAGGTCTTCTGAAAGCTCTGGGGTTAGTAGCAGATCTAGAAATGGTCTGAGCTTTTGCATGGGGAACCATAATACAGAAAAGAGAAAGAGGAAACAATGGCACAGGAAAAATTACAACATAAACTTATGCTGGAGAATTCAACAAACCCACATGGGAGGCATTAATGCATGATTTCCTAATGGTCAGTTACTATGAAAACTGAGGATAGGTTCCAAAACTACCCAGTATGGTTGATGATTGGCATGTGTATTATAGTAAATATTAAAAATAAAAATCTTGGGCTTCCCTAGTGGCGCAGTGGTTGGGAGTCCGCCTGCCGATGCAGGGGACGCGGGTTCATGCCCCGGTCTGGGAAGATCCCACATGCCGCGGAGCGGCTGGGCCCGTGAGCCATGGCCGCTGAGCCTGTGCGTCCGGGGCCTGTGCTCCGCAATGGGAGAGGCCACAGCAGTGAGAGGCCCGCGTACAGCAAAAAAAAATAAAAATAAAAATCTTCATCACAAAAGGTAATACTGTGATATGAACACCTTTTGTATTTGCTTTTAAAAATCAAACTAAGGTTCAATTTGACTGTTTATGTAAGATTTGATTGTATGACACATTGTCAGTTGGAAGGCCACTTGAGAACTGTGATTTAGCAATGATGCCCCTTCTCTCTTTAAAATTTTGGGACTTATGTTGATGTAAAAATCTTCTCTTCAAATTTTACTTTCATTCTTTAAGTTTTACTTTGTATGTCCCAGGACAAATATGTAAGATGCTAAATTTCTGTTTTCTTAGGGTTGCATGTAAGCAAATGGGTGGCATGGTGCATAGCGTATGGGGAAGGTGGCTGTGGTAGTTGTTGAAATCCAGTTGTAGAAAGACCAGAACGTCAGTCTGGGCTTTGTGCTTTTGATGGTACATACTTTTGAGGGCAGTTGGGGACCAATGAGCGTTTGTGAACCAAGAGTGAAAAATAGGAGCCGTTCTCTGTGAAGATGCATCCTACACATGTGGGGTAGGATGAATAGATGGTCTGAGTGATAGTTAGAGAAATGAATAGGATGGAGAGCCTAAGCTAGCATAGAAACACTGACAATTAAACATAGGGAAGAGATGAAAAAGAAATTATAGACATGTGGTCTAGGGACCTTCATGTGTGAATTTATACAACCAAGGTTTATCTGACCTCTGCCAAGTGACAGGCGACCAGACAGATGGTAAGAATTACAGAGCAAAATGCTAAAGTTCAGGCATTCATCAGAACAGTCTGGTGAGAATGACTGTAAGATAGAAAATCAAAATATCTGTGGTAAGGGGTGTAATAAAACAAGCAGAAGATAGACTTTGCCAATGATTGGATAGCATTAAAGAACCTTCAAACCCGAAACCCATGGGTGCTATTACTAGACAGAGGGAAAGTCAGGAGGAGGAGAGGGTTTGGGAGGAGAGTGGCGATGGTAATCGAGGGAGCTGTGAGTTTGATTTTGGACATCTTGTTTGATAGATAAGCCTTAAAAACAAATACTGCATTTAATTATAGTAGTTATCTTGGTTTTTTGGTTTTTTATAAATTTATTTATTGTACTTATTAGTTTTTTTGGCTGCATTGGGTCTTCATTGCTGCGTGCGGGCTTTCTCTAGCTGTGGCGAGCAGGGGCTGCTCTTTGTTGCGGTGCGCGGGCTTCTCTTTATGGTAGCTTCTCTTGTTGCAGAGCATGGGCTGTAGGTGCGCGGGCTGCAGTAGTTGTGGCACACGGGCTTAGTTGCTCCGTGGCATGTGGGATCTTCCAGGACCAGGGCTCGAACCTATGTTCCCTACGTTGGCAGGCGGATTCTTAACCACTGCGCCACCAGGGAAGTCCCTATAGTAGTTATCTTACTCATAATGTAGTTTATTTTAGAAGGTCACATTACTACATGAAACTTCCTAGCATTTATTTTACTACTCTCTGTATTTTGTTTCCTCTAATATTTGTATATAGCAATTAGAATATGTGAGAACTTGACATGTATTTTCCTTTTGAAGTACAACACTTTTAGTGTGATCAAAAAGAAGTTTAACTTTCATTACTGGAGTCTGATAATTCTAAAATTTAATAGTTTTTAACTAGGGAACTTTTGTACTCTGCTCTTGGCATTAATATATGATAAAAATAAATTCAGTACAAAGGAAAAAAGTGTATATTTAGCTGAATTTATGAGAAAACCACTTTTGTAGCTTACCCGATTAGCTAGGGACAGAAGTATTTTGTATTGCCTTTTTTATCTGGATAACTGGCAGAATTTTCTATTACTGTCATCCTGAAATGATAATAATTGTAATGATTACGATAGCAGCCTCAACAATGAACATTTTTGGTACTTTATGTTTATAATTGTTGGGGAAATAAAACCAATCCTGCCCCCTAAAAGACCCCTCTATACCTATATAGAAGCAAGAGAGAAAGCACAGTTTATTACAGAGTAAGGATGTAAGGTGACATGAAAGCGACTACAGAGTCTGGACAATTTCACACATATTTATACAGTAATGTAGAATAAAAAACAATTCCAACTTCTTTATCTCTTTGAGAGATAAACAGATTCATCTGTGATGTCTCCTGTTCGTCTTGTGAAAGAAAGCCCTGAGCTAATTCTGGAGGCATGCATTTACAGTTTGAAGGGTCAGAAGTCCCAGTCTTACATGGAAAAATCAACAGGTTTGTCCTCTTATCACACCTATATATTTTCAAAAGATGCCCTGAGGAGGGGATGGTGGGGAGGCAGCCACCTCTCTCCTCAAAGAAAATTAATTCTTTTATCCTTATAGAGTGTACCTTTTTGCACACGTTATGGCATTTAATTATCAAATACTGCCAGACACATATAATTTCTGTTATGTCTCAGTTTTCTGAATGAGGAATGTTAAGCTTAGAGAGGTCAAGAAATATTTTTAAAGTTGTATAGCTAATAGCATAGGATTATTCCAGTTCACTCTTTCGGGCCTCTCACTGTCGTGGCCTCTCCCGTTGCGGAGCGCAGGCTCCGGACGCGCAGGCTCAGCGGCCATGGCTCACGGGCCCAGCCACTCCGCGGCATGTGGGATCTTCCCGGACCGGGGCACAAACCCGTGTCCCCTGCATCGGCAGGCGGACTCTCAACCACTGTGCCACCAGGGAAGCCCTAGTTCACTCTTTATCTCACATTCTTATTTCTAAGATGAATCATTGTAGAAACTTGTTTTTGGATGCTCCATGGAGAAGTAATGATGAGGAAACAATTATTTTTATTGTCTTGTCTTGGGTTTCTATGTACACATAAGCCTTGTGTTATAAGTAAGCAGGCTATTGGACACAGTCTGGTCCAATTGTTATGTATAGTAACTACATCATGGAATTATTTTGGGAATTAAAGGAGATAACTAATGTAAAGACACTTGCACCACACTTGGTGTTTAATAAATGATAGTAGTCACTTAAGATTACGGAAACTTATTCTATTCCAGGAAAAGGAAAATGATGAAGACAATGAGAGGGTTTTTTTTGTGGGGGGAGGGGGGTGAAAATCATTTATTAACAATTACATGAAGTAAGTTATTAATTAAATTACATTGTCTAATATTTTGACAATTGGGGGTTTTAATGGAAAGAATGCTGTCATGAGATTCAGAAGATTATTCATCCATCCATTCATTGATTCATTCATTCAACGAGCATTTAAAACCATTACTCTGGACGTCTTTCTGCCTGGGCACACTTCAGGAAAATGAAGGTAACCAGAGGCTGTGTCTCCCCTCAAATATGATACCAAACTCTTTCTTGATATAGATCAGACTGGGGCTAGATGCTCTGCAAACATTAACTTCTTTAATCGTATCAGTTTTCATGTAATGTAAATACTATACCTGTCCCTGTTGTCCCTATGAGAAAACTAAGGCTCAGAGATTATGTCCAAACCACCCAACTTGTAAGTGACACACCTGCATTTGAACTTATGTTTTTCTGGCTGCAAAACTCATTCTCTTAACCACGGTATTATTCCACCTATTGCCCAACTGTGGAAAGTACTATGATGAAGGTTAGTGCCATACAAGTGCTAACAGAAAGGAGTATGTGGCAACAAGGTAGGGGTGGCCATCTAGGAAGGCCTTAGCAGATACACTTTTTCTTTAGCAGATAGAATTTTTCTCTATAATAAGTATTTCAAGGAATGGTTTGGGGAATTAAAGGAGATTAACTAATACACAGAAACTTGCACTGTATTAGGTGCTTAATATATATGATAGCAGTCACAATCCCTCATCCACCAATTTAAGTCTCAATACTGCTCTGGATTTTCTTTCCTTTTCTTATTCTTACTTCTTTGATTGTTTCATAAACAGTCTGTGAATATACATGCTACCTCTCCTTTCACTTTACCTACAACTTTGGGAGATTTCTAATCAAAGATCCATAGACAGTTTTTCCAACATCTGATCTTCAATGTGAATACACTGGGGTTCATAACAATTGGGATAGGAAATGGTGGAGATATTCCTTTAAACTTTAGAAAACACGATCATGTTTTCTGGCACAATTTTCTTTTTCAAACTTACAGAGAGAAAGGGGCTTGGTGGGAGGGAGGTCTTGAGAGCTTTTCATTTTTAAAAGTGAGGGTACCATTTGTAGCTAGGGAACTTGCTTCTTTCTCTACACAGACTTCATTCATAGGTTTCACTGAATGTGTTGTAGAGAAGAATAAGTAAGTTAGAGCCAGAGAAAAGAAAGGGTAGAGTTTATAATCAGGTCTACAAAGGAGTCTGTGGGTCAATATCTGAGTCAAAACATCAAAATATACTAAAGACATTCAAACTTTGTGACCTGTAGAAAAAGGTTTTCACTTTTTGGTCCTGAATGCATGTCTATGTATAATTTTATCCTGCAGCCTGATTCTATACTTTTAAATTGCATGCAAAACTTACTGCAACAAAGCCTCTTTGTTTCAAAGCCTTTTTGTAAACTATTGCTTTATCTATGCCAGAATCACTGATATCTCATACTTCTTAGAGCTAACTATAGGATTGTAAAGTTTAACCTTGTATAATAAATATTAAGGACAGCAATCCACATTTTACTATAGCTAGTATAATGATTTGTGGAACAAACCTAAGGTAGATTTTGAAAGGAGAATAAGAAATTAACTTTGATTGATGCTATCAATGTCTTCCAACCTTGTCTAATAACAGTCACTCCTATTAGTTAAAAAAATAAGAAAAAGAATGAAAAATTACATATAATGCTTTTCTAATAGCTGGAAAGAAGTTTTCAAAATTTAGAAAATCCCAGAAGCCATGACTTTATTAGAGAATGCTACACCTGAACATCCTCTCTCTAGAAATTGCTTTAAGCAAGTAGGAAATTTAAAGGTGATGACTAATTTTTTTTTTTTTTACTGTAGCTAATAAGGTCCCAAGGGATGACTATTACCCATACCAGGAAGGAGACATGTGTTTCTCTTACCACCTGCAAAATAGAGAATATCAGGAATCTTCTTTGCCTTTAGTTTTCCTGTTTGTCATTCTTCACAGTGGAGAGTGGGGGAAAAAAGGCTCAAAAATGCGATTTTTTTTCCTGTTTATTTTTTATTACAAATCCTCACGATATCTTTCCCAAGTTCTTCTTTTAAGGTTTCCTTAGAGCTTAGAATTTTAACCTGTTAATTTAGCATTGTTTCTTCTTGACCCCAAGACTTAGTTTTCTTAGTGAACCATCCTCTCTTAAAATTTATATGATAGTTTTCAACTATGATATAGTTGAAACTATTTCAAGAGAAATAGCAGTGATGGGACTCACATGATATTATTAGTAACTCTTTTATTTTAAATATATTTTACGTATTTGAGTTTTGGGGAATTATCAGTGAGAAGCAAATTATGCATTACTGGATGTGTGATAGAAAATTAGATTTGTAATCTGGCAAATATTTTCATTATGCTTTCTCCATCCTAGAATAGTTTTGGTTATCCAATGAAATTATCCACAGTGCATTACATGATCCTTGCAAACTCAACATGGTCTCTGCACCCACATCTAAACTTTTAGAAACTAAATGGATCCCTTACTGATTTAACAATAAGAGAGGGGAAATTCAGTAGATAGTTAAAATATAAAATATACTTCTGACCAAACTTACATGAACAATTTTGGTAGAGAATTCTGGGTTGTGTCACTGTTACTGGTGCATGTCAGATATATTTTTTGTTGTTGTTTATCTACTCCACGTTACCTAAGTAAGAAAGAAAAGGGGATTCCATTAAATGATACAATATACTCTTTTTTTTTTTTTTTTTTTACAATATACTCATTTTTTATTGCCTGGCAGCATAGAGAAGTGGGAGCCATACAGACTTTGGCATTGCATAGATTTCCCTTGGAATCTCAGCCCTGTACCTCCACGGTAGTTTCCTCATCTGTCTACTGAAGGGCTGAGAACCTGACTTGCATGTTGTTTTATTTCAAAGTTCAATGGATAGAGTAACAGAAGATGTTAATAAAATATTACACATTTGTTTTAAAATACATATTCACGAATAAAACATTTAGACTTTCTAGAATCACTTGTATTACCAATGTATTATTAATAAATTATGTATTCATTTAAATATACATTCATGAGAGAAATTTCCAAAAATACAAAAATTATAAAGAAAAAGGAAGAGTCCTGCTATTTTCTACTCTCAACCCCCTGTACTCCTAATGGACAATTTTTGTTAACAGTTTGTTATGTGCTTTTCCAGCAAGATAGATAGATGAATGATAGATTGTAGATATATCCCTTTTTTAAAAAACGGTAACTAAGATTTTGAATGTAGGTGTTTTTCATTTTTATCATTATTTTGAATTAGTGGTGGTAAAGAACATTTTGCCAGTGATTTGCTGAAGTTGTCATTGTTTTCATATTGTTTTTATACGAGTTGTTGTATGCCAGCTTTTACTACCAAAGACCTAACAATTTACAGACCAGAGCAGGGTGGGATAGGATTGACCACACACGTCTTTTGGAAACTGTTGATTAGTTGTGGCAGAGTCTCTGCTGGAATGACAATGAAATACTCATTTTAACATTGTAGATACTGAAAGGCAGGCTGAGCCAAATTAAAGACTAGCTCTTAAAATATTGGTCTGCAAACGTCTACAGAGCTGAAATATGTAAATTAGAGATTCACTGGAGTCTGCTAGCCAAAAGTGAAAACGAAAGTGCTTACAGCTCACTAATTAATGCCACATGTCCAATTTGATGGCAGAAAAAAGGAGCCACCCAGGCCTATCAGAGAAAGCAGTGGCCTGGGGGTCAAAAGAGCTGAGTCCCCTTCTGTTCTACTGAGTCCCCAACAGTAAACAAGCCTGTCCTTTGTCATCAATGTAACCATTTAAAATAGGAGTCATAGTTACCACCCTGTCTTCTTCCCAGAATTGTGGTGGCAATAAAATGAGGAAAATAAATAGATCAAATTCCACAAAAAACATGATAATCCTATAATTTATTGCTAAACTGCTAATGTTCAGATATCTATAATGTTTATATATTTTACTAAATTTTAATGAGTTTCTATCAGGTCAAGCTCTTTGAGGAGCCATTAGTGGACCAGTGTTGGTCTGCAAACTGTTACTGGTCCATGGCGAGTAATGGATTTGGAACAGAGCAATTGTATGTCTGTGGAATTTAATCACAAAGAAATGGGTTTGTATTTTCTACGTTTCTAATTTTTTAATTTTACAAATTATTTGTTCATGCGAGACTGGAAATAAAAGGATCCAATTCTTTATCGCAGAGAAGCACAGTACTCGGGCACAGGAGCTGTGGTAGATAACAACAGAGAGTGAAAATGACCTAGTCCCTGCTCTCTCAGAGCTTGGGGTCCTGGGGGAGAACCACATATTAATCAGATAACTCTACGTGATTGTTATTCGTACTCAACCACTCTCCTCCTCTCTTCTCCCCTCCTCTTTATCTCCCCGCCCTCCCCTCTCCTGCCTTCCCCTCCCTGCCCCTTCTATACCCATTCATCTCTCCTCTCCTCCCTCCCCTCCCCTGCCATGACTTGCTCTCCCTACTGTCCCCCTTCATCTTTCATTTGTTTTTCACTTTCTCTGATTCTTATATCTGAGAAACTTTATTCAGTAGAATCAATTAGTGTCTTATTATCAATCATAGTCAGCAAAACGAGAACTATTTCAATATCCTGATTTTTGAAGAGTATTATATCCTCTTTCTGATTACCAAGGAGCACGTGCCTACCTCCCTTTATTTCTTCCTCCTTTCCTTCCTTCCTTTCATCCATCTACTGGGCGATTTATTTAGAACTTGTTGAGCCACTGCTATGCGGAAAGCATTGTGCCTTGCATCCCACTATAGTCTTACCTCCTATTCCCTCTTCCCACCCCTAAAAGGAAAAATAAGCAAAAGTAATAAGAGAATTGAAATTCAGGATTCTGTTGATATTTAACCTGGGCATGAACTGTCTTAATAACAGCTGTAAATAATAGTTTCAGTGATATGCATTTTGAATAAATGTAAAATGTCCTGGTTTAATTCATTAATTTATTTTACGTTGTTATGTCACTATATTTACTATTACAGATTGGTTATTATACCTTGATGCCTGTAAGAAAAAGGTATATTTTTTGAAAAAATGTTTAAATAGAGTAAAATAAAAAATCTATGTCTTGTTTTATTTTGTCCAAATAGTAAAGCTCAATTCCTATCTACAAAGCACTCAAGCATTTTGTCAGAAAAATTGAGAGATAGAGGATAGTTTCCTTTAAACAGAAAGTGTTTCTCTGCCTTCAGAGACAATCATGTCTAGCATGGTTTCTTTCTTTTTTTTTTTAATATTTATTTATTTATTTAGGCTACGAAGGGTCTTAGTTGCAGCATGTGGGATCTTTAGTTGCAGCATGTGGGCTTCTTAGTTGTGGCATGCATGCGGGATCTAGTTCCCCGACTAGGGATCGAACCCAGGCCCCCTACATTGGGAGCACGGAGTCTTACCCACTGGACCACAAGGTAAATCCCAGCATGGTTTCTTTTCATGGCTGGGGTTTGCAGCATCACCAGAAGAATTAGGTGACATGAGACCATCTCCTGGAGAGGTATGGGGTGGAAAGGAAAAGACAAGGGCTGTGGAGTCAGCTGCCCCGAGTGTGAATCAGGCCTTGGCACCTATGGGACCTTGAGGAAGTCATTTAATCAAGATCCCAGAATATGCCCCTGTGACATTAGATTACCTGGGCCTGCTTTGAGGAATAGATATAACAGAGTAAGTACCCAGCACATAATTTTTAATTATTTTTCATGGTACATAGAAGGCACTAATTAAACAGTAAATATATTTGCATCAGTTACTTCAAATAATGAGGGCAGAGGGAGATGTCAGTGTTTTTAAGAATGATGTGTCACAATAAGGGAGACAATGATTTAAGGAATCCAAGAACAGAAAGTATGGAACAGCCAGGCTGTGAATTAACTTTGATCTTACTGAGTTATATATAGAGTTATCATATAATCTGTTGCCCAAACAGGAACACATTTGAAAGTCGAATGGGGGCACAATTAGTAATTATGATGGCACCATGTGAGGCCAACCTGCCACATAGTCCCTCTATTACGTACCTTTTCTCTGTGTCCCTCTGTCCTCACGCTCTGGCTTCCTCTGCTCAATTCAGCTTGAACATGGACCCTGGTTACCTCTTCAGCCCAGTGTTTCCTTGTGACTTTGCTTCAGCTGTGATTGCTAACCCAGTTAGGAGTTTGGGCTTCTGAGATTTTATTATGCACATGGATAGACTGGGAGTCTTGTTAAAATGTAGATTCTGATCCAGTAGGTTTGGGGTAAGACCTGACATTCCGTGTTTCTGACAGGTTCACAGATGATTTTGATGCTACTCATCACTAGCCCACACACTGAGGAGAGAGGAGTTAGCTCAAATTCTGAGATGGAACCTTTCTGACCTAAATCACCTTTCTGGTTTGACCACACTGGTTGTGGTTTTGACCTTTTATGGTCTGATGGTTCTTTGGTCAGGTGCCTGCCTTGGCAGTATTGACCTTGGAGGTAATGTGGCTACCAAGACAGTAGGCTGTTGGCAGGTTTATTTGTTCCAGAAGGGAGTATGGAGAGGATGTCCATACACTAAAATGATGTATTCAGTGTAATTAATTGTCCTGTTTCGTTTCTTTGAATGGACAGCCACTGAGAAAGGATCATGAAAATGTACCATCAGCAATGAACACCCCACTAAACTGGCCATTCAAAACTCAGTAAATGTTTCTTCTCTGGCTGAAATCAAGAACCTAGGGCTTTCAAACCAGAATCCACTGCACTTTAGCTAAAGGACAATTTTATAGATGGCCATGGTTAAGTAATTTTGGTATCGTAGCATGGGGTTCGGGGGAGGGGAGTATATTTTGAGCAGCTCTTGGCTAATTAGAAATAATCACTTTGTAAACAGCTCTTATTTGGGTATAATTCAGAGAGTTTAAGTGGATACAATCAGTACAGAGACTTAAAGATATTATTTTTTAATGGTCAACCAAGACAGATGTTTTATTTTTGATTTGAGGAGAGTTCAGTGATTTATCATGATAGAAACAGTATTAATCAAAATGAACATATATAACTTCTATAAAAAGAATATTTATTACCTGAGAATCCTTTTAATTCTTAGTCGTTTTTATTTTTCTCAAACTCACTTGGACATTACTTTTTGACAGTCCTTTTACTGTAATAAATAAAACCCCAAATGTTTTCTCTTCTTCCATTGACTTTTAAAAAATATCATATTTCTTCTTGGTGACTTGTTATATATACTACTTTATGCAAAGGAATGTTAAAGCAAGGTCCATAAACATTTGGGGAAATGACTTACATGTGTGAAAAATTAGTGTATGATATAATATAAAATTTTTGAACTAGGAAAAGCAAGAATTGAGAAAATAGAATCAATGTGGTTTGGAATCAATGTAATTCTTGAGGCATTTGCTGAATATACACTCCACAGAAGTCATAATGCTAGCTTCAGGGCACACAGCAAAGAAAAAAGTTTAGCCTTTCATTGTTTGTGATTTAGTAGATTTGGGCATCAGAGCAAGAGGAAGAGGCTATGTTCTTAGAGGGTATTTCTCCAACTTCAGTACCCCCTACATGAACACTAATGACGATCACTTGATCACTTTATTTCACCAGGTTCCTGACACCTCCCAGGGTATTTCTTCCTAATCCCATGATTCCTGGCCTCAGTGCCCTTCACCAAGTACCTCTTCTCCTGCCTACTGGCTGTCTCCCTGTTGTAGAGCTTGTTCCAAGTTGCCTTTATCTTGTCTTCCTCCTTAGTTTGCTTTCTTTATATTCTACTCTCCCCATACTCAAGCCGTCTCTAAAGCCTACCTTCCTTGAGAGCTAATAGAGCATAGTGGTTTCCAAGGGCTGGTTGTGACATCTTCTGCCATTAAGTACCAGCTTTGTCATTCATTAACTATGCTACCTTTAGAGAATCACAGGATCTTTTCAAGACGTAACTATTTTCACTTTGGTAAAATGGGGCAAACAATGCCTATGAATTTTCCTTCACTGGGTCCCTATAAAGTATAAATTAGGTCAGTTATGAAAATTACCTTTTTTTTTTTTTTTTTTTTTCTGATCTGGACATCATCTTCCAAAATAAAGCAATTGACCTCAGCAGAGAAAAAGAACAGACCCTGGCTAGTTGTTGGTTCCCTGGGAGGTTGGTCTGGAATGCCGGTTCCAGCTTTTGGTTTGAGAGATGAACCTATTAGGCTCCACCCCAGACAGAGAGCAGGACCTCTGTTACCCTCCAACCATTTTTTTAAACCAGTTGACCTTGTTTCAAACATTGTTACATGGTCGTTGGTAGGGATGGGCCTGGGAGAGCCTTTCTCTAGAGGAGGACTTAGGGCAGGATGGCTGCCCAGGTTTTGCCCAGGCTGCTCAATTAGAGTCAGCTCCTCAGCCACCCACGACTTGGAAGAGTTTGCTTGGGTTCAAAGTCAGTTCTTTGAGGGCTTTCACGGTTTCCTTGAACTATGATCCTCCTTTTCCCCAAAATCGGTGCTAAGACTAAACTTTGGTTATTTAATTCAGGATTAACAAAATTAAATCTTTAAACTGACTCAGGTATACTGAGTGTACTCAGTACTTTGAGTGTAAAGTAGAAATGTAAAATGTGGAAACAACTCTTCTGTACCTTTACTCTTTGTTAAGTTCCTGCAGTTAATACAACCAAAGCAAGTACTATGTTGTTGAAAATGTCTCACCATTTTATCCCTGGGTGGCGACAAATGTCTGAAGGCTTTATGGACTGATGATGAACACTCTAGGATCCTGCTGTTATTAAAGTTGAACATTTTATTATTTATAAATATCCCTGACTTATAGTTTACTCTCTACATTGCAACCACAGCGTTTGCTATTTTTGCAGAGTTTATTTTAGAGTCGGGCGGGTAGGTCTTTCTCCCCTTCTCCCCATTTCTTTTGTATTTACTCACAGTACTATTCAACCTTGCACCTGGTGGCATATGCACATGTTGTACACTTACTGAATACTCATTCATAGCAATGAAGCCATCCATGGTCATCCAGGTTTCATACTCTTTCCGATGAGTGTGACCATTGGCCCTCATCTATCCTTTGCCCAGACTCTGGTGATCTGGGGTGATGGGTGTGATGGTGGGAATATAAGTGGCATCAGAGCTTTACCCTGTTGAGGTGGCTGCAGGGCCCCTGGCTTCATGGTGCTTTGCATAGATCTTAACTGTGGTCTGAGTGCAACTCCTTTATTTTTTTAAATTGAGATATAATTGACATACAACCTTATATTAGTTTTAGGTGTACAGCATAATGATTTGATAGATGTATAGGTCGTGAAATGCTAACCACAGTAAGTCTAGTTAATATCCGTTACCGCACATAGTTACAAATTTCAGTTTTCTTGTGATGATGAGATGAAAATCACTTTTTAAATAGAAAAGTAACAAACATGTTACTGTTCTCCTTCAACCAGAGGACTTTAATTTTCTGTATCCTTTAAATACTGATGTTAATGTCGGTTTTCTTTGATCTCATATAATTGTAAGTTCTTTGATTTTTTTCTACCTACTCAAAATTTTAGCAAGTTTTCTAAAATAATATCATTTGACATCATTCAGCTCTGAATGTCAAATAGAATTGTCTTTGGTTATAAATATCATGTCATTGGTCAGCCAGTACTCTGCTAATCATGGTGATATTGAAAGGTCATCTGCATTTATAAAAACATCATGGCTGTTCAGTTTATGCTAATTACAAGAAGCGTAGGCAGAATGCCTTTGTTAAGTGAGGGGAAGGTGATAGCAGGCTATTCACTGTGATTCCTGATTTTATGAAGTACTGCAAAATGGGTAACCTTAGATGACACCTTTCAATTTGGTAGTGTCTCTAAGAGCCTCCTAAAGCGAAAGTTAAGTCTTTTCTTTCCCCACGTAGCACTACTTTTTCAGGCACTTCTCACAATACCTAGACTTGTGTTTCCTGCTGAGAGGTAGCAGTACAATTTAGATAGAAATTTGGTCTGAAATTAGGAAATCAGTTTCTAATCCTATGTTTGTCACCATCGAGGTGACTTGAGCAAATAAGTTCTTTATCTTCACCAAGATCTTTAAAATAGGAAAACTGATAATCTTATTTTATGCCCAGATCTGTTTTGAATATTGTAAAGGAAATGACTACCAAAAGGATTTGTGTAATTAAGATGTTTAATGATTCAAAACAATTGGCATTACTCAGATGAATCTTTTTGTTTAAGTCAGAATAATTTAGTATTTATTAGAAAGATACCAATACTTTGAGAAGCATCTAAAAAATAATGCTTTATAATTGCCACCAAAACTCTTAGTGACCTTGAATCCTTCAAGATGGCCAATCAGTTCATTAATATCACTGTTATGGACGATGATGGATTTCAACCCCAGAGGTAGAAATGGTAAAGAAAGCTCGGGGAAAACTTCTTGGATATCAGATAATGAATTGGCATTATGAAGGAAAAAAGTCACAAAATATTGACTATAAGAACATCACAGGTGCTAGAAAAGAGAAGTCTTGAGGCCAAAGTAAAGCGAATTATATCAGTTGTGATCCAATCTGGAAAATGTTGTTCATTCCATGTCATTCATTAGAAAAATTTAATACAAGGCACTCTTTGCAATGTGTGATGCAATGCAGGAATTAATAACAGAAGGAAGCCTCTGCTAGAGCTAGAGGTGGAAAAGCTGGGGAGGAGTTGGCATTACTAGAGGCCAAGAGCCAGAGCTACTTGCTGGGAAACAGACACACAGAAGATGCTCCCTGGCAGGAAGACGCTTCCTGGCAGGAGCTGAGACATGGAGAAGATGCCCCCTGAGTTGGAGACAGAGAGGTCTCCTGAATCAGAGAGGGTGTATGTGTGGGATGGGGAGTGGGGATACCCAGGCATTTTCTCTTTCTCCCCTCCTGTCTCTGCCAGTATCTCCCATAGTTTAAACCAAGTCATAAGACAATAGTCAAGGAAACCTGGGAAATGGTTTGCAAAGAAAGGGAGAAGAATGGATCTGAGAACAAAACAGCAAATGACCGGTGCATAAGAGGAAGGAGGGTGTGGAGAACCTTTCAGAATTCTTAGTGTAGGATTTGCTTATTAAGTCCAAGAAGTGCTTGGTGGCTCAAGTTTCTTGAAGTTTCAGGATGTTGGCATGAGAGTTTCACCTTCCTTGTTGAGTGGTCCTGGCTCACCCACTGCAGGAGGGAGAGGGACTTTTTTGAGGGTTAGGAGAAAATGTCACAGATCATGTACTCTAATGATTCACCTCCAAGTTACTCTGAAAACCTGGGAATGAGTTAGGTCTAGATGACTGCAGGATTTCTTTTCTTCATCTGCTTGCTAATGGCTGAAAATACCACGAGAAAAGCCTTTCATTCCACAATTAGAGATAAAAGGTTTAAATTACAAGTGCCTAGCTGAAGTAGCATTTTCCTGTGGGGGAATTTCAGTCAAGGGATAATCAATCAGTCAATCTGTCAATCTGTTTCTCAGTAAAGTGACTTACAGAGAGCCAGTGTGCACACAGATAGCTTGTGGATTTGCCATGAAGATGGGAAAAAGAACATGAGGGACACTGAGAACAAATTTGGAAGATTTTGACAATTTTTCCTAGAATGATACTCTTTACCTACTATGCAAGCAAAAACTGACAATGGTTTCAGCACATGTGAACCCATAGTTGGTACACAGTTCTGCTCTATGGGTAAAGATTCTTGATTTTGTAAACATACACTTGACCTTGGTAAAGACCTTCTCGCCTAGGAGTTTGTTAATCAAGGTAATCAAAGTGATCCTTTTTCCCAAAAATAACATCTTTAGTTCTTCAGTACATATTGAAATAAGCTCTTTGGGCAAAATCATATCCTTTAAGGAGTCTTTTAAAAAGTGGGCCCAGAACTGGCTCTTATTTATTAGTTTTCATCAAGGGAGAGAATATTTGGCTGGCCTCTTTTTCTGACAATTTCCTAGAGATTTGTTAAATGGCATTAAAATATACTTAGATTCTGTCTTACTGAGCTCAGATTTGAGAGCTGTCAGTCATATTCCGTTCTCTTAGTATCAACACCTACCTCCCACAATTGCATATTGAACCAGTTAGTTGTCGGAGATGATCTACATTAATTTCTCACATGTGGCCCCAAAATTCTTGTAAGAGAATTGCTTCTAGATTCTAGGATTTCTTCTTACCCCCGTCCAAGATAAATGAAACTAAGACTTCAGATTTTTATTGGGTTAGAAGTTTTTAGTGCCCAAGGGAATCTGTATTGTTAACAATCTACCTAGGAAATTCTGAAGCAATTAAAGTTTGAGAAACACTGATACACACCAATCATTGAAATATACTTGAATAATTTTGAGTGGTATTACCTATCTTAATACACCATAGACATTCCTTGATGTTTTTCACTGTATTCATTTTATATTGCTGTGTAATAAATTACCACAAGCTTAACAGCTCTGTAGGTCAAGAGTTGAAGCAAGTTCAACTAGGTTCTAAGCTCCGGGTATCACAAAGGCTAAAATCAAGGTGTCAGCCTGTCTAACCTCTTATCAGGAGACTCTGGTAAAGAATCCACTTCAGAGCTTATTCAAGTTGTAGGCAGAGGTTACTTCCTTGTGGTTGTAGGACTGAGGTCCCTGTTTCCTTGTCAGCTGTCAGCCCTGACCCTTAACACTGCTTGCATTCTCTTATGTGACCTCCTCCATCTTCAAGCCATCAGTGGCACAGTGAGAAACCTTTTGTGCTTTGGATCTCTCTAACTTCCTTTTCTGCCACTAACTGGAGAGAGCTCTGTGCTTTTAACTGTTCATGTAATTGATCAAGCCCAGTCAGATAATCTCCCTATTAAACATCCTCTGTACCATATGACATACCATAATCACAGGAGTAATATCTCATCATATTTATAGGTTCTAAGAATTAGGGTGTGGAATCTTGTGGGGAGGGGCACTTTTAGATTCTTCCTACCAGTGTCTAATGCAGTAACAGAATATTTATTAATAAATAAATAGTTCACGAACATATAAAGAGAAGTAAAAAGACTCACAGTTTATTTAAACAGACACTAAATAGGTATGTGATTGTGATCTCCTGTGATTGTCCAATTCAACAAATAGTTATTGTATAATTACCATGTGCTAATCACAGATTGATAAAGGAATAAGAACTAGAACTTGCCCTCCAATAGCTTACATTTCATAATTAAACACCTCTAGAGAGAAACTTATTTGATGTTTTGATAATTTTGTCAGAGTGACTTCTCATATACTTCACAAAAAACTGATCTGTAGAACTTCTAATCTTTAATCTTCTGACAGGTAATAAAAACACATTAAAATGTTCAAATATTGGATTAAATTATATCTCTCGCTATAACCCCTGAAAGTGTTCTCTTTTCAAATTTAGCATCCTCTAGTTCTATGACTATTTTTTATTACATGACTTCAAGCCCTTTTAACATGTACTTTGTATTTTTAACTGAACCCAGTCAAGTCACTTAACATTTCTGTTCCTCAGATTTTTCAGAAGTAAAACAAATATTATGCATTAGTTAAGCTTTCTTTTTTCAAGTTAAAAATTGTCTTTGGCTAAATTAAGCAAAAAGAGTACAGAAAATGGGAATCTATAGAAGGGGCACTGGAATTTCTCACAAAATTTCATAAAGGAGTTGGTTGCCTAATAATCTGGAAAGACAAGAACTAAAGGCAGCTCTAATTTTTTTTAAATGATGGGAACTCCATCGGCCATAATTGTTATACTTTCTTTCTAAAGATTAACACAAAAAAACCTAGTTCCAATGACTCCCTTTTTCTCTGTCTCAAAGCTCCAAATTTTTCCAGGGTGGCAAGTGATCATGCTTCCTGGAGCCTACACTTGTGTATTAGGAGGGGATTGTATGAGCTAGGTTTCTGTCCCTATGGGTGCCTAATACATAGCATCATTTTTCTGCTAACACACAGACACACAAACACACACACACACACACACACACATCACACCATCACACATCATGCAACTTTCTTATACATCCAAAGATAATTCTACTGAAAACTTACCACCTATTTCACTTAAACCACAAGCAGCCTCATTTTCCCCAAATATAACTAAATCTAAGTCCTGTCCAGCTATTGCACAGAGAAACAGAGGTGATGTTAAGAAGCCCCACTTTCTGAGGCCAGATCACCAAATAATATTCTTACCTCTTTTAGTTCCGTAATAATTGAAATTATACAGTTAATGGACTAATTAGTATATTTAAGTACCGCTACTACCCCCTGTATACAACAGTGGAAATAAAACTTAAGAAAATGAGGCATCTGTTTTTAATCCTCAGACACTTGACAGCTGATGGCAAACAAAGAAATCTAGGTAAATATTGCGTTAGTTGCAATATTTCTGTGCCTTATTCCAAAGCCATAGCTAGTAGTTATGATGAACCAGCTCCACTACTCCTTCCATATTTTCTTTTCTTTCACTAACAATTAAACGACTCAGGGTATTTGCCAGGTGGGGCGTCATGTCAGGAAATGAGATTTGTCTCTGCCTGCAAAGATTGCTTTGACAATATTTTTCTTTCTGCAGAGCAGAATGAGAAATGCTTCAGGTGTTCTTGTGGACCCTCATTCCAACCCATTTTGGTTTTCAGGCATCTTATTCCCCAGGTACTCAGGATCAATGATGGCAGGCAATACATAGCTCTTCTGTTTCTCTCTTCCCATAGTGGCCTGCGTGGTGTGAAATGGTCAGTTGTCTAGCTCATTTCTTGGAAGTATCCTTCCCACAGGCCAACAGAACCTACAGCTGTAGAGAAGAATTGTGAGAAGTGTCACTTCCATCTCTGGAAAGCCTTGTTTTCCAGACTGATATTGTGGCTAAGAGAGGTAACCCCAAGTATCAGTAGCTGGTTTAGAACATGACCACATCCTGAAAGGCAACCCCTCAGGCTCAGGTAATATCTCTCAGGGCGTCACAGCTATTTTTTTAAATGTTTTTCTTTTTTATTGTCTTCTTTCTTTTCTTTTTAAAAATTTATTTATTTACTTACTTATTTTGGCCATGATGCACAGCATGTAGGGTCTTAGTTCCCTGACCAGGGATTGAACCCATGTCCCCTGTGGTGGAAGCATGGAGTCTTAACCACTGTACCACCAGGGAAGTCCCCTACCACAGCTATTTTTTAAAGTTTTTAATAGTTCATTCCATTATTTTTTAAGGTCTGTAATTTGTTAGGGATGGAGTAGGTAAAAAGAGCAATGACTCCAAGGGAAATCTTCCAGTTGCTTCATTTCTTTTACTGCGATGTGATTTCATTGATTAAATTTAATGTGTGGGGGGATAAAAGGTAGCATATAAAACATTCTGAGGTTCATATATAGTTGTGTTAGAGAAAGAATGGGCAAGAAATACAGGACCAAGTCAAAAGTAAGTGTCCATCTACTGAGGACAAGTAACTATCCCCTCTAATTAAAGGCATCAAATACAAGTGCTCTGCCACAGAGAAGTTAGCAAGCTTCTCAGATTTTTGTACTTTATCAAGATCTTAAGATTGGGTACTTTGTTGGCAAACTGGGTACTCAGATCAACATGGTGATGGAAGCCCCCAGTGCCTGCCCATGTGTATCCTCTACCCCCACTTTAATTGCCACGCAATTCATGATCCCACTGAGCAAACCTAGGTTTAGCAGGTAGGATGATTGATGTCCACAGGAAAAGTCACTCTGTACACTTGATTATGCAGTTCAACTCCTATGCTAGTGGGGTCTTGTTGGAAATTAACATGGATATGAACATTTTAAGCCCTTAGCCTATTGTGAAAGATCTATCAAATATCATCCTTCCTCCAACTTCTCTTTAAAAATACTCCAAACTCTTCTTTTTCACGTCTCTATACCATTTGGCTGCTGCCAAAGAAATGGTGTAAAAAATAACTGTAGATTATCTTTGTTCTAAGGAGAATATACAACTAGACTTACTGCTCAAAGTCTTGCCCATTTAGTGGATTTTCTTCTATATTTGGGTCTCTCCATGAAATGACTGTACCTTTGCAGTGTTTCACAGAGTTATGGAAACCAGGCTGACATTTTTCGTTCTCAGATTTTATAAAGAACTTCTTTTAAGACACTTAGGCAGAGATGAAAGAAACAACTATTGTGTGACAGTTTTCAGCAACCTGCTCACATGCCGCTGGGGCTGAACAGACTCATTTCTATATATTGCACTTCTACTTGATGAGGAAGGACTACTGAGCATGCCTAAATACAATGTTTAGTGGACCAAGTGTGCTCAATTCATGATGTCCAACTGGAAAAGAGTTAGGAGCTCTTATCAAAAGGCAAAGTCACTCAAGGAAAAATACATTGCCTTACACTAAAACCTTGGTTGTCCTGACAAAAATTCTCCTGTTAGGGATTACCGCCGGCTCCATACGCAATCCTGGTCTGCTACAGATACCTGATTCATTTTGTCTTCACGAAGGTCAAGTGGAAAATCCCCTTTCACTGTAATCTACACCAGACGAAACCTACTAGGTGATGTGCCTTCTTCTTATTGGTAAAGAAGTCAAGTTTTAACAACATATCCTTCACTTTGGAGTGGGTATATAGTATATAGTTATGCTCTAGAACACTAGATTCCCCCTCATCGAGAATGCAGGCCCTTGTATTTTAGAGTTATCATCCATCTCTTATCATCATGTCTTACCAAGGCAGACATGGTTATACCATTTTTGCTCCCCAGAAATTTTAGTATGGTTTCATCATATGTAGAACTGTGGTGGTTTCTAGCAGGATTTGGTTTGGCAGTTAAAGTCCCCTGTGAACTAGACTGTGGTACAGAACCAGAGAATTAATATGATCCTGGGACATAGCAGTGAGTGAAAGCAAATGGCTTGTTGTGACCCGGTGGACAGGAACTCAGAAGGATGCATTAGGCAGAATAATGGCTGATTTGTTCAAGTTAGTGAAGGAATCGGATCCAAAAATGTTAACAGACAAAATAGAAGTATGGCTACTTATGTCTTATCACTGTGAGCCAGGGGCACTTCCCAGAGAGGGGAGCTTCTGTGAGGTAGAAAGACCCAACAGTGCTTGCTGTAAGGATAAATTTGAAGATAGCCAAAGTCCTATCCAGCTCCATGACACTTGCTTCAAATAGTAAGCTTGTTATAGTTGGTCTTCTTTTTCTTTCTTTTTTTTTTTTTTCATTGCTTTTCAGCTTTTCAGGATAAAGTATTTCCTGACTTATTACTGGCAAGGCAAAAAAACCTCCTGAGTTGTTGTTTGTCTAAATGCCAAATTAGGGGAAACTCCTTTTGGATTGCATTAATTTTAGCTTTAATTAGAATATTTCTTTTCAGAATCACTTAGCCCAAATCTGTCACCTATTTTTCATTTAACTTTGTTTTCAGTTTAAGATAATTCATGGTAAAGCCCTGAGTTGCTCCTTTTATAAATTTTCAAATCACTTTCTAATAGAATGGCTTTATTATAATACTACATGACATTGTTTCTTGTTTCTATTGCCTATTTATTTATTTATTTATTTTTGCGGTACGCGGGCCTCCCACTGCTGTGGCCTCTCCTGTTGCCGAGCACACACAGGCTCCGGACGCGCAGGCTCAGCGGCCATGGCTCACGGGACCAGCCGCTCCGCGGCATGTGGGATCTTCCCGGACCGGGGCACAAACCCGTGTCCCCTGCATCGGCAGATGGACTCTCAACCACTGCGCCACCAGGGAAGCCCCTCTATTGCCCATTTAATGTGTTTTCTTGAGCATTTCTCTCCAGTGGTTAGCTGTCAGTTTTCATGGAAAACATTGAACTTCTATATTATAATTGTCTTAGATTTACTTTAAATTTAATGAGATTTTATCACCATATATACTGCTTGTTGTATGAGACAGAACATAAAAGACCCACGGTACCAATTGTTTTGGTTTTAAGTTATAGCAGTAAATAACTTCTTGAGTGAGTTGATAATATTATATGAATGTCTTATTCAGCTGCATTAGTTCATTTTGCTATCTATGACATCATTTGTCTTATTATCAAATTTATATAAATGACATCAACTTTGTATAAAGCACTCTATATATACACACATGTATATATGTATACATATACATCCATACCTATATAATTTTCACTTACCTCTAACTGAAAGTTAACATTTTATTGTATTATAAATGTAGTCAGTAAAACACAGTATTCACAGTAACTGCGATTTCATCAGCAAAATAAGAGATATTTTCAAATTACATTGTAATTATTAAAAATGTTCATGCCTATCATTTTCTATAAAATGTCTAGTTCTTTGAAATCCTGAACAAGCTAATGGTAAGCATGAAAATAGTAGTTTATAACTTATTTAGACAATTAAGAAACCATTCATAAGTTATTACATTAATGGCCATTTCAAAAAATAGGTCCTCTTAGAACTGGGAGAATGCTTTGTTATCAGTCAGTGGACAGTGGCTCTGAGGTGGGAACAGAGATAGACTTTAATAGACTAGCCTCACATAGTCGGTAGGCTTCTCCAAGTACCTACCCTGGGAGAACGAACCGTTAATGATTTTATGTGATCCAGAAAAAGGAATATAGAGTAAAAGGTCCACAACTTTACTGAAATATAGTTTCCTGTCTTCGTATGTAGAATTGTAGAATATACTCAATTCCCTGTCCTCTTCCAGCTCTTTCCTGCCTGTGTTTCTTTTTCTTTTATACTCTCTGAAGTAGAATAACCTCCACCATCACCATCATATATCTCACCTCTTTCAAATTGCACCTCTTGTAACCTGCCTTCTCTGATATCTTCCTCATCCCCAGCGATGTATAGGCAACTTTTCTTTCTCCTAAGAACCTAGTTTATTCATTGTGCCTTATATGAAACTCATGTAGGATAGATACTGTTTTCTGCCTTGCATTGTAATTCTTTTGTTATAGTCTAAGAACAAATTCCATGTGGAGTCTCTATGAACTCACAATCTCAAGAAGAGTGTCTAGCATATAAGAGGTATTTGGTTAAAATTTGTAAAGAAAGTAATATAAAGAATATACATTATTTCCTCATTGGTAGATCAGAATTAGTCTTATTTAATTATTGTGCTGAGCTTAAGTTATATGCTTTGGAACACGTAGCTTATCTCAGTGCCATCAGTATCCTGCTCCTTTAATTAGAGCCCATTCTTCCAATGGCAAGGGCCGAATTAAGAGCTCCCATCAAGGATAACACCCTTCCGTATAATTAATTTACTGGGAAACTGAATCTCTTTGTTACTTTCTTACTCTCAGTATTGGTTTGATCATTTTAAAATCAATGTCCTATAACCTTTCAGCAGTAGTCATGCATGCATATGTAACACACGTATGACTTTATCTGCATCAGTAAACTTCTCCTTAGTCTGAATGTTTTGACTTCAAAATGTAGTCAAAGGACTAGAGATGGGAGACTATGTTGCATTTTGGGGCAAACAATAAATAGTTTTTTGGACCTTATAAGCATCTGACCTGCATTTTAGGATTAAATTTCCAAGTATTAATCTTCAAACGAAGATGATATATATTTTTTTCCTATTCATTTTTCCCAAGGCACTTGGCCTAAAGGCCATAATGAAGAGCTACTGAAAGTGAGTACAAAAGTAGGTCAGGTGCTTTGGGAGATTTCAAATATATATCACATATATTTATACACAGAAATAGAGATATACATATACATGTATACATATAGAGAGAAAATAGATATATGTATGTATATATATAGAGAGAAAGAGATAGAGAGATAGATATACATATTATGTATATTAGTGGATATACTTAAATATACATACACCACACACTGTTATAGGTTAATTCTTTTTATATAGGGAGAACTAACCATTGACTCTGGTGCTGATGAAACTACTTCACACAAAATGCTGGTGGGGATGTTAGAAATAATTTAAACAAATGGTATTTCTAGGGTCTGTACTAATTGGTGGAGGGAATGGGGAGTAGGGAAGGAGAAAGAAGTAAACAAATAGGCTGCCACTCATGGTTAGTGTGATAGACAAGAGCCAGGCTCCCTTGGACAGCCCCCTTGGCAACACTAAGTTCATCCCATCAAAACTAACCTCAGCACAAACACAACCCAAATATTCAACTGCCCTCCTGATGTCACTAGATTCCACACTACCTGTCATCATATTTCACATTCTCCTCTGTTGCTAGGTACACTGGGCACCTTAATTTCCAAAGCTCCAGGTGCTGTTTTTCCTTGGGACTCAAATACAGAGTTTTTGGTTCCAATTCAATGGTACCCAGGCTGAAATTTGAGACAAACACCATCGATCAGGGCCTGTGAACCTAAAGGTCATATCTACAGATCTAAACACTACATGTGTAGCAGCCCGGTACCCATATGCCAGCAGCCTCTCAGGATGGAGCAAACTCTGTTGGGTAAGGAAGCAGATTTCCCATGTAAAGCAGTAAACTGATGTGAATTGTTATGATAAACAGGAGTCTTAGATTTGTGGTTTATAATTCTGAAAAAGTATCTTTAAGGAAGAGAGAATAAAAGCCATTAACATGGTTTTATGAAGCTAGACAATAAAAAATCATTACGGTATCCTCAATGTCTGCTCACCTCTTTATATTAAATTTTTCTAATACAGACATCAAACACTTTGTTTTAAATTTTGATTTATGAAACAGTGGCATGTGAGATTATCAGTTCTTTTACCATTTACAAGATAAAATATGTGGATATGTATTTGTTACAAATGAGTGAATAATTAATTTGTTCTTCATGAAACGTACTGATTTACTCAGGAATGAAATATGTAAAGCTGTTGAATTTAGTTACCTTGGTAACATCTGGAGTGAACCACTCTGTCTAAAAATATTTTCTCCTTTATTGTTTATTCTTTATACAAAAATTATAAATACATGACTTTTATTAAAGACTCTCCTGATAAATGATGTTTCTCTTACCTGAGAAATGAATAAATGGTATACTATTTACTAATATGTATGATGATATCAGATTAAAGAAACAGATATAGCTTGTTTAATTTTTAACTATAATTGATATTGGATTTGTTTCATGCTAATGTAGATTTAGTTTTTAAATGTATCTTTAGCGTTATATTTTTTAACATATTGGTAAACTTTTCTTACATGAAACTTTTATTATTTTTTAAAGGATTCTAGTTCACAAATGTTAAATCACAGTTTTCTTCATGAATTAAATAATTGGACTTGAATGTGTCCATTATACTCTTCTTTGGATTTTCTTGGAAAGAAATAATCAGAAATGACCTTTCATACTTTAGCATAACCATATGACTTAGCATAAAAGAACGTCCATAAAATTCCAAATTACTCATACGTTATTCCCCTAATTTTGTTTTTCAAACCTTGATATTTCCTTGTTAAAAGAATGTTATCAGTTTCTCAAATTAATAGCCATGGAGACTGCTACGTCATATTTCTTATGGCCAGTTTCCTAAATTCTCTTGTCTTCTCTCCAAATGAGGTCTTTTCTTGAACGGGTACATAAACAGAGTAATTTAAAAGTAGAATCTTGCGCTGTGAACACGTTTTAATTTTCTCACAAAATAGGTTCTGAAAATTTTTTAAAAATACTATTTTGCTGATAATTACACTGAATGCCCTTTGTTTTCATTTTTTACAAGAGCAAGGAACCTGGGCTTTGTTCTGGACCCTTGTCTGTCTATTACCAATCTTAACTGTTCTTTTTTTTTTTTTCTTTTTTATTGGAGTATAATTGATTTACAAGGTTGTGTTTCAGGTGTACAGCAAAGTGTTTCAGTTATACATATACATATATTCATTTTTTTCAGATTCTTTTCCCATTTAGGTTATTACAGAATATTAAGTAGAGTTCCCTGTGCTGTACAATAGGTCCTTGTTGGTTACCTATTTTATATATAGTAGAGTGTATATGTTAATTCCAATCTCCTGACTTATCCCTCCTCCCTACGTTTCCCCTTTGGTAACCATAAGTTTGTTTTCGATTTATTTTCTATTCTTAAGATTTTGTTTAGTCATCCACTCTTATTCTGCACTGCTGCTGTTTTAGTTTGAGCTTTCAGCAATGCTGACTTAGATGGCTTCTACATCTCCTAACTGGTCTCCCCAATTTCCGTTTTGTCACCTTCATACTATTCTCATCCAAGACAGAGTCATCTCTTTAGAGCATATTTTTTTCACATCACTTCCCACAGTAAATTAAAATTACTTCTTTTGACACTCAAGGTAAAATCCAAGCTCTCTGATACACAAAACACTTATCTTCCTCCCTTTTTAGGTCTTCCTTTCTTCTGCCTCTCTTTTGCATTCAGCTCTCTACTCTTATTCCTCATGTGCCCTGCATATTCTTGCCTCTGTGACTTTGCACCTGCCGATGTCTAGGTGCGGAGTGCTCTTCCCCAACTCTTCACCTGGTTAAAGCTTTGGAATTCAGCCACCTTCTTTAGAAACCTTCTCTGATGCCTTTATCCCTTGTTCTGGATTCCTTGTTCCTTTTTTACTCTGTAGTTTAGTTGAATGTTTATTTTTCTGTCTCTTTAAATTATCTGTGAACTCATTGACTCATTGAAGCTGCTGGGGTCTCTATTGGTCAAATATTTAACCCCCTTTTGGCCAAAAATAGGCACTCAGTAAATGTTTGTTGAACAAATGAATGAAGAAGTGAGCTGTACTACTCCTTCAGAATGTAAACATTATTTCTGTGAATTTAATTGATTAGATGGCATCAAATATTTCATTACACCTTACAAAAGGAAAGCATATTTGAGAATAGCAGAAATCAAACAAAATAGTCACAAAAAATCACTGAATATTACTACTCTTGCTCACTGATATTTACATGGTTTCATTGATAGCCCTGCCCTAAAGGAAACAGTTTAATACTTTTGTCCATCATAATCCTTTAAAATTAATAGTAAATTCTTATCATAAATGTAAAGAGGAAATTAAGAGAAACAGAATTTTATTTTTTATGTAAATTTTATTTCTGACTCTGAGTACACTGTTATTGATATATTTTCTTCTAAACAAGCTTATTATATATTTTAAAGCCAGAAAAGTTTTCCTAATTCTGCTTCTCCGTTTTCCCTTTTTTCTACAGTTTTTCCATTTTTGTTATAGAAAAATTATATATACATTTAATTATATATTATAAATGATACATTTTATAATACATTATAAATTATACATAGAGTAGATAATAGAGAGTATTAGAAAATCCAGTGCCACACTGTTAAGAGGACATCAGTATTAACGTTTTGGACTACAACTTTTCAGTCTTTTTGTCCTTGTGTTTATGTGTTTTCTTTTTATGAAATCGGGATCATATCGACCACACCTTTCTGTAGCTAGTTTTTTCCAGTCAGTGCCTCATGACTCACATTTTCTTGTGTATTTAAAATGGAATATTGATTAATTCCATAATCTAAACGTTCCAACATATGTTAAGCCAAATTTTTATTTTTGATAATTTATATCATTTCTAAATCTCGTATTATAAACAACACTGATTTAACTGTCTTTTTACCTGCACAGAGATGCATGCAATGATTAAACTCCTTAGGCTTAAGAGTCTTCATAATGACTGGAGCAAAGTTTCTGAGCACTTTTAATGTTTCAGATGCATATTAAACACCCATAGCTTGTACCAGTATATACCCCACTAGCAAGGTGGAAGATGCTTTCATCAGAGAATTTTCACCAAATCTGGTTGTTCTCCCTGGAAAAACAAAAACTACTTGCAAAATAATTGGCAAATATCTTGTTCTCGCTTTTTTTTTTTTAATTTAATTTTCTCTGAGATTGCATTTGAGATTGAACTGTTTTCTTTGTTTCATCTTATTATTTTATCTTCTAATTATTTTACTTCACTTCCTGTGCCTAAATTTGCCTACTAGATTAAAAATAAGAATGGCTACTTCACAAGTTTATTGCTAAGGATAAACTACACATTATATGTAAAATTAGGTAGCACAATGCCAAGCACACAAATGGAGCTCAATAAATGCTAGTTGAGTCTATTCTCTAGAGAATGGACTTGAGGATATGGGGAGGGGGAAGGGTAAGCTGGGACAACGTGAGAGAGTGGCATGGACATATACACACTACCAAACGTAAAATAAATAGCTAGTGGGAAGCAGCTGCATAGCACAGGGAGATCAGCTCGGTGCTTTGTGAACACCTACAGGGGTGGGATAGGGAGGGTGGGAGGGAGGGAGACGCAAGAGGGAAGAGATATGGGGACATATGTGTATGTATAACTTATTCACTTTGTTATAAAGCAGAAACTAACACCATTGTAAAGCAATTATACTCCAATAAAGATGTTTAAAACAAAAAACAAAAAAAAACCCCACAGTATCATTTACATTAGCATGCCAAAATGAAATACTTAGGTATAAATTTAACAAAATATGTATGAGATATATATGAGGAACACTACAAAACTCTGATGAACAAAATCAAAGAAGAACTAAGTAAATAGAGACGTCTTCCATGTTCATGACTAGGAAGATTCAATATTGTCAAGCTGTAAGTTCTCAATCCCAATCAAAATCATAGCAAATTTTTAGGGGTATTGTTTATGAATATTGTTATACCTCTTGTTACATTTATCCTGTTATCATTATAAATTTTCCTTTTATCTCTTGTACCAAAAAAAAAAAAATGCTAGTTGAAGTAGAAACTGATTAGCATATCAATAAAATCAAAATATAAATTTTTCTTTCCAACAGATGATTCTGCTGCTGAGAGCTTTAATGGCAATGAGACTCTGGGGCATAGTTCAGTTGCTTCAGGGGGAACACACTGCAGGGAGATGGGCGACTCTAACGGTGATGGCAAAACTGGGCTGGAGCCGGACGAGCAGCCACTGAACCTGAGTGACAGTCCCCTCTCAGCACAGCTGACTTCAGAATACAGAATAGATGACCACAGCAGTAATGGAAAAAACAAATATAAGAATCTGCTAATTTCTGACCTCAAGATGGAACAAGAAGCGAGAGAAAATGGAAGCAAGGTAAGGTCATGTTACGATTTTCAAAGAACTTTTAAGTTGGTCATGAAGGTCACAAAGAAATACTTATTTATACAAGAGATAAAGATTATCGTCACTAAAAATATTTTAAACAAATCCCAACAATGGGTTACCAAGAAATTTATAATCATAGATACTGTGTGTTCATGTTATATAAACAGAATAAATTTCAGGAATAACAGTGAACAAAATGCATCCTCTCTTAGGCAAAGTGGTGGGTTTTTATATATGGAATCACTTGATTTCATGTGTCTCACTTATATAATCTTATGCATCTTGTCTTTGGGAGTTCGTTGAACTCAGATGTGAAAGTTTAGCTCTCAGAACACAATTCTGAACTATAAAAAATCACTAGTTTCTCCTTGATTGGATAGGCGTATGTGGCAATAAAATTTCAATTAAATTCTTAAGTTTGCTTTAGAGACCTGTGGACTTCAGTCAGTAACTTACTTCATGTGCGTAGGAGAAATGTGTCAGTTTTCTGGATGAAACGTATAGATCAAATAACTCCTTGAACAAACAATTTAACATAAACTGTGTTATACAAAAGACAGAAATGTGTTTCAGATATATTATCTAAATTTCTAGATTCTTTATATCAGAATAAATTACAATCTTCCCCATTCCCAATGGATTTATTCTTTAAAACAATAAGCTATATTTCTATCATTTCGAAATAATTCAATCTGATGACTTTGCTCTATAATTTTTGAAGGTATGCTTTTGAACGCATGAGGATTTTTATAGCGTATACATTTTGACTCCCTCCACTGCTCGCACTTCTAAGTTAGAGCTGTAGAATTGGTCTTTTGAAATAGATCCTGAAAGCAAAATGTCTTAATCTGGATTAATTTCTGAATTTACTAAAGCACTGTGCTTTCTAAATTGGCTCTATTTAAATCCGATTGCTTGCCTGACGGTGTGTTGTTTTATCCTCTTTTAAGTAAGTTACTGGACATTATCAGACTCTTAAACACTTCTGCCTGAGGAAGCCTGTTACAACTTTTGCAGGGGTAAATGCACAGTACTCTCTTTGGTGGTTTAAAGCCAGATCATACAAACACAGGTGATTTTATATTCGCTAACATGATCTGAATCCCCATGTTACATTTTACAGAACAAAACAACCCTTAAGTTTCCCTGCCCTCCACATAACCCTGTCTTTATAAAACTTAATCACAAAATGTCCTTTTAATGCTATATATCTGCAGAAATTTTTTTCTAAAATCATCCAGTGGTTTGCTCTTCTCTTCTTTCCCCCCCCTGTTCAATATTGCCATAGGAACTATGCTCATTAAAACACATTCTTCCATACATTAGACGGAATGAAGTTACTTTCCTACCTCTTTCAAAATGAGGCTATAAAAAGCACAGATTGATTGAGCTGTGAAGAGTAAGATGGGAAGTGGACCCGGGGGAGAAGGAGGCACCTCTGAGGAAGAAGGTTTAATGGTTCGGTTAAAGAACAGCTTCCATAGCTGACTGAGAAGTAGCCAGAGAGACAAAAGACAAATCAGAAGGGCATAGTGTAGGAAAGCTAAGCAAAGTCCATCTTTCAAGAAAGAGAGCGGTCAGCTTTGATAGACACTGCTAAGAAATCAAATCAGATGAAATAGAAAATAATTGAATTCGTAAGAATAGTTGTGGCAGCGTGTTGGGACCAGAATCCAGAGGGAAGTTTTTCAAAAAGGATATATTAAATACCTGTCACACTTACAGCAATGGGTAGATAATAGAGACAACTCAAAGACAGAAGAGTCTTTATTCTTATGGCTCTTAATACAGTCATGGTAAAGAGAGTACATACGTTACCAAGTGCAATCTCATACTGCTCACCGCACGACTGTCCAATAAGTTGAGGTATTGGGGTAAGGAATAGCGACTTTGTTCAGAAAGCCAGCAGACCAAGAAGATGGTGGATTAGTGTCCCAAAGAACGATGTTATCCAAGTTAGAATTCAGACTTCTTTTATACTAAAAGGGGAGGGGTGTATGGTTGGTCAGTGCAGACTTCTTGGTGTGGGAATCCTTTGTTCTTGTAGCTGTCCAGGCAGGTCCTGTCATAAATGTTATTCTCTGTTCTGCAACTTTTTATCTCTATATGAATGGAGAAGTGTTATACCTTTAAACATTCTCAGAGCCTTGAGAATGGGCTATCCTGTATATTTCAGGCTGTAGGCAACATTTTTAACTTGTAGCAAAAACAATAGAACAGGAAGGTTAAAGTAAAATAAACAGATCCAGTATGGAGTCAGATTTGTTCTTCCCTATTACACATATACACAGAAAAGTTTCTTAGCAAAAAAGTAGGCAAATATCTATTCCTGTGTTAAAACATGGAGAGTTCTGAATAAGAATATACTATTTCTATTGAAGTAATGAAGAGGGCTTCCTTCACGAAGTGAGTCTTGTACTTTGAAGGAATTGTAAGACTGCCATTTTTCAGAAGAATTCTCTTATTAGACACTGTGAAGGACCTGGAATGGAGACAGGAAGGGTGAGTGGCCTCCTAGACTAGGAAACTACTGTCCATTCCGAGATAGGTATGACTTCATAACATGGTATATGAGGAAAAACCCAATATCATTATGCAAGGTAGACTATTTGCCACCAATTAATTTATTCACCAACTATTTATCTAGGAATTCCTACATGCAAGGCACTGTTAGAGGAAGCAAAAATATGAAAATGAGCAAAGCAGGGTCCCTGACTCTCAAAAACGTATTGTCTATCAGGAAAGAGAAGCAAACTTGTAATTATAATCTGATTCCATAAGTAATATGTTGGGCATATGGCAGGGTGACATGAGAGAGCAGAGTTGGGACACCCACAGGACCATGATGAATCTTAAGGAAGACTTTATAGCGATTGATGCCAGGGATAAGTGTGAAGGGCAAGAAGTGATTCAGATGGGGAGGATTATTTATGGTAGAGCATGTTTCGAGGCCTAGAACAGTGAGAGCGTACTCTGAGCATGGAGATTGGCAAGGAGCTTAGCATGGCCGCAGTGGAGAACGTGTGGAGGAATGGAGGATAAAGAGGCTCTATCATGAAGGCTTTGTAGGCCGGTTTAAGGACTTTGGATTGTATCCTATAGGTGGTGTTTAGCATGATAAGGTTATGGTCAGCTTGGAATTTTAGAAAGATTATTCTGGCAACGTTGTAGTGGATGAATACAATAGGGACTAGGAAAAAAAGACAGAAAATGGTTAGAGAGTTATTGTGGCAGTCCAGGAAAATTATAATGCAGAGGCATAGTTAAAAAAAGTAATAACGAACATGATACTTTTGTTCTTTTGACACTGTGTCTGCAGGACTACCATATACAGCTCCACAGGTTTAATATTGTCAAACTCTTGGGAATGTCTTTCACATAGATTACCATATGAATGGCCTCTTTACCTCTGTACATTCCATTAGGATGTAAATTCTATAAGAATGATGTCTACCTTGCTCACTGCGGTATGTCTAGCACATGGCTTAATATCTGGTACATAGTAGTTTCTCAAATATTTTGGAGAAATAAAGTTTTACTGAATGTGGAAAGTGAAGCAGAGAACATTTTGGTATGACTCCAGGATTTAGGGTCTTGTTTCCTGAGTGGATGGTGATTACATTTACTAAGATTCAAAATGAGAAACATTTGAAGGAAGCTGGTTTGACATATAAAGTTTATGGTATTTATGCAGTATCCATTAGAGATGTTTAATAGGTATTGGGGACATATGTTTCAGCTTAGAAGAAACATCCAGGTTGGAGAGAGAGACATTTGAAAGATTTCAGAGAAGTGCTGCTAGAAGCTGTTGTGGTTGATAAGATCACCTCAGAATTACATAGACTAAGGAGAGAGGAGCTCAATATATCATCCTGCAGAATGTAAACCCATCAGGAACAAGTGGCATAGAAGGAGTTTGTAGGGAAAAAAGAACCCCAAAAGAAAATGAAGGCAGCCAGATAAGAATAGGGGATATTTTAGAAGCCAAAATACAGGGCATTTCAAAATTGATGTAAGTGGTTAAATGGAGTAATCCTTAGGTGAAGCGACATAGGTCTAAACCTGGAGGATGTTTAGGAGAGTTAAGGCTTAGAGTATGGTTCAAAACCCATGGCAGAGGAAGAATTAGCAGAGTTAGTGGGAAATTGGATTGATGTTAGTTGTAGAGGCTGGGTAGGAAAGCTGAATCATTTTTATTGTGAAGGAGACTGTATCTGGAATTTTGCTTCAGGAATTCTTCTTGCAATCCAACTCTAAACGCAGAGTGCCGCAAGGCTGTCAGGTGACCTTCATGTAAAGGTTTAGCAAACCCATCTGTTCAGTGGTACCTTTTCAAGTCCTTAGGAATGTTTCATCAATTCTGTGCAAATTTATAAAGTGACACTATTACCAATTCTTTCTTCCAATATTTTTGAGGCTAGCCTCTGTTTTACCTTGGAGAAATTTAAAAGCCTAATTATGTAGTATCTCTGAGAAACTTAGATTCCAGTGAGTTTCATATTGACCTATTTCACAATTTTATTATGAAGAATATCAAGCAAAAATGATTATAAGCATTTTAAAAACTTAACAGTGAATAGAAATGCTTAAAAAGAATAGCTGAACTGGACTAGGCCATTTACAAATTGCTTATTATTATGCAAAGTCACTTACTGGACTAGCTGGGAATCATATTAACCAATCTAAAGAAGAAATCTGTTGCATGAAAAGAGTTTAGGAGTTATTTATTTGCTACTTGCAGATGGCCACATTTTTAAAGGACAACTGGTAACATTAGAGCCCAGAAGAAAGTGGAAATGTTGATTAAGAGCTTGGAAAATAAGACTCAGAAGGAAGCATTAAGGGACTAGTTATATGAAAAAAGAAAGGCCAAGAAAACCCAAATCTGGGTATAGATATGTTCAAAATTATTAATAGATGAGAACAGAAACAAACCTAGAACTCTAATGGAGGGAAATACATAACTTAAAAACGTGTATCATAGATGTCTTTTTTCTTTTTGGTTTTCTCTTTTTCTCTTAGTATCTGTGACCCAGCTGCATTTTACTTAATATGGTAAAATATTCTGAATCAATCCCTGAAAGAATAATCTTTCACGTAATAACTGCAGTAGGAAGGTAATTATTGTTTGAGGGTTAATGTGTCACTGTAGTTGCTACACATTTAGTTTTTGGCTTAGTTCCCAGGACCCTTCAATCTTCACTTCACTTAAAAATATGTTTTTCCTCAGTGTGGCCCATGTGACATCATTTTCAATCTTTCCTTTAAATTTTTATCAAAATGGATATTACCATTCAAATTAAAGTTTATAAAATATTTCTCACAATTACCATTAATAATTGCTATGTGATTTTATTTAGATAGGATGAATGGAAGCAGTTGATTTTTTCAAAATATCTCTTTGAAATATTTAGGTGTAATGAGATTGCCTTTGAAACATAGGAATGGTGGATTAACTTTTGGAATAATATTATTTTTGTCTTTGTCATGTGGCTATTCCAGCTTATTATTGTTTTAATTTGATGATTTTCAATTTCGGGCTTCTTGGTGTTGTGTAAAGATTTTTGGCTCAGATGTGGTTCAGATAGAAACAACAATATATATTCAACAAATGTGCCTAATATGTGCTAGGCATTAGCCTGGGTGCTAGAAGGACAAAGAAAAAAAGGTCTCCATCATTAAGAACTCACATTTTAGCCAGAAAGATAGACACATAAATAAATAGGTGTATTATAACAGGGAAATTAGTTTGTATGTGAGAATGCCTTCTAGGCCTATTAGCCATGCCTTGGAAAGTCCTCAAGTTAATTCGTAACAGTTAGGTAGGAGATAGTCACCTGGTGAAGGGGAGAAGGGAATTCTTAATGAGAAGAGCATTAAGTTAGCGTTTAGAAATGTTGAGGATGGAAGTGGTGAGAGATGAGTCTGGAGAAGTAGTTCAGGTGTAAGATTAGGGTAGGCTATGAATGCCCTTTTATTGCTTGAACTTCACTTTGTAGTTTACAAGGAATCACTTTAGGATGTTGGATAGGAATATAGCATGGTCTGATTGTGTTTTGGGATTCATCATTGTGGCATCTTTCTTACAAGATGGCTTTAAGTGGCATAAAAAGGGAGGAGGCTGTAAACAGAGCATGAGGTCCTGCCTTAGTGAGGTGGTAGTAGGGATGAAGATGAAAGCAGAGATTTAAGAAATATTTAGAACGTTAAATGGACAGAATTGCGTGTGAAAGAAACTAACAGCCACAGGATAAAGGGATGATGACACTGGGATGCCATATCAACTCTAATAATGATGAACACTTGGGTAAAGCTTTCATATTTTTAACTTAAACCAATTCATTGTATCTGATAAGGAGAGAATGTGTAATCACCAGTCTCATTGAAACATAAGGGCATAGATTTTAGTGGATGTTATACTATTTAACTGAAATTAACTATATATCAATAGTTACTTAAGCGGTAGAGCTTAGTATTGAACCCAGATCATCTGAAACCCATGTGCTTTTCACTACACCCACATTGGCTGATGCTGTGTAAGACCAGTTATGTTTATGGACCCATATGGAGGCTATGACGGGCAAACAATTCAGAGAGGCAGAGATCTAGTACAATTAGCAGTTAGTTACTTGATAAATGGCAAATACTTGCAGTGACATTTCTTATACGAATATGTATTTTTTGCTCTTCTTTATGAATTATTTTACAAAATGAAAATAATATACCAGATGCCTCTGTTGAAAACCTAAGCAAGTCTACAAAATATCCATTTATTGTTTTAGTGCATGAATGTAAAAACAAACGGGTAGGAGCTGACTGAGAGTGGGTCTTTAAAAAGCCCCAGGGTAAAATTTAAGCTTAAGTTTTACTAGCTACCAATTTAAAATAGTATTCATGTAATATATATGTATATATACACATACATATATACCTATATATTTACATATGTGTTATATAGATAGAGTGTATAAAACACACACATATAGTGTATTTTATTCTTACAGGTTGCCTGGACTTCAGTTCTGCTAGTTATTGGACATATTTGTCCTTCTGTTCTTAGTACATTTTGTAAATCAAAAGATATACAAGAATGATATAGTATAAATTGGTTTTATACTATCTGTCCTATTTGCAATCTAAATTTAAAAGTATATAATGCTTTTGTGAAAAAATGCTTGCTTTGCTCATAGACTGTAAAATTATTTACACTATAGAAAAATTCAATCTTTAAAATCAGGAACCACGTCATTTTGCATTTGAAGAAATTGAGATGAACCCAACTGACTCCTACCACCCAAATCAGTGTCCTTTTGAATTCTTATGCTGTCTTGCTTACTGTTATATATGCTTATATTCTTTATAAGTTATTACAGAAAAACGGATGGTAGAACTACCATTTTTGAGTGCCTGCTATGCGTGTTTCAGTCCATGTTAGATCATTTCACACTTGTTATCTCAGGAGAATGGAGAAGGCAAAGGACTTTTATAATTTATATCCTGAAGTATGCAAAGTGAAGTTGATTTTAATTTCCCATACGCAGCAAAATATCAATTTTGAGTTCCTTTCTAAACATTTAAGAGTTCAGTTGGGTCAATACACAATCTCAACTGATCCTTCAGCCTTCGATTCCATACATTCATAAATAATCTGGTTAGAATGATAGGTTGTATCTGTAACCAAAGTACAAAAAAAAGAAAATGGACCACTTGTCATCTTTGTGTTTATTTGATGGTTCATCAATAGCTCAAAAAGAAACAAGAGTCTTATTTTGTATGTTTTTGTGTTCAGTGTTTTTTGAGGTTTCTGGAGGATATTTTCTTATTTTGTTTTATCAGTGTATGTGTGTTTGTCTGTTTTACTTATGTTCTATCAGTTGGAATAATATTAAATAGTTAAAAATGTAATTTGGTCTGTCGGTGTCTTGAGAGAATGGTAGAGGAACCCTAAGAGAAAGAAATGTAGTTGAAATACCCTGCAGTGATTTATACATGTCTCAAAATAATGGATATTAAAAGCATTCCTTGAAACACTTGCCATTGACCCAAATTTGGGGAAAGAATAAAAGAAGAAAAATTAATGCCGGAGACAGAGAGCAGTACATTCTGATTTGTCTCAATATAATAGCTTATGATTTTCATTAATATTAAATATTTGATGAGTCTTAAATTATACCCCCTAAGAGCAACTATCTGTAGCCTCGTTATTAGTATTTTTTAAATATTTTTGAAATGGAGATCCTGGAGTTAGCTGGGGTCAAGAGGGTAACTCAGATAACAGAGTTAAAAAGAAGAGAATTAAGTCATTAACTTGGTCCCAAAGAATAATAATGGCAGGTAACATTCATTGAGTTCTTACTATTTTCCAGGCACTCTTCTAAGAACTAACTCATGTAATCCTTATAACAACACAATGGAATTAGGCTCAGTTATCATTCCAGTTTTTCACATATGGAAAAAACTAAGACCCAAAGAATTTATAAATATGGCTATACTAAGAATTTCTATAATTCGGATTTGAACCCCAAATCATTTGGCTCACATTTCAACCACTACAGTGTAAGTTGAGGTCATGGGGTAGGGTCTGAAAATGAGCAAAAGCAAATTTGACTTAATGCTGAGACCCCTAGCTGCTATTTTATGGTTCACAGTTGTTCCCTGATCGGGAAGCAATACTGCAGCTCTGTGACTTTGAGCATCTATACTTTTTAAGCCTGGATACTTCATCAGTAAAATGTGGATAATAATACTTAACCTGTAGGCAATTGTGAAGATTGAATAAGGCTGTGTTCATTTTTCACATAAATGCACAGTAAACGGAATTGCTGTGGTGAATGTTTTTGACTCCAGAATTTGAGGCTTAGCTAAATCTTGCAAAAATGTTCTCAATTCATAAATATTTATTTGGGGAGTTGAATATCCATTTTTAATAGCCTACTAATTACTTAACTCAGATTGATGATTTGAAGAAGCATATTTATTTCAACTAGTGTGTACTACTTTCCTTTTCTTCCTCTTTTTGTCTCCTTTTCCTTATTTTGTTTTAGTTACACTTATTTTCCAGGAATCTAGAATATATAATACATTCCCAGAGGCATTTTACAGGCATTTATTCTAGGACCCATTTCTGGGAATTTATAACATGTACTCATAGAAATAGATCCTAGGATATCTTGGAACTGCTGCTTATTAAAATCTTTCCTGACTCTGTTGGAATTTGTCCAATTCAAATGTCACCTTCCTTCTTAACACCTTCCTTGATTACCTCAACCAGGAAAAAAATCTCTTCTTTTTTCAACTTTTAGAAGGTTGATCCATGAAGAATGAGGACGAGGTGGTGGGTGACGGATTGTGTGGTCGTACCCCAAAGTGATTTACATGCGTGAGGCTTGCTCCCTACAAAATGTTTGTTGAAGGGAAAAGATACAGTGATGTGGGAATATCTTGTATTGATCTTATTCTACCCACTTTCTCGCAGTAGCAGTTTCCTCACATTGTATCTTGGCTTCCTTGAACTCCCCACAGTGCAACTGACTCTGGTCTTAATATGAATTAATGGAATATGAATATGTCCTATTCCAGGTAATATGTATACAGTCTTACCTCTCTGGGCCAGAGATTCTCATTTGACTATTTCACAGTAAACCGTGACTCAAATGGCTATGACACCAAAAGCACAAACAACAAAAGCAAAAATCAATAAATGGGGCTACATCAAACCTAAAAACTACTGCACAGCAAAAGAAACAATCAACAAAATGAAAAGGCATCCTGCCAAATGGGAGAACGATTTTGCAAACCATGTATCAGAAAGGGTTAATAGCCAAAATATTGGGTTGGCCAAAAAGTTTGGGGTTTTCCGTAAGATGTTACAGAAAACCCCGAATGAACTTTTTGGCCAAACCAATAAATGAAGAGTTCATAAAATTAAGTAGCAAAAAAGGAAGGAAGAGAAAGAGGGAGGGAGAGAGGGAGGGAGGGAGGGAGGGAGAGAGGGAGGGAGGGAGGGAGGGAGGGAGGGAGGGAGGGAGGAAGGAAGGAAGGAAGGAAGGAAGGAAGGAAGGAAGGAAGGAAGGAAGAGGGGGAAGGAGCAATCTGACTAAGAAATGGGCAGAGGCACTAGATAGAAATTTTTCCAAATAAGTTATCCAAATGACCAACAGGTACATGAAAAGATGTTCAACATCACTAATCATCAGGGAAATACAAATCAGTTTTCAGTTAACAGCAAAACTAAAAGGAAAGCACAGAGATTTCCCATATACCCCTTGTTCCACACATGCATAACCTCCCCCATGATTAACATCCCCCACCAGAGTAGTACATGTGTTACAATTGATGAGTCTATGCTGATACATCATAATCACCCAAGTCCACAGTTTACCTCAGGGTTCACTCTTGGTATTGTATATTCTTTGGATTTGGACAAATGCATAATGACAGGCATCCATCATTATGGTATCATGCAGAGTGTTTTCACTGCCCTTAAAAATGCTCTGTGCTCTCCCTATTCATCTCTCCACCACTTAAGACAGGCTTTTAAAAACCAAAATTAACCTGTGATATTTATTTCTACATTTTAATTAAAATATTATTCCTAGTGTTAGCTTTCTCATCAGAGATGCTGCTATAATGCTGAAGTAATTGTCTTTAGGTCAGAATTGTCTGAGTCACCAAATACTCCTCAGTTCCTGTATGGGCAGAGTACTATAGACTGTGGAAGCTATAGAATTGCTTCTGAAGGAGCTATTACATAAACCAATTAAAAGGTGAAAATAGATGAATGTCCATCCTTATGTGCAAAACTGCTCTGTGAAAACACAAAGGAATTGAAGGTTTCATGGAGGAAAGCATTTGTATGGACCCAAAGAATAAGGATAGTTATGATGAGAGAAGGTTAAGGAGCTGAACAGAAAGCAGAGAATAAAGTCACAAAAACAAGAATATGCCAAAGTGATCTGAGAGCAAATAACCTTGAGTTTGGATGGACTAAGGAGTGCATAAAAACGAGTCAGGGCAGACATTTCCCAGTCCTAATGTGTGCTCCTTCGTTGGTGTCCCTGAGCTTGGGGAACCATGGGAGAATACAAGCAGCCGAGCAGCAGAGTGATGCACTGACTGAGCCTTGGGCAGGAGGATGGATGTGTCAGTGCTACAGGGAATGGTTTGAGGATGCTGGAGACAGGAGGTGGAGGGAAGCTTTCCCGGGGAGAGGTGCAGGGGCCTTTGCCGGGGCAGGAGCCATGCCAGCCTGTTTTGTGCTTAAGGCATTTCAGATTCTAAAGGGTCAGTTAGGCATGAGTGGCTGCCAGGTGGAAATGTGAGGCCAACCTTGAGGAGAAAGACTAGAGAGGAAAGAAGTAGGAGTCATCCACACAGTGTCAGCAGGAGATCAGGTAGGAAATTGGCAACCAACAGACCAGAGCCTTTCTCTATGGGCTGCAAGAAGAGAGAACGGGGAGGAGGGGTAGAGATGAAGCTGAGAGCCAGAAAACACAGAGAACCTGGCCTGTCCAGCCCCATGTACGAGAGGGAGGCGATGGATCATTTTCAAGGTGGATCATTTGGGGAGTTGGAGAAGGGAAGGAGCCATTGACTTGGGTGTCCCTAGAGGCCTTCCAGAGGGCAGTTTCAGCTGAGTGGTGAGAACAAAGGCAGATCTCAGAGAACTGAGGTGTGAGGCAACATATGGTTTCCTTATAAAAGGGTTCATTGGATTTATATGATTTTTAAAATTATATTTGGTTAAAATAATAGTATGATTATAAAAATGAAATATAAGTTCAAGTTAATATTTCAACATACTGCCTTAACATTGGCTTTTCAACCAAATTCAACAAATTCAGATTCGAGCACCAATTACATACTAAGCACTAAGATTGCTGAAATGAAAAAGATATAGATCTTCTCTCCAGGGGCATCAAGAAAAGAGGAGAGACAAACACATTACTATATGATAGTCTGCTGAGTACAGTCATTTAAGATTGAAAATAAGTCACATGTGTAAGTGGGTGATTCATTTTCTTGAGAGGAGAGGTAGGAGTGGAAGATTGGGGTGGTCAGGAAAGATTTTCCTGGGAACATCCTATTTTGCCTGAGTGTTGAAAGGAAAATAGTTTTCATCCAGAAAAGGGAAGAAAAGTGATTCAGACTTTTGCAGTTGTCTAAACTGTGAGGGCTTGGACAGATTACTTAATCTTGCTTTAATTCAATTTTACTTACCCATAAAATGAGAGAATAATCCTTATTGCTTAGAATTCTTCATTTAGACATATATATTTACTGTTTTCTATGGACAAAACTTTGAGTTAAATGCTAGGGATATGGGAAATGTGATGAATGCCAAGTAAAAGAAAGAAACTGGAAAATGTGGTGAACACCAAATGAAAAAAAGAAACTGGAAATGTTTCTTTTGTCCTAAGACAAAAGAAAAAGGAACTATCGTTATTTGTATTATGATTGTAAATGAATGAAACCATGCAGTAGGTTAAGCAATTAAAGTAACAAGAAAGGATCTTTCAGCAAGGAGGAAAATGTGATTCCATTTGCATTTTAGAGAGCCAAATAGATAGTATGCTCTTCTAATTCACTAAGGTATTTTAAATGGTCAAAGTGCTGGATTTGCAAAAGGGATGAAGTAAATAAGCTTTATTTCATCCATCAAACAAACATGTCTTGAGGGTCTACTATGAGTCAGGTACCATGCTAGACTCTGAGGATGCAGAAATTAATAAAATGTGGTCTCTTTTCTAAAAAGCCTAAACCATGAATGAGAATAAAACACGTGGAATAATAAAAATATTCACTGGGCAGCATACTCACATGAAAGAGTTTCAGAGCACTGGAAAACATCAACAAAAGTCAAAAGAGAATCATATACTTTAACACTTGTCCTCAAGAGGTTCCTCAGAAGGGTGGATTCAGAACTAAATTGTTAAGTGCCAAAACCAAAATGTAAAATAAAATTGTGTCTGTACCTCTTGCAAAAGTATTATTATGCAAGGATACAAAGAATGAGCATGAATGAGTTTTCCTGGGGATATTATTTACTTCCAAAATATTTCCTACAAGTAAAATAAAGACAGTTAAACATGTCTATGTTAGGAAGGAATGATCCCAGCCCAGGTTTTTACCTTAAGTATGATGCATGATTATTTTAGAGATTAACTTTAGTAAATTTTAGACAGTAACTTTAGTCACTTCTTCATGGAAGTTTCATTAATCTACAGTGATCCAAAGTCATGTTTTGACTTCACTTAATGAGTGAGAAGGTAAATGGGGACTTAATTTTTATGTGTTAGAAGTTTTTATTTAACACTTCTTTGGATGCTTATATATATTTTTTGAATTTTAGAATTTTATTTTTTTATACAACAGGTTCTTATTACTTATCCATTTTATACATATTAGTGTATATATGTCAATCCCAATCTACCAATTCATCACACTGCCCACCCCCCAGCACTTTCCCCACTTGGTGTCCATACGTTTGTTCTCTACAACTGTGTCTCTATTTCTGCCCTGCAAACCAGTTCATCTGTTCCATTTTTCTAGGTTCCACATATCTGCACTAATATAAGATATTTGCTTTTCTCTTTCTGACTTCCTTCACTCTGTATGACAGTACCTAGATCCAGCCACGTCTCTACAGATGACCCAATTTCGTTCCTTTTTATGGCTGAGTAATATTCCATTGTACATATATACCACATCTTCTTTATCCATTTATCTGTCAATCGACATTTAGGTTCTTTACATGACCTGGCTATTGTAAACAATGCTGCAGTGAACATTGGGGTGCATGTGTCTTTTTGGATTATGGTTTTCTCTGGGTATACGTCCAGAGGTGGGATTGCTGGGTCATATGGTAATTCTATTTGTAGTTTTCTAAGGAACCTCCATACTGTTCTCCATAGTGGCTATATCAATTTACATTCCCACCATCAGTGCAAGATGGTTCCCTTTTCTACACACCCTCTCCAGCATTTGTTATTTGTAGATTTTCTTATGATGCCCATTCTAACTGGTGTGAGGTGATACCCCATTGTAGTTTTGATTTGCATTTCTCTAGTAATTAGTGATGTTGAGCAGCTTTTCATGTGCTTCTTGGCCATCTTTATGTCTTCTTTGGAGAAATGTCTACTTAGGTCTTCTGCCCATTTTTTGATTGGGTTGTTTGTTTCTTTAATATTGAGCTGCATGAGCTGTTTATATATTTTGGAGATTAATCCTTTGTCAGTTGCTTCATTTGCAAATATTTTCTCCCATTGTGAGGGTTGTCTTTTCGTCTTGTTTGTAGTTTGCTTTGCAAAAGCTTTTAAGTTTCATTAGGTCCCATTTGTTTATTTTTGTTTTTATTTCCATTATTCTAGGACGTGGATCAAAAAAGACCTTGCTTTGATTTATGTCAAAGAGTGTTCTTCCTATATTTTCCTCTAAGAGTATTATAGTGTCCGGTCTTACATTTAGGTCTCTAATCCATTTTGAATTTATTTTTGTCTATGGTGTTAGGGAGTTTTCTAATTTCATTCTTTTACATGTAGCTGTCCAGTTTTCCCAGCACCACTTATTTAAGAGACTGTGTTTTCTCCACTATACATCCTTGCCTCCTTTGTCATAGATTACTTGACCATGGGTGTGTAGGTTTATCTCTGGCCTTTCTATCCTGTTCCATTGATCTATATTTCTGTTTTTGTGCCTGTACCATATTGTCTTGATTACTGTAGCTTGGTAGTATAGTCTGAAGTCAGGGAGTCTGATTCCTCCAGCTCCATTTTTTTCCCTCAAGACTGCTTTGGCTATTCGGGGTCTTTTGTGTCACCATACAAATTTTAAGATTTTTTGTTCTTGTTCTGTAAAAACTGCCATTGGTAATTTGATAGGGATTGCATTGAATCTGTAGATTGCTTTGGGTAGTATAGTCATTTTCACAATATTGATTCTTCCAGTCAAAGCACATGGTATATCTCTCCATCTGTTGGTATCATCTTTAATTTCTTTCATCAGTCTCTTATAGTTTTCTGCATACAGGTCATTTGTCTCCCTAGGTAGGTTTTTTCCTAGGTATTTTATTCTTTTTGTTGCAATGGTAAGAGCAGTGTTTCCTTAATTTCTCTTTCAGATTTTTCATCATTAGTGTATAGGAATGCAAGAGATTTCTGTGCATTAATTTTGTACATGCAACTTTACCAGATTCATTGATTAGCTCTAGTAGTTTTCTGGTGTCATCTTTAGGATTCTCTATATATAGTATCATGTCATCTGCAAACAGTGACAGTTTTACTTCTGCTTTTCCAGTTTATGTTCCTTTTATTTCTTTTTCTTCTCTGATTGCCATTGCTAGGACTTCCAAAACTATGTTGTATAATAGTGGCGAGAGTGGACATCCTTGTCTTGTTTCTGATCTTGGAGGAAATGCTTTCAGTTTTTCACCATTGAGAATGATGTTTTCTGTGGTTTTGTCATATATGGCCTTTATTATGTTGAGGTAGGCTCCCTCTATATCCACTTTCTGGAGAGTTTTTATCATAAATGGGTGCTGAATTTTGTCAAAAGCTTTTTCTGCATCTATTGAGATGATCATATGGTTTTTATTCTTCAATTTGTTAATATGGTGTATCACATTGATTGATTTTTGTATATTGAAGAATCCTTGCATCCCTGGGATAAATCCCACTTGATCATGGAGTATGATCCTTTTAATGTGTTGTGGGATTCCCTTTGCTAGTATTTTGGGAGTTTTTGCATCTATATTCATCAGTGATATTGGTCTGTAATTTTCTTTTTTTTGTAGTATCTTTGTCTGGTTTTGGTATCAGGGTGATGGTGGCCTCATAGAATGAGTTTGTTCCTTCCTCTGCTATTTTTTGGAAGAGTTTGAGAAGGATGGGTGTTAGCTCTTCTGTAAGTGTTTGATAGAATTCACCTATGAAGCCATTTGGTCCCCAACTTTTGTGTGTTGGAAAATTTTTAATCACAGCTTCAATTTCATTACTTGTGATTGGTCTGTTCATATTTTCTATTTCTTCCTGGCTCAGTCTTGGAAGGTTATACCTTTCTAAGAATTTGTCCATTTCTTCCAGGTTTTCCATTTTATTGGCATAAAGTTGCTTGTAGTATTACTCTTAGGATACTTTGTATTTCAGCGGTGTCTGTTATAACTTCTCCTTTTTCATTTCTAATTTATTGATTGAGTCCTCTCCCTCTTTTTCTTGATGAGTCTGGCTAATGATTTATCAATTTTGTTTATCTTCTCAAAGAACCAGCTTTTAATTTTATTGATCTTTGCAGTTATTTTCTTTGTTTTGATTTCATTTATTTCTACTCTGATTTTTAACATTTCTTTCCTTCTGCTAACTTTGGGTTTTGTTTGTTCTTTCTCTAGTTCCTTTAGGTGTAAGGTTAGATTGTTTATTTGAGATTTTTCTTGTTTCTTGAGGTAGGCTTGTATTGCTATAAACTTCCCTCTTAGAACTGCTTTTACTCCATCCCATAGGTTTTGGATCGTCATGTTTTTGTTGTAATTTGTCTCTAGGCATTTTTTGATCTACTTTGATTTCTTCAGTGATCTCTTGGTTATTTAGTGACGTATTGTTTAGCCTCTCTGTGTTTGTGTTTTTATGTTTTTTCCCTGTAATTCATTTCTAATCTCATAGCGTTGTGGTCAGAAAAGATGCTTGATATGATTTCAGTTTTCTGAAATTTACTGAGATTGATTTGTGACCCCAGATGTGATCTGTCCTGGAGAATATTCTGTGTGCACTTGAGAATAAAGTGTAATCTGCTGTTTTTGGATGGAATGTCCTATAAATATCAATTAAATCTATCTGCTCTATTTTGTCATTTAAAGCTTGTGTTTCCTTACTAGTTTTCTGTTTGGATGATGTGTCCATTGGTGTAAGTGAGGTGTTAAAGTCCCCCACTATTATTGTGTTACTGTCAATTCCCTCTTTTATAGCTGTTAGCAGTTGCCTTATGCATTGAGGTGCTCCTATGTTGGGTGCATATATATTTATAATTGCTACATCTTCTTGTGGGATTGATCCCTTGATCATTATGTGGTGTCCTTCCTTGTCTCTTGTAACATTCTTTATTTTAAAGTCTATTTTAAAATCTATTTTATCTGATATGAGTATTGCTACTCCAGCTTTCTTTTGATTTCCATTTGCATGGAATATCTTTTTCCATCCCCTCACTTTCAGTCTGTATGTGTCCCTAGGTCTGAAGTGGGTCTCTTGTAGGCAGCATATATATGGGTCTTGTTTTTGTATCCATTCAGCGAAACTGTGTCTTTTGGTTGGAGCATTTAATCCATTCATGTTTAAGGTAATTATCAATATGTATGTTCCTATTACCATTTTCTTAATTGTTATGGTTTGTTTTTTTAGGTCCTTTTCTTCTCTTGTGTTTCTCACTTAGAGAAGTTCCTTTAGCATTTGTTGTAGAGCTGGTTTGGTGGTGCTGAATTCTCTTAGCTTTTGCTTCTCTGTAAAGCTTTTGATTTCACCGTTGAATCAGAATAAAATCCCTGCTGGGTAGAGTAATCTTCCTTGTACGTTCTTCCCTTTCATCACTTTAAATATATCATGCCACTCCCTTCTGGCTTGTAAAGTTTTGGCTGAGAAATCAGCTGTTAACCTTATGGGAGTTCCCTTTTATGTTATTTGTCATTTTTCCCTTGCTGATTTCAATAAGTTTTCTTGTCTTTAATTTTTGTCAGTTTGATTACTATGTCTCGGCGTGTTTCTCCTTGGGTTTATCCTGCCTGGGACTCTCTGTGCTTCCTTGACTTGGGTGGCTATTTCCCTTCCCATGTTCGGGAAGTTTTCAACTATAATCTCTTCAAATATTTTCTTGGGTCCTTTCTCTCTCTCTTACTTCTGGGACCCCTATAATGCAAATGTTGTTGGGTTTAATGTTGTCCCAGAGGTCTTTTAGGTTATCTTCATTTCTTTTCATTCTTTTCTTTATTCTGTTCCGCAGCAGTGAATTCCACCATTCTGTCTTCCAGGTCACTTATCCATTCCTCTGCCTCAGTTATTCTGCTATTGATTCCTTCTAGTGTATTTTTCATTTCAGTTATTGTACTGTTCATCTCTGTTTATTTGTTCTTTAATTCTTCTAGGTGTTTGTTCTTTAATTCTTCTAGGTCTTTGTTAAGCATTTCTTGCATCTTCTCGATCTTTGCCTCTGTTCTTTTTCCAAGGTCCTGGATCATCTTCAGTATCATTATTCTGAATTTTTTTCTGGAAGGTTGCCTATCTCCACTTCATTTAGTTGTTTTCCTGGGGTTTGACCTTGTTCCTTACTCTGGTACATAGCCCTCTGCCTTTTCATCTTGTCTATCTTTCTGTGAATGTGGTTTTCGTTCCACAGGCTGCAGGATTCTAGTTCTTCTTGCTTCTGCTGTCTGCCCTATGGTGGATGAGGCTATCTAAGAGGTTTGTGCAAGTTCCTTTTGGGAGGGACTGGTGGTGGGTAGAGCTGGGTGTTGCTCTGGTGGACATAGCCCAGCAAAACTTTAATCTGCTTGTCTGCTGATGGGTGGGGCTGGGTTCACTCCCTGTTGGTTGTTTGGCCTGAGGCGACCAACACTGGAGCCTACTCGGCTCTTTGGTTGGGCTAATGGCAGACTCTGGGAGGGCTCACACCAAGGATTACTTCCCAGAACTTATGCTGCCAGTGTCCTTGTCCTCACAGTGAGACACAGTCACCCCCGCCTCTGCTGGAGGCCCTCCAACACTAGCAGATAGGTGTGGTTTAGTCTCCTATGAGGTCACTGCTCCTTCCTCTGTGTCCCGATGCGCATACTGCTTTGTGTGTGCCCTCCAAGAGTGGAGTCTCTGTTTCCCCCAGTCCTGTCAAAGTCCTGCAATCAAATCCCACTAGCCTTCAAAGTCTGATTCTCTAGGAATTCCTCCTCCCATTGCTGGACCCCCAGGTTGGGAAGCCTGACATGGGGCTTAGAACCTTCACTGCAGTGGGTGGACTTCTGTGGTATAAGTGTTCTCCAGTTTGTGAGTCACCCACCCAGCAGTTATGTGATTTGATTTTATTGTGATTGTGCCCCTCTACCATCTCATTGTGGCTTCTCCTTTGTCTTTGAATGTGGGGTATCTTTTCTGGTGAGTTCCAGTGTCTTCCTGTCAATGATTGTTAAGCAGTTAGTTGTGATTCTGATCCTCTCGCAAGAGGGAGTGAGCTCACATCCTTCTACTCTGCCATCTTGAACCAATCTGGATGCTTATATTTAATAATACATTTTTGGTGCTGTCTTACATTTTATCCATTATTTAACAAATATTTATCGAGCCCCTCCTGTGAGCCATGTGTTGTATTGGCAATTAGAAATATAATGGTGAAGAGGACAGAGGCGGTGCCTGTTTCTCAAAGGCTGGTTGTTCATTAGTGAGAAGTTAGAGGTAGAATAGGAGGGTATGGCATAGAAGAAAACTAGGAGATGCGCCGATTTGAATTTGAGGAGTCATTTGGATTTGAAGAGTCAGGACTTTCTTTGCAGAAGAAATATATCTACGTAGGGAACTGAAAAATAAGTAGGAGCTAAACAAGACAGAAGTCTTGCATTCTATACTAAAGAACTGGTTCTAGGCAGAGACAAGATTTGGAGCCGAGACAGAGCATGGCAACTTTGAGGAAATAAAAGAACTTCAATGTGGTGGGAGGTTGGGTTATGGGGGACATACTGGCAAAGGTGAGTCCAAGAAAGTAAACAGGCCACATTCCAAAAGTCCTTGTTTATGAATTTGGACATTGTCACTACAAGGGTCGTTAATCAGAGTAGCGACATAATATGATTTTCATTTTTAGACTATTTTAAACTATTGGGTCTGGAACTGAATGAACCAAGGTGGGATCAAGATCATCTCAAAAACCTGTGAAATAACCCAAGTAAGTTATTTTGGTGACCTGGTTTCTGGCATGGGTACCTGGGTAGATGGTAGAAGAAATCACTGAAGCAGGCCTCTGTGTAGATGTCACTGTCCCCACAAAACTGTTCTGACACTTGGTTTGGGGAAATTTGCCTCTTCTAATTCATGCCCCCATAGCCCTCTGCTCCTCTTCCTCCATTACTTAAATATTGTGTTTAATTTCAACCTTAGTGCTTAGCATTCTCTATGAAGAAACCTGAGTTCCATCCTCTTAGAAATACCATCTTTGAATATCCTCTTCCTGGAATATTTGCTATGTCTACTATCTTCATCCTAACCCAGTCCTCCCACCCCAAGCGCACACACACGCATGTGTGCACACGTACATGTGGACACACACACACACCCCTTTGACTTGGTATGCTTCTACCTATTTCATACAACTTGGTTTAGGGCTGTGAAATCTTGCCTGATGCAATGAATGTTACCACCTTCTCTTGTCTCTAAGAACTGGTATATAGTTCTAAATGTTATTATATTTCATTTGCAATGTTAGGTTGTGAATATTCCTTTGTATGTTTTTCTCCTGTATTGGAACAGAGAAGAAACATACATTATTCATCTCAGAAGCATAAGCATTTAGCACTGTTTCTAACAAGTGTTTATTGAATCAGCTAGACCAGCTGGAAGTTGGTGGAGGGCATGTTGTTCTTAGCTAATATTGTGCGTATGAAAAGAAGAAAGGATGAGGGCAATTAGGAACTTTGGGATTATCTTGTAGAAAGAACCTACAGTCAGTTTTTAGAGAATTTAGTTAGTATCATTTGTAGTGTTAAAGAGGTGGTACTTGGAGATGCTACTCTTCTCAGGTTTATTCGGGAAGAATTCAATTAAAGAAAAGTTGTATTTAATTGTACCCTGCTATATAAAAATGATTAAGCTTTCTGAAACATTTGGCGTATAGTCACTAGGAATAACTGAATTAAAATAATTCTTATTTGTGCTGAGATTCTTGATGTATGCAAGATATATTGTCCTGATTTATAAAATGTAGGAATATGTTTTTCCTTATGATTTAGATTATCATTTTTCTGTGAGGAACTCACATTTTACAATTTAAACTTTTTACATAGTATTTTAGCTATACTTTCTACATTCAGGTTTATAGTTCCTTACTTTTAGGAAATAATTTCAGTATCAAATCACCATCTCTCTCAAAGTCATTGTTGAATTTTAAGCATGTCTTTGTTATGACAGCATTGTCACTATGCCTGAGTAGAAAAAATAGAAATTAGCATTTGATGATGTCTGCAGAGGAGTTTCCAGGCACTGAGAACAGACACAGACATTATCCTTCCCCCGAGAAGGAGCACACATTGTCAAGTGCTCACATTGTCTTGAGTTTTACCACCTTGGGATTCTTTGATTTAATTTGGTACCATTATCAGATCTCAAGAGCGTGCTGGGGACTTTGAGCTCTTGAACTAATTATGGTGACACATCTCTCCCTATGAATTTTGCCAAAGTTTAGTGGAAAATAAAGAAATTATTATAGTAAAAAAGGACTAGTAAAAAGCCTACATAGACTTCAATCGTTTTAGTCCATGATAATTATAATGTAAATACCTAGAGAGCAAGAACACTATTTTGTTCATATTTAAATTCTAAGTTCCCAACAGTGTTAAGATCATGGTAAAATATTTTATATGATTTAAACAAATTCTGAATTAAACCAGGCTGCAGTAATACCAAAGAGCAAGTTGTGTTCTGTAGGCACTTTTGCCTGGCTTTTTGCCCTTTCAGCAGTTAACCAGGTCTTGAACAGGTTGACTATAAGGTCCACATTATATTTTTGAAATTGCATTATTCGTGGACAGTCAGAATAGATACTAAATGCATGGTCCTGTCCCCAAACTATTTCTTGTCTATCTAATCCTCATTTCTTGGCTGAGAGATGTTCCACGTTGATATGACAATTGAATAATCGTTATCCTAGGCCTCGCAAATAGCTTTCATCTTTTGTTTCAGTTTCAAATACTTGGTACTGGCTGCCTGGTCTGCAGATATATCTTGCCCAGCCTTGGTAAGAAAAATGATTAAAAGGTGTATCCTGGGGCTTCCCTGGTGGCGCAGTGGTTGAGAGTCTGCCTGCTGATGCAGGGGACACGGGTTCGTGCCCCGGGCCGGGAAGATCCCACATGCCGCGAGCGGCTGGGCCCGTGAGCCATGGCCGCTGGGCCTGCGTGTCCGGAGCCTGTGCTCCGCAACGGGAGAGGCCACAGCAATAAGAGGTCCGCGTACCAAAAAAAAAAAAAAAAAAAAAAAAAAAAAAGGCGTATCCTGAGCATGGGTTATGAGAATAGTCATACCTTTGCCAAACCTGAGATAACCCTCTCCAGCTCAAAATTATCAGCATCATCAGCCTCTGAAACAGTTGGTCACAGTTCACACAGGTACATCACTCTCCTCCCACCCCACTCAAGGTAATTATCAATAATCATTTACCTGTAATAATAGGTCCATAATAACACTAGTTAATAAATGTGTAAATTCAGAATTCTCTTTAGACAATTCTTAGATATTATGTTGTTTTATAATATATTTCTTAGTGTGTCATATTCAAATTAAGGTATAAAACTTGAGATTTTATGGATATACTAAAATTAGAAAAAAATTAGCATTTTCTGAATATATTTCTAAAAAGTGATGAGGAAGTGTGTCCCTATATAAATTCTCTGTATTTAAATAGAATAAAAATGAGGGAGCTGCACTATGTGTTCTCTTTAACTTAAAAATCCACTGCACAGAATCCACTTTATGGTTTCTGAAGGAATTTTAGCGAACATTTCAAGAAAGCTGTAATTGTCTTCTCCGTATTCTTTTACATTCCACTCAGGAACCGTAAGTCTACTGTGATGAAAAATGTAAGTGAAGCAAGTAGAAGGGGAAGAAAGGCTGAGGAGGAAAACAAATACTTGGCAGGGGCCAACTATGTGCTAGATACAGGACTGTGCGTTCTAGTAAACTTTGGAAGTTTTCTCTCTCAGACCCTCTGCAGTGCATCTCCCATTCATTCATTCATTCAAGTGACAAGCAAAGAGACATTTCTTCAACACTTCTCATATGGAGATACTGAACCTCTATGCAATTTTAGATGAGTCTCATCAGTAAAACCTGAGTTCTTTAAGTTTGATGTATTTGAAAAGTGATGTACAAAATTATAACATCCATATGCTTGTCTGTGTTTTACATAGTATTTTTCTCTCTTACAATTCCATTTATTCTGGATTTTACAATATAAAACTAGCTTTTTCCTCACAAATTATAAAATGGATGCCATAAATATAAAAAAGCATAGAATTTTGCCCTTTCCTACCTAACTCTGTTATTCCTCTGACTGTTAAGCCACATTTTATCTTTCTTTTATTACTCCTGACCTCAAAATATATATAATGCTGAGAAGCATTCATGGGGGGAAAAAATGCTTTCATACAGATTGGAAAAGGTTCAGCTAACCTATCCTATTATTTATTTTGTGAGGAGGATCACCTCACCTATCCCATCAACGCTTTCATTTCTAACCATCTTATTGCCAAATAGTTTATATAGCACGCAATTCACCAATTTAATGTGTACAATTCAAGTTTTTTTATTTTTGAAATATAATTGACATATTAGTTTCAGATGTATACCATAACGATTGATATTTGTATATATTGCAAAATGATCATCACAATAATTCTAATTAACATCCCTCACAACACATAGTTACACATTTTTGTGTGTGATGAGAACTTTTTAGATCTAGGCCCTTAACTTTCAAATATACAAGTCAGTATTATCAACTATAGTCACCATGCTCTATACTACATCCCCAGAGTGTATTTATTTTATAACTGGAAGCTCATACTTTTTGGGCACCTTCACCTCCATTCCATCTACCTCCTATCCCCCACCTCTGGAAATCACCAACCTATCCTTTGTATCTATGAGTTCAATGTTTATTATTATTATTATTCCAATGTAAGTGAAATCATATGGTATTTTTCTTGCCTGTTTGTCTGTCTGACTTATTTCATTTAACATAATGCCCTCAGGTCCACCCATATTGTCCAGATAACAGTATTTCCTTCTTTTTCATAGCTGAATAATAATCCATTTGAAATATATACCACATTTTAAAACTTTATTTATCCATTGATGGACACCTGGTTTGCTTCCCTGGCTTGGCTATTGTAAATAATGCTGCAGTGAACATGAGGACACATATATCTTTTTGAGTTAGTGCTTTAGTTTCTTTCAGATAAATACCCAGAAGTGGGATTGATGGATCATATATGGTAGCTCTATTTTTTAATTTTTTGAGGAACCTACATACTGTTTTCCATAGTGATGACATCAGTTTACATTCTCACCCGCATAGCACAAGTGTTCTCTTTTCTCCACATCACCACCAGCATTTATCATTAGTCTTTTTAATAATAGCCACTCTAACAGGTGTGAGGTTCATTGTGGTTTTGATTTGCATTTCCCTGATAATTAGTGATGTTGAGCACCTATAATGTACCTGGTGGCTATCTGTATTTCTTCTTTGGTAAAATGTCTGTTCAGATCCTCTGCCCAATCGTTAATTGGATTTTTTTGTGTTTTTGGTTTGTTTTGTGCTGTTGTACGGGTTCTTCAAATATTTGGCATATTAGCCCCTTATCAGATACATGATTTGCAAAGTTTGCAGGTGAGAAGATATGACATTAGATACAGAAAATCCTAAGCACTCCACCATAAAACAAACAAAAACCTATTAAAACTAATCAATGAATCCAGTAAAGATGCAGGTACAAAATCAACATACCAAAGTCACTTGTGTTTTTATACACTAACAATAAAATATTGAAAAAAGAAATAAAGAAAACAATCTCATTTACATTGGCATCAAAAACAATAAAATACTTAGGCATAAATTTAATCATGGAGGTGAAAGATCTTTACGTTGAAAACTTGAAGACTTTGATGAAAGAAGCTGAAGAAGACACAAATAAATGGAAAGATATCCCATGTCCATAGATTAGAAGCATTAGTATAGTTAAAATGACTGTACTAACTAAAGCTATCTATAGTTAGATTCAATGTAATCCCTATCAAAATTACAATGACTTTTTTTTTTTTTTAGGAAAAACAATTCTAAAATTTTATGAAACTATGAAAGACCCTGAATAGCCAAGCAATCCTGGGAAAGAAGAACAAAGCTGGAGGCATCACACTTCCTGATTTCAAACTATACTGCAAAGCTATAGTAATCAAACAGTATGGTACTGACATAAAAATGGACACATAGACCAATGGAACAGAATCAAGAGCCCAGAAATAAATCCCCACATACATTATCAGATAATATTTGACAAGGGAGCCAAGAATACTCAAGGGGGAAAGGGCAGTTTCATTAATAAATGGTGCTAGGAAACCTGGATAATCACATTCAGAAGAATGAAATTGGACCCCTGTCTTACACAACTTAAAAAAATTGACTCCAAACAATCAAAGGCTTAAACATAAGACCCCAAAACCATAAAACTCCTAGAAGAAAAACTAGGGAAAAATCTCCTTGACATTGGTCTTGGCAACAATTTTTTGGCTATGACACAAAAGTACAAGTAATAAAAGCAAAAATCAATAAATTAGACTATACCAAACTAAAATGTTTCTTCACAGCAAAAGAAACAGCCAACAAAATGAAAAGGCAAACAATGTAATGGGAGAAAATAGTTGCCAACCATATATCTGATAGGGAATTAAGATCCAAAATATATAAGGAAAACAGGAAATTCAATAACCAAAAAATACCCAAACAATATTATTACTACATGGGCAAAGGAACTGAATAGATATTTTTCCAAATACGACATACCAATGGTCAATGGGTACATGAAATAATGTTCAACTAATTGGGGAAATGCAAATCAAAACCACAGTGAAATTCCACCTTGCACCTATTAGAATGCTTATTATTATTTGATAATAATCAAAAAGACAAGAGATGAATGCTGGGCAGGATGTGGAGAAAAGGGAACCCTTGTGCACTATTGGTGCGAATGTAAATTGGTGCAGCCACTATGGAAACCAGTATGTAGATTCCACAAAAATTTCAAAATACAACTACCATATGATCCAACAATCCCACTTCTGGGTATATATGCAAAGGAAATGAAATCAGATCTTGAAGAGATATCTGCACTTTTATGTTCATTGCAGCATTATTCATAATAGCAAAGATATGGAAACAAACTAAGAATAACCTAAGTGTCCATCTATAGATGAATGGATAAAGATGTTTCTTTATAGGTATAATTATAATACTATATGTAGTTATATAATATATTATGATTATATATTATAATAGATTATGAAATTCTGTATGTTATATATAATATAAATAATACATACATATGAATATTATTCATCCATGAGAAAGAAGGGAATCCTGCAACTTGCAGCAATATGGATGGACTTTGAAGGTAGACAGAGAAAGACATATACTGTATGATATCACTTATATGTGGAATTTAAAAAACTGAACTCCCAGAAACAGAAAATAGAATATAGAATAGAGGCCGGAGGTTAAGGGAAATGGGGAGTTGCTGGTCAAAGGGTGCAAACTTTCAGATATGAGTAAGTTCTGGGGATCTTATGTATAGAGTGGTGATTATAGTTAACAGTCTTGTATTACATACTTGAAAGCTGTTAAGAGAGTAAAGCTTAAATGTTCTCACCCACAAAATAAATGGTAATTAATTAAGTTAATGAAGGTGTTAACTAATCCTTCTGCATCATGTTGCAATATATATGTATCAAATCATCACATTAGACACTATAAACTTACACAATGTTATATTTCAGTGATATCTTAAAGCTGGGAGAAAAGAAACCCCATACTCCTCAGCCCTCAACAACCACTACTTTCTGGCTCCTTAGAATTTTCTGTTCTAGACATTTCATATAAATGGAATCATATAGTATGTGGTCTTTTGTGTTTGGCTTCTTTCACTTATTATAGTATTTTTTAAGGTTCATCTGTGTTCCAGCATGTATTAGTACTTCATTCTTTCTTATGACCAAATAATCTTCCATTGTATGCATATACATTACTACATTTGCTTATCCATTAATCAACTGATGGACATTTGGGTTTTCTCCTTTTGTCTGTTATTCATAATAGACAAATATTTGTGTACAAGTTTTTTTGTGTGTGTGGACATATGCTTTCATTTCTCTTGGGTATATACTTGGCAGTGGAACTGCCAGTTCATATGGTAACTCTATTATTAACTATTTGAGGTACTGCCAGGTTTTTCTTCTAAAGTACCCATTTCCAACATCCGTGTATGTTGGTTCTGGTTTCCCCACATTCTCACAAACACTTATTATCTGACTTTTTTTATTTTACCCATCTTGTTAGGTGTAAAGTGGTATGACATTATGGTTTTGGTTTGCATTTCCCTGATGACTAATAATGTCAAGCTTCTTTTCATTAGTTATTTGTATCTTTTATGGAGAAATGGCTATTCAGATCCTTTGCTCTATTTTTAATTCGGTTGTCTTTTTATTAAGTTGTATAAATTCTTTGAATATTCCAGATACAAGTCCTTTACCATATATATAACTTGCAAATATTTTCTCCCATTCTGCAGGTGGTCTCTCTACTTTCTTGATAGTGTCCTTTGAATCACAAAAGTTATAATTTTGTTGAAATCTGATTTATCTACTTTTGTTGTTCATACTTTTCATGTCACATCTATGAATCCATTGCCAAATCCAGGTCACAAAAATTTAGCCTTATGTTTTCTTCTGAGGTTTATAGTTTTAGCACTTACCTCCAGTTGTCTCAGCAACCATTTGTTGCAAAACTGTCTCTTTCTCACTGAATGGTTTTGGCATCCTTGTTGAAAATCAGTTGACAATAGACAGATGGATTTATTTCTGGACTCTCAATTTTACTTCATTTGTCTCTATGTCCGTCCTCTGCCGTTACTACTTTGTATCGGTTACCATAGCTTTGTAGTATGTTTTGAAACTGGGAAGTGTGTATCCTCCTATTTTGTTCTTTTTATTCAAAGTTGATTTGACTATTCTGGGTTCCTTGCAATTCTGTATAAATTTTAGAATTAGCTTGTTAATCTCTAAAAAAAAAAAAAAGAAAGAAAGAGAAGGAAGGAATGAAGTAAGAAAAATCATCAGGGATTCTGATAATAATTTCCCTGAATCTGGAGATCAGTATGGGTATTGCCATATTAAGTCTTCTGATCCATGAATAGGGTATCTTTTTCCACTTACTTAGATCTTCAAAAATATCTTACAGATTTCAGAGTTTAAGTTTTTGCACTCTTTTGTTAAATGTATTCCCCAGTACTTTTTCATGCTATCATGAATGAAAAAAACTGAATTTCATATTTGAATTTTGCATTGCAACTGTATAATCAAAAAAATCAAATAGTATTGATTTTTTTTTATGGGTCTTGTATTCTGCAAATTTGGTGACCTCATTAGTTCTAATAGAGTTTCAGAGGATTCATTAGGGATTTCTATGTATGGGATCATTTCAACTGTGATTAGAGATACTTCTACTTCTTCCTTTCTAATCTGGATGCCATTATTTCTTTTTCTAATAAAATTGCGGTGGGTAGAGCCTCCAGTACAATTTTGAATAGAAGTGGCAAGAGTGTACATCCTTCCTTGGGTCCTGATCTTTGGTGAAAGCATTTAGTCTTTTGCCATTAAGTAAGGAGAGGGAATCCTGTGGTTCTGGTTGCATCAATCTGGAATGGGATTTCTGTCTCACTGAGCTGAAAAAGGGCAGTGTGGGGCTGGTTGCTTTAAATTCATAGATGCTAATTGGTTTTACAAAATTTTAATTGATTTTTTTGAATAGATGTTTCCTCATTTACTGTGTTCCCTTAAGACCATTTCCAGAGATTTTAATTTTTGTTTTTTGTTTTGCTTTTGTTGTTGCTGTTGTTGTTTTGGTTTTGGTTTGTTTTATCATTGTCACCAATTTTCCAATCTATTTTGCAGGGGGGTGGGTTCACAGAGCTCTCAAAGTTGGCATGCCAGATGTTTCTCTGGCCTGCCAACTCTTGAGAAGTGAATTCAGTTAATTTTGAAAGATTTTCTAGTGTTATAGAAGCAAGCCTAATATGAGAAATATAAATTGTCCCTCTTCTATCTGCATAGAAGTCACCCCACCTTTGAAAGTTTGATCACAGAAATAATGAAAAAAGAGTCTGAAATTTAGAAATAAGAGATTGAAATGTTAAAGGAAAAGGGACATGAGTTTAGTTTTCGTGTTACTATTTTGTTGAATAAAATACTTCATAGCAGAGGTTGCATTTTTTTTTAACTTCAACACCTCCATCTTTTCCTGAAGAAATGCACATGCCTATTGAGCTTATCTTTCCATTCCTCTCATTTTTCTTTATAATTTTGTTTTTCTACTCATTTTGAAATTAATTATTTTTTATTCTTGTTACCTCTCATCATGTCTCTCAGGTTAAGTCTGTGTATGACAGAGGTGCAGTACAGATGGGATGAAAGAACTAAGTCAAAACTGAACTTCAGAGAAAGGCAACATTTTCCTCATCACCTACATGGATCTTGTTATGTAGAGAAAGAACATTGATTTCTATTAGAAATATTTTGTTTGGCTAATCATAGTCATTTGTGAGGAACAAAAACCAGAAAACTGACTAAATAAATGTCTAAGTGGAATTAACAGTCTAAGTTGAATATATTTTTTAGGGGACTATCTCAATTATCCTATCCCACCCCAAATTTTGGACTACAAAATAAATTCATTTGGGGGTTAAGGCATTAAAAAGGGGGTTTTATTTAATTATAAATCAGAATTTAGAATCATGCAAATGATAAGCACAATTTCAAGTAGATTCGAATGCAGAGAAAATAGATTTCCATAATACAGAACCTATTCTCATATTGATCTTGGAGTATTTGTCATTAACATTCTCCTGTTAACATTTATGGAAGATTTATGCACGCACTGATGGGAGAATTAACCTCTGAATCTGTAATGTCAAGTGGTTTTCATTAAAGCTTACAGATACCTGCTTGACAAATTTGGCTGTTTACAGTTGGAGAGGACATGACTAATTTTACAAAAATGATTTTATTAATTTTACTTGCAGATGTATCAAATGTGCAGAAACCAATGACTTAATTTTGCCTAAATTTTTATCTCTATAGATACCCATCCATGTACAGTACAGAATTCAGTAGGTAGAGCAACACTGTTCAGTAGAAATTTCTGCAGTGACAGAAATGTTCTGTTCTACACTGTCCACTATGGGAACCACTGTCCACATGTGGCTACTGAGCATAGGAAATATGGATGGTATGATTAAATAATTAACCTTTTTATTGAGAACTAAATTTTTAATTTGACAAGTTAAAATAGATACTGCTCAGCAGCTATTGTATTGGACACCACAGAGTTAAAATAATTTGTTAATGGAAATACTGCTCCATTCTTTCATTTATCCTGTCTCTACCCTCTCCCCTTCCTGCTTCCACGAACACGCAGACCAACACTCAACACCACCTGTCAATGTAAAAAGCAAACAAAAAAATGCTGTGCTATTATTTCAACTTAAAAATAAGATAGGATTAACAGCTGTATCCCAGAGAAATCAAGTGTACTAGATAATTTAGTAGCTGGCAAAAGAGTGGTTGTTAAAGAATAGAGATAAAACCATTTAGTGAATGCTTGTTATTTTCACTATCTTTTGAAGCAAACTACAATTTGAAATGGAAATATGCATTAATTTATAGATAAGGTTTTATTTACTCAGATGGGTTTTTACATGAAAAGTCCAAGAAATGTGGACCAATGTAAGATAGTAGGTCATCACACAGTCTACGTAAATAAACAGATGAAGGTTTTGCTCATATAAAATTTATCATCATTAGTTGTTAAATAAGCATTGTGTTTCATACTGCAGTAGGTCCTGTGGATGAAAAGATGAAATTGACTTTGTTCATAAGGCACTCCAGTGTAGAGGGGAGCAGAGAATAGAGATCATTAAGAGAAAATGCGTTAATGTTTGTGATATGGAAATATACAGGAGAGATGCCTAACGCATTTGGCATCTCTCCTGTAGGACAGACAGGGATCAGTAAAGACTCTCTTGTGAAGAATTTTGAAAGGTGAGTAGGAGTTCACCAGTTGACAGAGCTGAAGGAGTTGTTAGAGTGCATAAGGAAGAGAAAAGCAAGAGGGCATGGTAAGAACAGAATAATGCAAACATGTCAGTACAGCAGAACCACAGGCTTCTTAGCCTGGGGCAGGGGAGGTGAGCATGAAGGCAAAACATGAAACTTGACTGGAGACAGTTTCATTGTAAGAATATTGAACTTGATCCTGAAGGTAGTCGCTAATTTAAGGGGTCAAAACAGGGGTATCAGGTTTGTTTTTTGTTTGTTTGTTTTTGTTTCTTAATGTGGTCGTAGTCTTGCAGTTGTGCGGAAACTGGGTTCAAACTGGGCAAATCTAGGGTGATTAAATCACTAAAGAGAGTTAAAGGTCTACAGGAAATCCTAGACTGGAGTAAGAGGAGGGTGGATACAGAGGAAATAAGTTTTCTGTGTAGATAGGGAACATAATGTTCAGGGATTTTAACTGTGAAGGATGGGGAAATGAAAGTGGGTCATAGGGCTGGGGATTTGAAGAGGCTGGGAAAGTTTTGACCCTAATGACGAGGAATTGGAATCAGTAGATGAGTAGGGACACATACAGGCATGGCTAGACAACATGAGGCTTAGCTGACGTTGACAACCACAACTTTGAGGGGATACCTTATCTTACAATTGTGTAACTTTCTCAGATTGTGTGGCAGGCTCCATGAGTGAAGTAGGGTTTTTATATTGAATTCAGTTGAAGAGCAAGGGATAAGTTAGTTGTGGATGTTGGTGAGGGAATGCCTAAAGTTATGATTAACTTTGTAGGTTGGTAAGATAATTAAAATGGGCAAGGACTGGTAAACTGGGAGACATTTTGGCTAAAGGATTGCAATACTTCATGAAGACAGGTAACAGACACAGTGGATGTAAGAAAATGAAAAAGTTGTAACCAGGGAATTGAAAATTGAGGTTTTATATTTCCAAAGAGGAATGATTTATTTTGATTACAAGATCTAGGATATGGTGTTATATGTATGTAGCTGAAATGACATAAAAACAAATGTCATTTGAATCCAGGAGTACATGGAATTATGAGGCTGGGATGATGAATACATCATCTTTAAGGACATTGAAGCCACTCAGAGGAATGGTGCATTTGGGGTGGAAAGGCAGACTGGGGACCAGGTGATAAACACATCTTTAAATATAGGGAGGTGAACAATAGGTAAAAGATAACAAATGAGGAGAGATAAGGGGCTGTATAAATGGATAAGATAGTCTTCAGAGTAAGAGCTGTTTCCACAAAAGAGTGGAAAAATAAATGATTGGAAGAGGCAGTGCAGATCTAGGAGTATGGCAGGCTGTTCTGTGTTTTTTAGGTGGTGGTCAGTCATATGCAGCCACCAGAGGAGATGCAGAAGAGGCTCAGGGAAACAAAGTTTATTATACGCACAGATCCTAGGAAACAGAGGTGCGGCAAACCAGGCAGGGCTACATGAGGAAGCACCAGCATCACTCAGGACAAAGAAAGGACAGGAGCAAGGGGAGAACCTAGGCCGCCACGTCCTTTATTGGAGTTTCTGTGTGAAAGGCAAGGCAGGGAAGAGTAAACAGTTTAGGATTGGCTAATATGAATAATTTCAGCAGACGGTAAACTATAGTAGTACTCCTTAGTTGCCTGGTACTTGGCTCTGGGATGATTAAGGCAGATGAAAATTGCCTTCTGGAGTGTGAGCCATAGAGGGTGTATGACTCTGGCTTGGTTAGTCTGCATGTCAAAGACATGATCCAGGCTAAGCCAGATCTAAGAATTGCCTGGGCCTGGGAGGGACAGTGTCTTCCCAGGCAGAAAGATTTTTAAGATGTCAAAACATAATGTGTAGAAAATAAAATATATAAACAATGCATAGGCCAATGTCTAGGACTAGGTCAAATATAGCGGTTGGACAAATGTGCGATATAAATTGATAAACTCCACAAAGAAGGCAGAGATCTCAAGGAGGGCTGTATTCAACATATGGCAAGGAGAGGGGGGAGGTGTGTTGTCTTCTGCAAAGCGCCAAGTGACACAGGGTGTGCTTGCCCTGGAGAAATGGGGCAGTGTAAGCTATGTGAAAAATGCATAGCATAGTAGATGTTTGAGAGAATGGATGTTTACCTCCTGGGTAGGGACCAAGAGCGATTAGAAGTGAAATATGAAAAATTAGCTGACTTCTATTTTGCACAAGGGATTATCTTAAAGTTGTTTTGTTATTATTGAACTGATGACTTCAACTTTCATCGCTATTACAATACCTTATTGGATCTTTTTCATGATCCACATCACTATCTGAAGTTATCCTGGTAAATTGTCTTCTGATTAGATTCCTCCCCTAGTAGAAAATAGTCTCCCATGAGAGCAGGGTCTTGTGTTTTACTTGGTTACTACATCTCCAGTCTTCAGAACAGTGACTGGTACATAATAAGTGCTCAATAAATATTTGGTAAACAAAATAATTAACTCATTACATTCTTCTATGTTATCCTAAGTGGGAGAAAAAAGAGGCTAAAACGTTTATACCTAACTTATTGGACATTGGACATGACATATTGTACATCACATTCATGCCACAGCTACAGTGAGGTGTCAGTAAAGAAGTGCCCCTAACATAGCTATGGTACTTACTTGTATTTTATCAAACATTTACATAGGGCTTCTGTATGCCAGCAATTGTTCTAATAGCTTTACTAATATTAACTCATTAATTATTGATGATGAACTGTTATACTGCCTTAGTAGTTCAAGGAATTTGCTTTGGATTTTACAAAGTCTGGCTTCAACCATTGAAACATGCTGAGGATAAGAATTTCATTTACCATCTGTGTCTCTGCAGAAAATAAATATTATTTAGGTTAAGTGAATATCCATAGTATTCTTTGCTGGGCCATTGTGGAAACATCCTTTTTGTCTGATGCCGTACAATAATTATTTAAAACCCTATTAATAGATGCTGTATTAAAAGTTATTTATTGATTTGGCTGCTGGCAAACTATCTTCACTATATTGTTTAAAGATATTACGTGTTATAAATTTCTAATATTTTTCTGATCCAGCTGGTTCATAATTATTACCAGATGCTACCATTCATCTCACTAAGATGCAATGGTGAATTGATGCAAATCGCTTTAATATCACTAATCAGTCTATATTTTAGGCTTTGATTCAGGCTGACTTTTTTGCCACTGATTTTAAACATCTATCTTAAATAATTCTGTTGGACTTTTCCAAATTGTAATTGGTGTCATTGTCCACAGAAAGGGAAGATGTTATATGTAGTATGGGGGTTTTCAACGTAGTTTGTTTTTCTTTCTTTAGCCTTTGACAGAATTCCAGTATATAAAATGTATGTACCATGTGGTGTAGGTGTCTTCTTTTCCTTTCCCATGGGACACATGTGTAGCTACCTTGGTTTGAGATAGTGTGAAAATCTGAGTACTCACTTACCCACTCTTCAGCTAGGTCATAATCTGCGTCATCCATACTGGTGGTTCCTCATGGTCCCAAAGCCTGTAGTTATGCATGGGTGGATGCCTCTTCTATTTCAGTAGCTCACAACGACTCTGATGTCAATGATCACAATGTCTATGAAAGAGGGATGCCCCCTGTCAGTTCCCAATACCACCTATCTTGCCTTTTCTTAAGTGAGCAGGGCTTCACTGTCTGGGCCATTTCATGGGATGAGTTATCTTTCTCTAAAGAAATGATCAAGACTCAAGTACATTCTTATCATTAAATATTTCATACTTCTGTCATCCTCTGAGTCTCTGAGGTTTTCCACCTCTATCTGGTTTCTTGGGTACCCCAAAGAAGGAAGGAGAGCCCTCCAAAGGAGGAGAGTGGTAGCCAATGTGGGATAGGGAAGGTTGGAAGAAGAATTCTGGCAGTATCCATTTTACTTACCTGGATAAGATTTTATTTTCCTCAAAAATCAGTCAGACCTTGCTCCATGACAGTTGTTTTTTTTTTTTTTTTTTCAAAAACCATGTTAAGATCTGCATGAGAATTTTATATTGTATTAACAACATTTGAACCTTATTTTCTGAGCTGGAAACCCATCTTTATACGCTAGGTGAGCATTTCCACCACCCTGTGTTGCATGACCTACTCAAGGAAGGGGAAGAAATTCAGAGTTTCTTCTTGTTTCTTGGGGAGAGCACTTTAACTGCACTCTGCTTCACTGATAAAAGCAGACATCTTCTGGTTTTAATATGCGTTGGGACAGTGGGATTGCTCCAGTGGTGCCTGCTCACATTAATACCTTTCCCTCTAGGTGGCCCCTAGCCATCTAGCTGGATGGAGATCACTAATATACTGGGTAAAGCACAGTATTTGGATTCAGAAAACCTGGGAATGAGTCTTGCCTTTGCTAGATGTGTCACTTTGGGTTAATTATCAAAAGTCTCTTAGCCTAATATGACTCATTTTAAAAATGGGAATAATGATTCTTTCCTCCAGTTATCTTTTGGTTTTGGTGATTTTTGGTTTTGGTTTTTTTGGTTTGTTTTTGTAGGAGGATCATGGAAGACAATGTTAAACCCAAACATACTTTATGCTTGGGATCATAGCTGCAAAGGATCATAATATGTAATAAATATGTTCCTTTCCAGCTTAAGATACTACAGCATCAGGTTATGTTGTTTTAGTGCTCAAATCGTAACAGCTCTGAGCCCCTACTTGCCCAGATTTACAAAGAGTGCAATTTTTTCTTTTGCTGTTCTCCTTTCCAGGGAGTTTCTAGAAACTCTGAGGAATATTTTCCAATCATCCTGGTTATCATTTGTCATTTTCCTATGACATGTTTCTCTGAAACTTTCATGGTCACTTCCAGCTATGGAATGGCTTGCTTCTCCATGCTGAAATCACGGTCATGGTCATTTCAACTCCCCCAAAGATAAAATGAGGCCCTAGTATTATTTTTCAGTCTTGTTTTATAGTGCATTTTACATAAAGTAAAATTCACCCTTCTTAGTGTCGAGTTCTATGAGTTTTGGCATATATACCTGTATGTATATATGTACCCAAAAGGTTCATTGACCAAAAAAAATTCCCTCAAAGTTTCCTTTTTCTTCTTTGTAGTAAATGCCTACCCCACTGGCAATCACTAATCTGATTTTTGTCTCTATGGTTCTGCCATTTTCAGAATGTCGTATCAACTGAATCACATAGTGGATAACCTTGAATCTGGCTTCTCTCACTCATTCAGCAAAATGCATTTGAGGTTTATAATTTAGTTTCATGTCTTAATAGTTTCTTTTTAATAGTTTCTTATTGCTGATTAATGTTGCCTTATATAGATAAGCTGTAATTTTTTGTTCACCAGTTGAAGGGCATTTGTGTTTTCTCCAGTTTTTGGCAATATGAAGAAAGTTACTATAAACATTACTGAACAGGTGTTTACGTAAATATGTTTTCATTGTGTGTATGTGGTGGGGTAAATGACTAGTATAATAAGCACATTTACATTTAAAAGAAACTGGCAAACTGATTATTAAAGTCCTGCCGATAAAGTATCTGAGTTCCAGTGGCTCTCCGTCCTCACTAATCCTCAGTATTGTCAATTTTGTTTTTGTCATTCTAATAGATGTGATTGTATCTCATTGTAGTTTATCCATAAAATAACTTTTTGGGATTTTAATTGGGATTGCATTAAATCTACAGCTCAAATTGGGAGAACTGATATCTTAACAATATTGAGTCGTCCTGGAAAAATGGAATATCTCTCCATTTTTTTAGTTCCTCTTTGATTTCATGCCTCAGAGATTTCTAGTTTTACTCACGTAGGTCTTGTACATACTTTGCTTGTACATACTTGCATACTTATTTAGGTGCTAATATAAACAGCATTGTGTTTTTCATTTAAAATTCCACATGTTCGTTGTTGATATATAAGAAAGCAATCGACTTTTGTATATTAATCTTGTAACCTGCAACCTTGCTATAATTGCTTACTAGTTTCAGGACAGTTTTTTTTTTTTTTTTGGTCAATTCTTTCAGATTTTTTACATAGATGATCATGTCATTTGCAAACAATGACAGTTTTATATTTTCTTTCCCAATGTGTATACCTTTCGTTTGCTTTTCTTGCCTTATTGGATTAGCAAGGACTTCCAGTATAATGTTGAAAAAGGAGCGGTGAGAGGGGCCATCTTTGCCTTGTACCTGATCTTCCTGGGGAAGTTCCAAGTTTCTCACCATTTAGTAAGATGTCACCTGTAGGCTTTTTGTAGATTAGTTTTTCAAGTTGAGAAAGTTTCCTTCTATTCCTAGTTTACTGATAATTTCTATTATGCATAGGTGTTGGATTTTCTCAAATGCTTTTTCTGCATCTATTGGTATGATCATGTGACTTTCTTTTATGTCTGCTAATGTGATGGATTATGTTAATTGATTTCTGAATGTTGAGCCTGACTTGCAATCTGGGATAACTTTCACTTTGTTATGGTGGATAATTCTGTTTACACTTTTTTTGGATTCTATTTGTTAATATTTTATTGAGGGTTTTTGTTCTCTTCATGAGAGATATTGGTTTATAGTTTTATTTTCTTGTAACATCTTTGTCTGGTTTTCATATTAGGGTAATGTGGATCTCACAGAATGAGTTAGGAAGTGTTCTCTCTGCTTCTGTTCTCTAAAAGTTAATATAAATAATTGGTATAATTTCTTCCTTAAATATTTGGCAGAATTCACCATTGAACCTATCTGGGTATCATGTTTTATGTTTTGGCAAGTTATTAATTATTGATTCAATTTATTTAACAGATACAGGCCTATTCAGATCATCTATTTATTCTTGTGTGAGTTTGGCAAATTATGTCTTTCAAGGAATTGGTCCATTTTATCTAGGTTATCAAATTAATAGGCATAGAGTTATTAGTATTCCTTTATTATCCTTTTAACATCCATGAGATCTGTAATGATGTCCTCTCTTTCATTTTTAGTAACTCTTGTCTTCTCTTTTTTTCCCTCACTATCCCAAAGAGAGGTTTATCAATTTTATTGATCTTTTCAAAGAACCATCTTCTGGCTTTGTTGATTTTCTCTTTGTTTTCCTGTGTTCAATTTAATGGATTTCTGCTCTAAAATTTTATTATTTTTCTTCTGATTACCTTGGATTTAATATTCACTTCTTTTTCTAGTTTCCTGAGGTGGAAAATTATATTATTGATTTTAGATTTTTCTCCCTTTCTAATATATACATTCAATGGGAGAAATTTCCCTCTGAGCACTGCTTTTGCTGCATCTCACAAATTTTGACAAGTTGTGTTTTCATTTCTTAAATATTTTCAAGTTTTCTTGAGATATCTTCTTTGACCATATGTTATTTGGAAGTGCATGGTTTAATATCCACGTATTTTGGAATTTTCTAGTTATCTTTCTGTTAGATTTCCAGTTTAGTTTCAATGTGGTCTGAGAGCAGATGTTGTATGATTTCTGTTCTTTTAAGTGTGTTAAGGTGTGTTTTGTGGCCCAGAATGTGCTCTATATTGGTGAATATTCCATGTGAGCTGGAGAAAAATGTGTATTTTGCTTTTGTTGCATGAGGTAGTCTAGAGATGTCAATTATATCAAATTGATTGAGAATGTTGTTGAGTTCAATTATGTAGTTACTGATTTCCTGACTGCTGGATCTGTGTTTTACTGAGGGAGCGGTGTTGAAATCTTAAACTATGATAATGGATTGATCTGTTTCTCCTGCAATTCTATCAGTTGTTGCCTCGTGTAGTTTGACAGTCTGTTGTTAGGTGCATACACATTAAGAATTGTTACGTCTGCTTGGAGAACTGACCTCTTATCATTAGTAATGTCCTTCTTTATTCCTGATTAGTTTCCTTACTTTGAACTCTGCTTTGTCTGAAATTAATATATCTACTCCTGCTTTCTTTTGATAATTGCTAGCATGTTATATTTTTCACCATCCATTTACTTCTAAGTTCTATATTTCTTTATATTTAAAATGAATTTCTTGTAAGCAAGACATTGTTGGGTTATGTTTTTCAATCCACTCTAACAATCTCCATCTTTCAATTGGTATATTTAGACCACTGACCTTCAACACGATTACGGATAGAGTTGGATTAACGTCTGCCATATTTGTTGCTGTTTTCTATTTGTTGCCCTTGTTCTTTGTCCCTGTTTCTGCCTTCCGTTCTTTTTTTATTCTTTTTTTTTTTTTTTTTTTTTGGCTTCACTGGGTCTTTGTTGCTGCGTGTGGGCTTTCTCTAGTTGTGGCGAGTGGTGTGCGCTACTCTTCCATGCAGTGCGCGAACTTCTCATTGTGGTGGCTTCTCTCGTTGTGGAGCATGGGCTCTAGGCACATGGGCTTCAGTAGTTGTGACACGTGGGCTCAGTAGTTGTGGCTCGCAGGCTCTAGAGTGCAGGCTCAGTAACTGTGTTGCACGGGCTTAGTTGCTCCGCGGCATGTGGGATCTTACCGGACCAGGGATCGAGCCCAGGTCCCCTGTGTTGACAGGTGGATTTTTAACCACTGTGCCACCAGGGAAGTCCTCCTTCCATTCGTTTTTGCCTTTTATGGCTTATTTTTCTTTTTTTGGCTGCGTGAGCGACATGTGGGATCTTAGTTCCCCGACCAGGGATCGAACCCGCACCCCCTGCATTGGAAGTACCACTGGACTGTCAGGGAAGTCCCCTTGCCTTTAATGTTTTTTAAAAATATTTATTTATTTATTTTTGGCTGCATTGGGTCTTCACTGCTGCCACGGGCTTTCTCTAGTTGCGGCGAGCAGGGGCTACTCTTGGTTGTGGTGTGCAGGCTTCTCATTGCAGTGGCTTCTCTTGTTGAGCACGGGCTCTAGGTGCATGGGCTTCAGTAGTTGTGGCTCATGGGCTCTAGAGCACAGGCTCAGTAGTTGTGGCGCACAGGCCCAGTTGCTCTGTGGCGTGTGGGATCTTCCCAGACCAGGGCTTGAACCCGTGTCCCCTGCATTGGCAGGTGGATCCCTAACCACTGTGTCACCAGAGAAGCCCAGCCTTTAATGGTTTTAATTGATCATTTTATGATTCATTTTTCTCTCCTTTCTTAGTATATCAATTATACTTTTTAAAACTTTTTTTAGTGCTTACCCTAGAGTTTGCAATATACATTTACAACTAATCCAAATCCATTTTTAAATAACACTGTACCACTTCACAAGTAGTGTGAGTACCTTATAATAACAATATATCCTAACTTCTTCTTCCTGTCCCTTATATTATTGCTGTCATTCATTTCATCTACATATAAGCATACATAAACATATGTGTATATATATATATGATATATATAAGCATACATAATTGAAAACATTGTTGCTATTATTATTTTGAACAAACTGGTTTAAGATCATTAGAATAAGAAAAAGAAAAGATTTTATTTTGCCTTTACTTATTCCTTCCTTGGTGTTCTTCCTTTCTTTATGCAGAGCCAAGTTTCTGACCTATGTCATTTTCCTTTTCTCTAAAGAACTTCTTTTAACATTTGTTGTGAAGCAATTCTACTGACAAGAAATTCCCTCAATTTTTGTTTGTCTGAGAAAATCTTTATTTCTTCTTCACTTTTAAGGGGTAATTTTGCAAGGTACAGAATTTAGATTGGTGGGTGTTTTTCTCTCAACACTTTTAATATTTCACTCTGTTCTCTTCTTGCTTGCATGGTTTCTGAGAAGTTGGATGTAATTCTTACCTTTTTTCCTGGATAGGTATGGTGTTTTTTTCCTTTGACTTCTTTCAGAATTTTTTTCTTTATCTTTGATCTTCTGTAATTTGAAAATAATATCCCTGGGTGTATTTTTGGTGGGGGGAGGGCTTTTACCCTGCTTGGTGTTCTCTGAGTTTCCTGAATCTGTGGTTCGGTGTCTGATATTTATTTGGGGAAATTCTCAGTAATTGCTGTTTCAAGTATTTTTTCTGTTCCTTTCCCTCTTTGTTATTCTTATTAGGTGTATGTTACACATTTTAGTATTTTTCTTATGGTGTTTGGATATTCTGTTTCTTTTAAGTTGTTGTTCTTTTTTGCTTTTCTGTTTTTGAGGATTCTATTGATATATTTTCTAGCTCAGAGATTTTTTTCCTCAGCTATGTCCAGTCTACTAATAAGCCTATCAAGGACATTATTTATTTCTGTTACAAATTTTTATCTCTAGCGTTTTTTTCCTTTAGGATTTCTATCTCTCTGCTTCATTGCTCATCTCTTCTTGCATGCAGTTGTCAAAAGTTCAGAAATAGAAGAAGCAAAACTAATTAATCACCAAAGTACATAATTAGCGAGTATTGTGCACACACCAAAGAGACAGTTCATGAACTGGGAGCATTCATACCAAACATGAAATGAGATTCAGGGACACATCATTATAAAGCAGCTTATACATTGAGAAGGCAGATACTGTCTATTCTTCAGAGTGTTTGATTATAATATTAGAATTTTCTTAAATGATAATGATAAGAAATTGGTTAGTGGTTACTTCATTTTAATTGTGGGAAACAGTTTAAGTTTTTCTTATGATTTCCAGAGGCATAAGCAAGAAATGATCCAGGTCAAGTTAGCCTTGCAAAATAAGCTAAATTAAGCTTTATTTGTATGACTAAACTGGTTTTGTATGCTCAGAGAATTTTCAAAGCTGATCTCTTTACTTTTTATTCCAACACTGTCTATTTTATCCCTTAGAGGGATTAATACACCCTTAGCGTATTAATCATATATGTTTTAAAATTTTCTGTCTATATCCAACATACCTGCCATGTCTGATTCTGATGCTGCTCTGTCTCTTCAAACTATGTTTTTGGCTTTTTAGTATGCCTTATAATTTTTTCTTAATAGCTGGACTCAGTGTACTATGTATAAGGAACTGGTGTAAATAGGCCTTTGGTGATGTGGGGTTTTTTTTGGTTTTTTTTGTTTTTGCGGTACGCGGGCCTCTCACTGCTGTGGCCTCTCCCGCTGTAGAGCACAGGCTCCAGACGCTCAGGCTCAGTGGCCATGGCTCACGGGCCTAGCCGCTCCGTGGCATATGGGATCTTCCTGGACCGGGGCACGAACCCATGTCCCCTGCATCGGCAGGCAGACTCTCAACCACTGTGCCACCAGGGAAGCCCTGGTGGTGTGGTTTTTAAGTATGGAGGGACGGGAAACATTCCATAGTCATATGATTTGGTCTCAGTCTTTTAGTGAGCCTGTGCCTCTGGATTGGGAACTTCATAAGTGTTTCTCTGTTCCACCCCCCCTTAGGTGGGTCAAGGGGACAAACTAGCTTGTGTGGACTGGAGTTGGGTATTTCCTTTCCCAAGTCAGTTAGGCTGTGATAAAACCCTAGCAGGTTAGGCTGTGATTAATTAGTTTCTCCTGATGGCAGGCTACTTAAGAAGAACAGAGTGCTCTGGTTTATTTCAAAATGATTCCTTTCCCCCTCCCTTTGCCAGAAGCAAGAGGGGATTTTTCTCCAGTATTTAGTGTAGGAATCTTGATTGAGCTCCTGAAGGTAATTTTTATAATATGGGGGGTAGGGGGATGGGGGAAAGTGAGCTATAACTGAGTCCCCATAGCATTTTTAACTTTTAGAGTTACCAACACTGAGATTCCAGTAATTTATCAGTTACAGTTCAGGTTTTTCTGGCACTGATTCCCTCAGGGGTTTTTGCTTGTGAGAGTGTGCTCTCTTAAGCTATGAGTCCATGTGTTCACCTGTCCGTCTCTCCAGTCTTAGGGGCAACATTTGTTCTGTGTCCTACCCTCTCTTATGGAATCAAGAAGAGTTGTTGACATATAAATAAAATATATGGTCTTATAGCTAATGAGTCCATCATCATGATTTCCTAAAATATAAAACATATTTCCTTCCTCCAAAAAAAATCACCTAATCCCACATTATGCTTTTTTGTTTGGTTTCCCTAGTCAAAAAACAAAAGTATTAGGTTGGCCAAAAAGTTCCTTTGGTTTTTCAGTGAAAATAAAAGACACATTTTTCATTTTCACCAAGAACTTTATTGAACAACGTATTCAACCTTTTGTTCCACTACCTTCTGCCATTTTTCAGGCAAGTTCGTAATTCTGTCTTCCCAAAACTCTTTATCTTTGTGAGCAAGGAACTGTTCCAGGTGCCTTTTACAGTCTTCCAGGGAATTGAAATTTTTTCCATTAAGAGAGTTTTGTGAAGACCAAAATAAATGGAAATCCAAAGGTGCAATGTCTGGTGAATATGGCAGATGAATCAGAACTTCCCAGCCAAACTAACAGTTTTTGCTGGTCATCAAAGAAACATGAGGTTTTGTGTTATCCTAATGGAAGATTATGCATTTTCTGTTGACTAATTCTGGATGCTTTTTGTCTAGTGCCACTTTCAGTTGGTCTAACTGGGAGCAGTACTTGTTGGAATTAATCATTTGGTTTTCCGGAAGGAGCTCATAATAGGGGACTGCCTTCCAATCCCACCATATACACAACATCACCTCCTTTGGATGAAGACCGGCCTTTGGTGTGGTTGGTGGTGGTTCATTGCCTCACGATCTCTTCAGTTCCACATTATTGTACAGTATCCACTTTTCATCACCCGTCACAATTTGTTTTAGAAATGGAACATTTTCGTTATGTCTAAGTAGAGAATCGCATGTGGAAATATGGTCAAGAAGGTTTTTTTCGCTTAACTTATGTGGCACCCAAACATCAAAATGATTAACATAACCAAGCTGGTGCAAACGATTTTCAACACTTGATTTGGATATTTTGAGTATGTTGACTATCTCCCGAGTGGTATAATGTTGACTTCTCAGTTAATGTCTCGATTTGATTGCTGTCAACTTCATCTGGTCTACCCGACCATGGAGCATCATCCAGCGAGAAATCTCCAGCGCATGAAACTTCTCAAACCACTTTTTGACATGTTCAATCAGTCATAGCAGCTTCTCCACACACTGCAAAAATCATTTTTTTTGGCTTTTCAGTTGCATTTTTGCCTGTCTTGAAATAATAAAGCATAATATGCCAAAAATATATTTTTCTTCCATCTTCAATATTAATATGGCTACACAAAAATTCACTAATTTGATAAGTTTTTTTTAAATGCATGATGATGTGAAAGCTGTCACAATACAATCTAACTAAATTGTTTGAAATGAAGTTAAAGACAACTGAGTGCTCCTAGAGCCATCTTACGGAAAAAACCAAACGAACTTTTTGGCCAATCCCAATAAAATTGTGTGACTATTCCTCGCTTCTTTAAGACATTTAGTAGATTGAATGTGAAATCTGGTCTAAAATCCTTTAAGTGGGCCAGAATATTTTTCATCAAGTTATCTGTAATACAGCCAAGGAATGATTTGAAGAGTTATACTAGGTTTTTACAACTTAAGGATTGACTATTCTGTAGAATGTTAAGTAACAGGCAACAAGTTATAGATATTGTAATCCTTATTAAACTCATTGTAAAGATCAATACCATTTTGCTGTACAACAGAATATTCCACATCAGCCTAAAAAAACAGCTTAGCTTTTACTTTCTAAACAAAAATGGTCAGTGTCTTTATCATGAAACATATTATCTGTAGACTTGAAACTTTGGGGGAAAAACAATAACTATTTCAGACCAATAAGGTGTATTTTAATCACTAACTGCCACAAGACAACAATTATACCAAGACTTTCCTTTTAAACTTTTCTTATAATAGGAAGAGTCCAGGAGAAATTGGGTCCAGTGTTAATTCTGTTGCAGGAAGATTCTATCTTTATTTAAATCTATAAAGACCCTATGCAATGGAAATAATACATAAACTTGGTGGTCAATTCGAGTTTCCAACTCAATTTTTCTTTAACTATTTTAGTTCTCATAAAAAATTAAGTATGTGATTTAGTTCTTTATTTAGCACAATGCTGTTTGGACTAACCTGTTTCATGTAAATTGACACCATTATATTATACATTGGTTTACATCTCCTGCCAGTTGTAAAATGAAATAATATTGTTTAGTCTTGTCCCAAAGTTATTAAAAGAGTATCGATAGAGTTTAAAGCAATATGTCAAATAGCTAAAATTACTATTTTTTAACACATATACCTTTCAAACTGATAAATATAAAGGAATATAGCCTAGTTTGTGCTATAAGTACTTGTGGTCCAACATAAGTAGAAAGATATTTCATATCAAGCACACTTGTTTTTCTTTAGTATTTTATTTTATTTTGCCTTAAGAATAAAGAAGTAAAATGTGGTTGACTTGTTCAAAGACTTATAACCAATTCCAGTTATTATTTATTCATCTACACATCTATATTCCAATTTCTTTATATTCCAATTTCTTTATCTATAAAATAAATATGGGTAGTAACCATGGGCTGATTGATCAAATCCATGATAATGTGGCAATCAGTTTAGAGAGATTAAGGAAGTCAGAACTTTGTCTTCATTTAAAATATCTTTCTGTATATTTCATGCCTTTCCAACATGCATCAAAGACAGATAATGGTTAGAATTTGACCTAGAATTTATTGAACATACAGTCTATACTGGAAAGCTAAAATAGTTGATTGCATTTTTCCCCCCAATATTGTTTCATTTAGTGTGTTTCTCTATAATAAAAATAGTAAGGAATACTGAGACATGAAGGTTTTTAAATATTGTTCTAGAGAAAAACAAATTAGAGTGTCTAAAATATTTTTGAGGATCAGGAATAGCTGTGAGTAATAAACCATTGGTAAACTATAGTGGTGGCCATAAAACCTTTTTTTCTCAATAAGAGACATAAAATAAATTTTATAGCATTTTAAAATACACAAAATACTAAAACTTAAGTAATCAAAAAATTGAATATTACAGTATTTAGGCACTCACAATTAGGTGCCTTGAGGGTTTTATTTTCCCCATCCATCAGAGGGCATATATTGCTACAGTAAACACTTTCAGATGCATGAATTCCCCAACTGTTAAAAACATCACTCTCAAAAATTCTCATGTGAAGTTTTATAACAGGTGTAACCAGTTAGGGTTGATTCATTTTAAAATAATTTTAAACTAGTCTTTAAATATTTAATCATATTGTAGCCTATACTTTAGTTCACTAGTTTGATGCGCTATAGCGTTTCAAATTATTGAAATAATTTTCAATCCATTTTTGTTTTTAAACATCATTTCATGTATTCCTCACTGCAGTCCTGTGAAGTAGGTATTATTATTATCCTCAGTATTTAATGAGGAGCCTGAGACTTAGAGTAAGGTCACACAGATAGCAAAGTTGGGAGGGAGAATTAAATTGCTTGTGTTCAAGATAGCCCTTGAATAAATGCCGATGATTTGTGAAAACTTGAGGCCACATTACATTTCTGCAGAGTTGATAAAGAAATAGAAATCACTAGGTTTTGTGTTGTTTTATTCTGTTTTTGCTTTTTAATGACAAAATTAAGTAACATTGGGAACCTTGCAAATTCACATAATGTCAACCCAGAAGAATATTTCTATATAAGTCTGAGGTGTCTATCTGAAGGTATATTTTCCTGTATATTTGAGCCTAGAGTAGGGTAAGAGTGAAAATTGGATTAAAATTGAGCTTTACATTACATTTATTCATAATTTCTTGTTTATTATGAATTTATTGTGATTTAATTTGTTGTTTAAAAGATAATATATCCTTTGTTTCCTGTTGTTGAACAGATACGGCCTTATGGCAAGAAAAAACAATTTTAATCCATCCCATATGTAAGGTATGAGGACCCAGTTTCCTATGACCCTGGAACATATTTTTTCATAGGCTGTATCTTGGTTAATGCCAGATAATTTCTTTATTCTAACTCAAATCATGTACAGGCAATAAAGAAATAATCTTTAAAAAACTTATTTTTTACAAGTTAGGCACTAGCTTTTTAGTGCACTTTATTTCCTTCTATTGTTAACTATTAATTTGAGCTAGTTGAAATTGCCAATATTTGACATTTTTTGACTGTAAGAAATGGCAAGTTCATATGATTCACTCTAATATAAATAGAATGGGTAATGAACAGATTAGTTGAGTGCTAAAGGGCATTTAAAGAAAGGAAGTGAAAAATAAAGCCAAGGATCTGGTGAGTAGTTTGAAAGCAACAATGGTTTTATATTTTTAAAATAAAAAGGTCTTTGGGGGATTTTGTGTGTGTTTTTAATATACTTTATTTTTAGAGCAGCTTTAGGTTCACAGCAGAATTGAGTGGAAAGTACAGAAAATTTCCATATACCCCCCACCACTTCCTGTCTCCACAAGCTCACAACCTCTCCCACTATCAGTATCACTCAGCAGAATGGTGCATTTATTAGACAATTGATGAACCTACATTGACACATCTTTATCACCCCAAAATCCATAGTTCACATTAGGGTTAAATCTTAGTATTGTACATTCTATGGGTTTGGACAAATGTATGACACGTATCCACCATTATAGTATCATAGAGAATAGTTTTATTTCCTAAAATTCCTCTGTGCTCTATTTGTCCCTCCCTCCCCTTGACCCCTGACAACCACTATTCTTTTCACTTTCTTTGTAGTTTTGCTTTTTCCAGAATGTTCTACAGTTGGAATCATACAGTATAACTTTTTCATACTGTTTTCTTTCACTTGGTAATATGTATTAAAGTTTCCTCCACATCTTTTTGTGGCCTGATAGCTCATTTGTTTTAGCAGTAAATAATATTCCATTGTCTCATTGCACCACAATTTATCTGTTCACCTACTGAAGGACATGATGGTTGCTTCCAAGTTTTGACAGTTATAAATAATTCTGCTATAATAATTGGTATTGAGTTTTTTTGTGGGCATAAGTTTTTAACTCATTTCGGTAAATACCAAGGAGTGTGGTTGCTGAATCATATAATAAGAGTATGTTTAGTTTTGTAAGAAATTGCAAACTGTTTTCCAAAGTGGCTGTACCATTTTTAAAAATTTATTTTATTCAAGTATAGTTGATTTACAATGTGTTAATTTCTGCTGTGAAGCAAAGTGATTCAGTTATATGTATATATACATTCTTTTTTAAATTCTTTTCCATTATGGTTTATCGCAGGATATTGAATATAGTTCCCTGTGCTATACAGTAGGACCTCGAGAAATAGATAATTTGAACAGACCAACCACTAGAAGTGAAATAAAATCTGTAATTTAAAATTAAAAAAAAAAAAGCTCCCTACAAACAGAAGTCCAAGACTAGATGGCTTCAGCTTCACAGGCAAATTCTACCAAAGATTCAAAGAAGAACTTATACTGGCTGTACCATTTTTCATTCCCACCAACAATGAATAAGAGTTCCTCTTGCTCCATATCCTTGCCAGCATTTGGTGTTATTAATGTTTTGGATTTTCACCATCCTAATAGGTGTGTAGTGGTGTTTAATTTTTGTTTTAATTTGTAATTCTCTAATGACATATGATGTTAAACATCTTTTCATATGCTTATTTGCTCTCCATATATCTTCTTAGGTGAGGTGCCTGTTCAGACCTTTTGCCCATTTTTTAGTTGTGTTGTTAGGTTGAGTTTTAAGAGCTCTTTGTCTGCTTTGGATAACAGTCTTTATCAGATGTGTCTTTGCAAGTATTTCTTCACAGTCTGTGGTTTGTCTTCTCACTTCCTTGGCAATGTCTTTCACAGAGCACACATTTTAAATTTTAGTGAAGTCCTACTTTAAAAATTTTTTTTATAGATTGTATCTTTGTTCTTGTATCTAAAAAGTCATGGCCATGCACAAGGCCATCTAGATTTCTTCCTATTTTATATTCTAGGAGTTTCATAGTTTTGCATTTTATCTTTAGGTCTGTGATCTACTTTGAGTTAAAGTTTGTGAAGTGTGTAAGGCCTGTGTCTAAATATTTTACATGTGAATGTCTAGTTGTTTCAGCACCATTTGTTGAAAAGACTATCTTTTCTTCATTGTATTGTCTTTACTTCTTTGTCAAAAATCAGTTGACTATATTTATGTGAGTCTATTGCTGGACCCTCTATCTGTTCATTGATCTATTTATTCTTTTACCAGTCAGTACCACACTGTCTTGACTACTGTAGCTTTAGAGTAAATATTGAAGTCAGGAAGTGTCAGTCCTCTAACTTTATTCTTCTTCTAAACTACTGAATTGTCTTTACTGAGTCATTTGTCTTTCAATGTAAACTTTAGAAGCAATTTGTTGATAATCAAAAAATAACTTGTTAGGATTTTGATTGGGATTGCATTGAATCTCTAGATCAAGTTGGAAAGAATTGACTCTGACCATATTGAATCTTATCAATGAAGGTGTAATATCTCTCAATTTTATTTAGTTTTTCTTTCATTTCTTTCATCAGTAGTTTTCCTCATATAGGTCTTATACATAATGTTACACTTATAACTAAGTATTTCATTTATTTGGGTGCTAATGTAGATGGTATTGTGTTTTTTATTTTGAATTCCATTTGTTCAATGCTAGTATGTAAGAAATAATTGACTTTTGTATGTTAATTTTGAAAAGGAGTGGTAGGAGGGAGTATCTTTGCCTTATTCATGATCTTATCAGGAAAGCTTCTAGTTTCTCACTGTTAAGTGTGATGATGTTAACTGTAGGATTTTTGTAGATTTTTTTTTTTGTCAAGTTGAGGAAGTTTTCCTCTACTCCTTGCTTGCTGAAAGTGTATATCATGAATTGATGTTAGATCTTCTCCAGTGCTTTTTCTACGTCTATTTATATGATCATTTAATTTTTCTTTTCATGTAATTGATCTGTTCATGTGATGGATTACCTTAACTGGTTTGCAAATGTTGAACCCACCTTGCATATCTGAGATAAATACAACTTAATCAGGTGTATAATTCTTTTTATACATTGTTGGATTCAGTTTGCTAATATTTTGTTGAGGATTTTGCATCTAAGTTCATAAGAGACATTGGTTTGTAGTTTCCTTGTCATTTGTTTACCTAGTCTTGGTTTTCGGGAAATGCTCGTCTCATTGAGTGAGTTAGAAAATATTCCCTCTGCTTCTATGTTCCGGAAGTGATTGTAGAAAATTGGTATGATTTCTTCCTTAGATGTTTGGTAGAATTCACCAGTGAACCGATCTTGGCATCATGCTTTCTGTTTTAGAAAGTTAATTGTTGATTCAATTTTTTATAGATGTAAGCTGATTCAGATTGTCTATTTCTTCTCATTTGAGTTTTTGAAGATTGTGTCTTTCAAGGAATTAGTTCATTTCATAGAGGTTACCAAAAATATGGGCTTGAATTGTTCATAGTATTTCCTTACTATCCATTTGATATCTAAGGGACCTATAGAGATGTCCCTTGTCTTATTTGTGAAATTAGTAATTTCTGTCTTTCTTTCTCCTATTTTCTTTATTAGCCTGACTGGAAGCTTATACATTTTACTGATGTTTTCAAGGAACCAACTTTTGCTTTCATTGATTTTTCTGTATTATTTACATGTTTTCAATTTCATTGATTTCTGCTCTAATTTTTACTATTTCTTTTCTCTGGTTACTTTGGATATAAATTGCCTTGTATTTCAAGTTTCCTCAGATGAAAACTTAGATAATTGATTTTAGAACTTTGTTCTTTTCTAATACATACATTCTATGCAATGAAATTCCCCTCTAAACACTGCTTTAGTGGCATACCACAATTTTTATAAGTTGTATTTTCATTTTCATTATAAGTTCAATGTATTTTTAAATTTCTTCTGAGATTTCTTCTTTGACCCATGTATTATTTAGAAGCATGTTGTTTAACCTCCAATTATTTGGTATTCTCCAGGTATCTTTGTTATCAATTTCTAGTTTTATTCCTTTGTGGTCTGAATGCTAAGGTACGTCTTACAGTCTAGAATGTAGTCTATCACCATTTTCAATTTCTTTTGGTTATCCATTTTATTTTACTTTATTTTTTTAACATCTTTATTGGAGTATAATTGCTTTATATTGTTGTGTTAGTTTCTGCTGTATAACAAAGTGAATCAGCTATACGTATACATATATCCCCATATCCCCTCCCTCTTATGTCTCCCTCCCACACTCCCTATCACACCTCTCTAGGTGGTCACAAAGCACCGAGCTGATCTCCCTGTCCTATGCAGCTGCTTCCCACTAGCTATCTATTTTACATTTGGTAGTGAATATATGTCAATGCCACTCTCTCACTTTGTCTCAGCTTACCCTTCTCCCTCTCTGTGTCTTCAAGTCCATTCTCTACATCTGCATCTTTATTCCTGTCCTGCCCCTAGGTTCTTCAGAACCATTCTTTTTCTAGATTCCATATATATGTGTTAGTGTAAGGTATTTGTTTTTCTCTTTTTAACTTCACTCTGTATGACAGACTATAGATCCATCCACCTCACAACATAGCTCAATTTTGTTTCTTTTTATGGCCGAGTAATATTCCATTGTATATATATATATATGCCACATCCCCTTTATCCATTCATCTGTTATTGGACACTTAGGTTGCTTCCATGCCTAGCTATTGTAAATACTGCTGTAATGAACATTGTGGTACATGACTCTTTTTGAATTATGGTTTTCTCTGGGTATATGCCCAGTAGTGGGATTCCTGGGTCATATGGTAGTTCTATTTTTAGTTCTTTAAGGAACCTCCATACTGTTCTCCATAGTGGCTGTATCAATTTACATTCTCACTAACAGTGCAAGAGTGTTCCCTTTTTGCCACACCCTCTCCAGCATTTCTTGCTTGTAGATTTTTTGATGATGGCCATTCTAACCAGTGTGAGGTTGTACCTCATTGTAGCTTTGATTTGCATTTCTCTAATGATTAGTGATGTTGAGCATCCTTTCATGTGTTTGTTGTCAATCTGTAAATCTTTGGAGAAATGTCTATTTAGGTCTTCTGCCCATTTTTGGATTGGGTTGTTTGTTTGATATTGAGGGGCATGAGCTGCTTGTAAATTTTGGAGATTAATCCTTTGTCAGTTGCTTCATTTGCAAATATTTTCTCCCATTCTGAGGGCTGTCTTTTGGTCTTGTTTATAGTTTCCCTTGCTGTGCAAAAGCTCTTAAGTTTCATTGGGTCCCATTTGTTTATTTTTGTTTTTATTAGCATTTCGCTAGGTGGTGGGTCAAAAAGGATCTTGCTGTGATTTATGTCATACAGTGTTCTGCCTATGTTTTCCTCTAAGAGTTTTATAGGGTCTGGCCTTACATTTAGGTCTTTAATCCATTTTTAGTTTATTTTTGTCTATGGTGTTAGGGAGTGTTCTAATCACATTCTTCTACATGTAGCTGTCCCGTTTTCCCAGCACCACGTATGGAAGAGGCTGTCTTTTCTCCATTGTATATTCTTGCCACCTTTATCAAAGATAAGGTGACCATATGTGTGTGGGTTTATCTCCGGGCTTTCCATCCTGTTCCATTGATCTATATTTCTATTTTTGTGTCAGTACCATATTGTCTTGATTACTGTAGCTTTGTAGTGTAGTCTGAACTCAGGGAGCCTGATTCCTTCAGCTCCGTTTTTCTTTCTCAAAATTGCTTTGACTATTTGGGGTCTTTTGTGTTTCCATACAAATTGTGAAATTTTTTGTTCTAGTTCTGTGAAAAATGCCATTGGTAGTGTGATAGGGATTGCAGTGAATCTGTAGCTTGCTTTGTGTAGTATAGTCATTTTCACCATGTTGATTCTTCCAATCCAAGAACATGGTATATCTCTCCATCGGTTTGTATCATCTTTAATTTCTTTCTTCAGTGTCTTATAGGTTTCTGCATACAGGTCTTTTGTCTCCTTAGGTAGGTTTATTCCTAGGCATTATATTCTTTTTGTTTCAGTGGTAAATGGAAGTGTTTCCTTAGTTTCTCTTTCAGATTTTTCATCATTAGTATATAGGACTGCAAGATATTTCTGTGCCTTAATTTTGTATCCTGCTACTTTACCTAATTCGTTGATTAGTTCTAGTAGTTTTCTGGTAGCATCTTTAGGAGTCTCTGTGTATAGTATCATGTCATCTGCAAACAGTGACAGTTTTACTTCTTCTTTTCCAATTTGGATTCCTTTTATTTCTTTTTCTTCTCTGTTTGCTGTGGGTAAAACTTCCAAAATTATGTTGAAAAATTGTGGTAAGAGTAGGCAACCTTGTCTTGTTGCTGAACTTGGTGGAAAAGGTTTCAGTTTTTCACCACTGAGAATGATGTTTGCTGTGGGTTTGTCATATATGGCCTTTCTTATATTGAGGTAAGTTCCCTCTGTGCCTACTTTCTGGAGAGTTTTTATCATAAGTGGGTGTTGAATTTTGTCAAAAGCTTTTTCCTCATCTATTCACATTATCTCATATATATATATATATATATTTTTTTTTTTTTGCGGTACGTGGGCCTCTCACTGTTGTGGCCTCTCCCGTTGCAGAGCACAGGCTCCAGACGCGCAGGCTCAGCGGCCATGGCTCATGGGCCCAGCCGCTCCGGCATGTGGGATCTTCCCGGACCGGGGCACGAACCCGTGTCCCCTACATCGGCAGGCAGACTCTCAACCACTGCGCACCATGGAAGCCCTATCATATGGTTTTTATTCTCAATTTGTTAATATGGTTTATCACATTGATTTATTTGTACATATTGAAGAATCCTCGCATTCCTGGGATAAACCCAACGTGATCATGGTGTATGATCCTTTTAATGTGCTGCTGGATTCTGTTTGCTAGTATTTTGTTGCGGATTTTTGCATCTGTGTTCCTCAGTGATATTGGCCTGTAGTTTTCTTGTTCTGTGACACCTTTGTCTGGTTTTGGTATCGGGGTGATGGTGGCCTCATAGAATGAATTTGGGAGTGTTCCTTCCTCTGTTATATATTGGAAGAGTTTGAGAAGGATAGGTTTTAGCTATTCTCTAAATGATCGATAGCATTTGACTGTGAAACCATCTGGTCCTGTGCTTTTGTTTCTCAGAAGATTTTTAATCACAGTTTCAATTTTAGTGTTTGTGATTGGTCTGTTTATATTTTCTATTTCTTCCTGGTTTGGTCTTAGAACATTTTGCTTTTCAAAGAATTCGTTCATTACTTCCAGCTGTCCAATTTAGTGGCATATAGTTGTTTGTAGTAATCTCTCATGATCCTTTGTGTTTCAGCAGTGTCAGTTGTTACGTCTCCTTTTTCATTTCTAATTCTGTTGATTTGAATCTTCTCCCCTTTTTTCTTTCTTGATGAGTCTGGCTAATGGTTTCTCAATTTTGTTTATCTTCTCAAAGAACCAGTTGTAGTTTTATTGATCTTTGCTATCATTTCCTTCATTTCTTTTTCATTTAGTTGTGATCTGGTCTTTATGACATCTTTCCTTCTGATAACTTTGGGGATTTTTTGTTCTTCTTTCTCTAATTGCTTTAGGTGTAAGGTTAGGTTGTTGATTTGAGATTTTTCTTGTTTCTTGGGGTAGGCTTGTACTGCTATAAATTTCCCTCCTTGAATTGCTTTTGCTGTATCACATAGATTTTGGGCCATTGTGTTTTCATTGTCATTTGTTACTAGGTATTTTTTTATTTCCTCTTTGATTTCTTCAGTGATCTCTTGGCTATTTAGTAGTGCATTTTTTAGCTTCCATGTGTTTGTATTTTTCCAGTTTTTTTTTCCTGTATTTGATATCTAGTCTCATAGCATTGTGGTTAGAAAAGATACTTTATATGATTTCAATTTTCTTAACTTTACCAAGACTTGATTTGTGACCCAAAATATGACCTATCCTGGAGAATGTTCCATGAGCACTTGAGAAGAAAATGTATTCTGTTGTTTTTGCATGGAATGTCCTATAAATATCAAGTCTATCTTGTTTGATGTATCATTTAAAGCTTGTGTTTCCTTATTTATTTTCAGTTTGGATGATCTGTCCATTGGTGAAAGTGGAGTGTTGAAGTCCCCTACTATGATTGTGTTATTGTCAATTTCCCTTTTTATGGCTGTTAGCATTTGCCTTATGTGTTGAGGTGCTCCTATGTCGGGTTCATAAATATTTACACTTCTTATATCTTCTTCTTGGACTGATCCCTTGATCATTATGTAGTGTCCTTCTTTGTCTCTTATAATAGTCTTTATTTTAAAGTCTATTTTGTCTGATATGAGAATTGCTACTCCAGCTTTCTTTTGATTTCCATTTGCATGGAATATCTTTTTCCAGCCCCTCACTTTCAAGTCTGTATGTGTCCCTAGGTCTGAAGTGGGTCTCCTGTGGACAGCATATATATGGGTCTTTTTTTTGTATCCATTCAGCCAGTCTATGTCTTTTGGTTGGAGCATTTAATCCATTTACATTTAAGATAATTATCGATATGTATGTTCCTATTCCCATTTTCTTAATTGTTCTGGATTTGTTTTTGTAGGTCTTTTCCTTCTGTTGTGTTTCCTGCCTAGAGAAGTTCCTTTAGCATTTGTTGTAAAGCTGGTTTGGTGCTGCTGAATCCTCTTAGCCTCTGCTTGTCTGTAATGGTTTTAATTTCTCTGTCGAATCTGAATGAGATTCTGGCTGGTTAGAGTAATCTTGGTTGTAGGTTTTTCCCTTTCATCACCTTAAATATGTTCTGCCACACCCTTCTGGCTTGCAGAGTTTCTGCTGAAAGATCAGCTATTAACCTTATGGGGATTCCCTTGTATGTTACTTGTTGCTTTTCCCTTGCTGCTTTTAATATTTTTTCTTTGTATTTAATTTTTGATAGTTTGATTTATGTGTCTTGGCTTGCTTCTCCTTGGATTTATCCTGTGTGGGACTCTCTGCACTTTGTGGACTTCATTGACTATTTCCTTCCCCATATTAGGGAAGTTTTCTTTTCTTTTTTTTTTTTCCTCACACACACACACACTGTATTTTATTTTTATAAGAGATGAATAGTGGGAAGTTTTCAACTATAATCTCTTCAAATATTTTCTCAGTCCCTTTCTTTTTCTCTTCTTCTTCTGAGACCCCTATAATTCGAATATTGGTGTGTTTAATGTTGTTCCAGATGTCTCTGAGACTGTCCTCAATTCTTTTCATTCTTTTTTCTTTATTCTGCACTGCGGTAGTTATTTCCACTATTTTATCTTCCAGGTCACTTATCTTTTTTTCTGCCTCAGTTATTCTGCTATTGATTCCTTCTAGAGAATTTTAATTTCATTTATTGTGTTGTTTATTGTTGTTTGTTTGCTCTTTAGTTCTTCTAGGTCCTTGTTAAATGTTTCTTTTATTTTCTCCATTCTGTCTCCAATATTTTGGATCATCTTTACTATCATTATTCTGAATTCTTTTTCAGGTAGACTGCCTATTTCCTCTTCATATGTTTGGCCTGGTGGTTTTTACCTTGCTCCTTCAACTGCTGTGTATTTCTCTGTCTTCTTATTTTCTTAACTTACTGTGTTTGGGGTCTCCTTTTCACAGGCTGCAGGTTCATAGGTCCCATTGTTTTTGGTGGCTGCCTCCAGTGGGTAAGGTTGGTTTAGTGGGTTTTGTAGGCTTCCTGGTGGAGGGGACTGATGCCTCTGTTCTGGTGGATGAGGCTGGATCTTGTCTTTCTGCTGGGCAGGACCGTGTCCAGTGGTGTGTTTTGGGGTATCTGTGAACTTAGTTTGATTTTAGATAGCCTCTCTGCTAATGGATGGTGTTGTGTTCCTGTCTTGCTAGTTGATTGGTGTAGGGTGTACAGTACTGGAGCTTGCTGGTTGTTGAGTGGATCTGAGTCTTAGCATTGAGTTAGAGATCTCTGGAGGACTTCTAGCTGATTGGTATCATGTGAAGCCAGGAGGTCTCTGGTGATCCAATGTCCTGAACTCGACTCTCCCACCTCAGAGGCTCTGGCGTGACACCCAGCCAGAGTACAAAGACCCTGTCAGCCACACGGCTCAGAAGAAAAGGGTGGATAAAAAAGGAAAGGAAGAAAGAAAAGAAAAGAAAGTTATTAAAATATTTTTTTTAAATATTAAAATAAAAAAAGTAAAAAAAAGAAGAGAGCAACCAAACCAATAAACAAATCCACCAGTGATAACAAGCGCTAAAAACTAAACTAAGATAAACATATAAATCAGAAACTAGTCAGCTGCATACATCAAACCCAAAGTCTACATTTGCTCCCAAAGTCCACTGCCTCAATTTTGGGATGATACGTCATCTATTCAGGTATTCCACAGATGCAGCATACATCAGGTTGATTGTGGAGATTCAATCGGCTGCTCCTGAGGCTGCTGGGAGAAGTTTCCCTTTCTCTTCTTTGTTCTCACAGCTCCTGGGGTTCAGCTTTGGATTTGGTCCTGCCTCTGCATGTAGGTCTCCCTCTGACATCTGTTCGTCGCTCAGACAGGAGGTGGTTAATGGAGCGGCTGATTAGGGGGCTCTGGCTCACTCAGGCCAGGGGGGAGGGAGGGGTACGGAATGCAGGGTGAGCCTGCGGTGGCAGGGGCTTGAGTGACGTTGCAACAGCCTGAGGCACACCATGTGTTCTCCCGGGGAAGTTGTCCCTGGATCACGGGATCCTGGCAGTGGTGTGCTGCACAGGCTCCCAGGAGCAGAGGTGTGGATAGTGCCCTGTGCTTATGCACAGGATTTTTGATGGCTGCAGCAGCAGTGTTAGCATTTCATGTCAGACTCTGGTGTCTGTGCTGATAGCTGCGGCTCGCACCCATCTCTGAAGCTCGTTTAGGGAGTGCTGTGAATCTCCTCTCCTCGTGCACCCTGAGAAAATGGTCTCTTGATCTTAGGCAGTTCCAGACCTTTTCCTGGATTCCCTCCCGGCTAGCTGTGGTGCACTAGCCCCTTCAGGCTGTGTTCACGCAGCCAACCCCAGTTCTCTCCCTGGGATCTGACGTTTGAAGCCCCCAGCCTCAGCTCCCAGCCCCCAACCCCACCCCCCAGCTGGTGAGCAGACAAGCCTCTCAGGCCGGTGAGTGATGGTCAACAGGGATCCTCTGTGCGGGAATCTCTCCACTTTGCCCTCTGCACGCCTGTTGCTGTGCTGTCCTCTGTGGCTCTGAAGCTTCCCCCTGCCCCATCTCATCCAGTGAAGGGGCTTCCTAGTGTATTGAAACTTTTCCTCCTTCACAGCTCCCTCCCAGAGGTGCAGGTTCCATCCCTATTCTTTTGTCTGTTTTTTCTTTTTTCTTTTGCTATAGCCAGGTACGTGGGGAGTTTCTTGCCTTTTGGGAAGTCTGAGGTCTTCTGCCAGCATTCAGTAGGTGTTTTCTAGGAGCTGTTCCACACATAGGTGTAGTTTTGATACATTTGTGGGGAGGCAGTTGATCGTTACGTCTTACTCCTCCGCCGTCTTGAAGGTCCTCTGGTCTATCACTTCTGTTTTATATTCTTTCTTGGAAATCACCTCTCTGCTTATGTTATTGATCTCTTCTTGCATGTTATCTACTTTTTCCATTAGAGTCCTTTGCATATTAATCATAGTTGTTTTAAATTAATAGTCTTATAATGCCAACATCCCTGCCATGTTTGGGTCTGGTTTTTGAGGTATTTAAATAATTATAATTTATTAAAGCTGTTTCATGAACAGGCAACTTAGAAATAGTATCTAGTTTAAACACTTAAGATTTCATTATATTATGAACCCACAGTTCCTTTTCCACAATTCAAAAACCCAAGGGCTCTCAGAAATAAAGTTTTTTAACATAAATTTGTGGCACACTCATTTTTGGCAAAATCTGATGTGAATTGACATGAAGCTATTTATGGTCTTTGTTTATCTAATTTAGTATACATATTCATATGATTTTGTGGAGAAACATTAATATATGTTATAGTGTGCTTCTGAGATATTTCAAACTATATAGTTTATGCTCTGCATGCTCTATCTAAATCCAAACAAATTCTAAGTTCCAAACATATCTAGGACCAAGGCTTTTAAATAAAAGATTACAAACATGTAAATAATAATTTTTAATCTCATAATTCAAGACTTTTTTAATAGGTAGTATATTATTGTATAATTAAGTAGACATGGAGTCAGATAATATGGTTAGGGCATTTAATGGATGGGTTAAATAGGTCTACAGATAATTTCATTTACAATTTTAAAGGATAAGATTGTGTCTGGTATGTTGTTTAAGCATGAATAAACCTGAGATGTTGATAAGATAACTGATAAATAATACTCTCATTTACTAGTTATCATGGTCTTCTTGCCCTCTTCTTCTAATGATTTTACATGCAACAGGGAATGCAGGGTTGATTTTGTTTTTAATTTTGTCCCAGCGACCTAAGAACAAACATGCTATGATGTCTATTTGAGTCTCACTTTTCAGATTTTACATTTGTAATGTAAAAGTTCATGTGCATTACATATTGTTGTTCTGTAGTTGGCCATTTCCCAGACACCTCCCTCCAGAAGTAAATATCAAAGGAAAACAGTCTCATATTCCTGTAAGATCTGAAAATTATATAAATAATTGAAATATATAGATATAATTGAAGTATATATGTTTATATATGTTATATATACGTACATATATATATGGATTTGGATAACATTCAGTGAAGTCTACTGCTATGAACAGATCTAAAGCTGACATATAATTCCAAGAATTCAAATGAATTTTGTCCTCAGTGCTAAGATTTCTGGGATGCTCTGACAGAATCATATCTTATTTAGAGTTTCTCCCCTAGACAAAGACTCACGTTTCTCTTAAGGTCATCAGTAAAGGTCTGTGCTATCTAATATAGCAGCCACTAACCACATGTGGTTATTATTATCATTGCTATTATTGATGATGATATTGCTGTCACTTACTACTAATACTTATTTTTAAAGTAAGACAAATGAAACAAGATTAAATATTTAATATGCAAGTTAAAAGGATTTTAAAATAGATATCAGGCTTGGCAATTTTGTCATATCAATTCTTTTTTTATTGTCTAAAGCCTAGGATGGTGAAATTATTACCAAATATTGTGAAAATATTTATATAACCCCACTCCCTTGTAAATAAAAACAGTAATAGTGCCTTAAAACCACTACAGTATTATAATCATTTGAATTGTCGGTGATAGTATTAATGATTGGGAGTTCAGTTCACTTCCAAGGCTCACTTTCACCTAAATTTGAACTCTGAGAAGAAAAATATGTTCTTCTAAAGACATATGAGATAGTATTACAGTAAATTTAGGGTTTGGGGGAAAATACATTAATAGCATATATAACATTGTTCATTTTTTTAAAAGTACCTAACAAAATCTAATTATTATTTACATTAGATGTTCTGAGATATGATACCTACATTTACCTTTTGTTATTTTAATTGTAGGACTGAAGTGGGATATTGGAAGATAAATTTTGCCCTTTGGGGATTTCTCCTTTAGGGTGATAGGTTAATAATTTAAGTAGTTGTGTTTGAACCTTTAAAAGAAGAGTTAAACCAGGGATTCACATCTTTACTTATCAGGTCAAAAGACTTCTGTAATGTGATTATATTCTCACCTTGTAATGAAAGATAAAAGCAGTATCCCTGACATCTATCTCTAGAAGCTTCAAGAACATACAGTTTGTTGGATTCTTCCTCTTAAAAATGGTATAATCATTTAAGCTTCAGGTTGAAAGAAACCTGAAATGTCATTCCTAGCACATATTTCTGTCATCATTTGTAAATAAAAATAAAAACCTTGACAAATTGGTTAAAATACATATCAGATTCTCTCAGGAGCAATTCCTTCACATTGAAGTATATAGTAACTTCAAATAAAATGTGCTACTTTTGACTTACAGCTTCTCTTTCTAAGTGGAATAAGCAGAGTGATGGTGCAATTATTTTTTCAATTAGAGAAACTTCAGTAACCATTGGCACCCTAGGCACATGTTCCAGGAAAAAAATATGAGAATCAGTTGTTCCAAACCCGTTTTAGAATGATGGCTTATACTCTCTTCCCTACCCTCACTCCTTCAGATTTTGTGCTTGGAAATGTGCGTTAATACCTAAGATAATTTGTTATCTGTTTAGTGTTTAATCTCTCAGTATTATTTCAATGCATGTTTCTAAGACCCTCCATCCTCAGAAAAATTGCTTCTTATATATGACTTCCTATCATGAATAAATTAAATTATATTCATCAGAATAAAAAGTTTTATGTTTAGAATAGCAAGAGAGATCACTGCCTTTTCTACTTCTGACTCACCATGTAACAGTGGTACTAGTAATTAAAATTTATAATCAATATGTAAAATAAAACTAATAGTAATAATAAGGGTAAAAGAAAACAACTGTATATGAAAAGGAAGTAAGGAAGATAGAATGTGTTTTTTGGATAAGGTAAGGTATGAAGGCCATTTTTTTGCTTGGTTTTGGGTTTTTGGTGGGTTTTTTGTTGTTGTTGTTTATTGGGTTTTGGGATTTTTTTGCTTTTTTGTTTTGGTAAGGGACAAAAAGTAATTTTTTCCTAACTAAAATGATTGTTGCAGAATAAGAAAGCAAAAAAAAAAAAATGATAGGACAAAAGCTGAATGGATATAGAAAGGTACAGAAATTTGTAGAAAAGAAGTTTTATGTGTGAGTTCAAAGCTGGCTAAAATTGAATAGGTTTATTTATAAGTGTTTTTAAAAAGAGTTCAAAACTAGGATTTAATTTTCTGTCTGTTAAAAAGCACAAAAATTCTTAGATTATTGGTCTGCTTTTAATAAAAGATTATAAAAGGTTTATCTTTACCTTTAATGTAATCTGCCTAGGAAACCAAGATTCTGTGTCTTATGAAAATAGTTCCTCTGTAGTTGGTAGTGTTTGGTGATCATTTTACAATATATACAAATGTAGAATATGTGGCTATTGAACACTTGAAATATGACTAGTCTGAGATGGGCTGTAAGTGTAAAACATGCTAGATTTCAAAGATAAATTATAAAAAGAGAATGCACACTATCTCATTAATATAAAAAAATAAAATAAAATGGAACCAACCTTGAAAATTTCCTGAGCAGACAAGACCACTTTAGTCATACAAGCAAAACTTAATTTAGCTTATTTTGCGAGACTGACTTGACCTGGGTCATTTCTTACTTGTGTCTCTGAAAAACCATAAGCAAAACTTAAACTGTTACCCAAAATTGAAATGAGGTAACAATTACCTGATTCCCTACCATTATCATTTAAGAAAATTCTAGGGACTTCCCTGGCAATCCAGTGGTTAGAACTCCGTGCTTCTACCGCAGGGGGCACATGTTTGATCCCTGGTTGGGCAACTAAGATCCCACATGTCGTGTGGTGTGGCCCAAAAAATATTTTTTAAAAAGGAAAATTCTAATATAACCACTGTGAAGAATAAATAATCACTGCCTCCCTACTATATAAGATGCCTTGTAACAACATCCCCCTGAGCCTCATTCCATGTTTTAGTTTGAGTGTTCTCAGTTCAAGAACTGTCTTTTTGGTGTGTGCACAATAAACTTTTTACTATTAGTAATCTTTATTTTCCAGTGAAAACTAGGTAGTAGGCAATTGTGAACTATTATATATTAGCATTACATTGTGGGTTACCAAATTTATTAATACATAATTATAAAAACTTACAGTTTTTAGAGATATGTTTTTATAGTACAATTTTTTTTTTTTTTTTTTGCGGTACGTGGGCCTCTCACTGTTGTGGCCTCTCCCGTTGTGGAGCACAGGCCCCGGACGCACAGGCTCAGCAGCCATGGCTCATGGGCCCAGCCGCTCCGTGGCATGTGGGATCTTCCCGGACCGGGGCACGAACCCGTGTCCCCTGCATTGGCAGGCAGACTCTCAACAACTGCGCCACCAGGGAAGCCCTATAGTACAATTTTTAATGTGACAGGTCATTTTGTTAATAAACCCAAGTATTTTTTGTCTCTCTGTAAAAATTTAAAAACCAAAAGTAGATAGACTTATGTTTAGCATTTAATGTTTCACTATATTATCTTAATTGGAAATGATTTAGATATTTAATGAATATCCATTATTTAGTTTAATAGTATAATATTATTTGCATTTATTTAAAATTTTTTGACAGTTATGCTTTGATTAGACATTAAACAGTTAACCATAATCTTATTTTTCTTGTTGACAAATTTTGTAACCTGTGAACCAGGAATCAGGTTCTCATCAGTCATCAGATCTGATGGCTGCTTGATCTTGGACTTCCCAGCCTCCAGAACTGTGAGAAATAAGTGTTTTCATTTAAGCCACCCAATCTGTAGTATTTTTGTTATAGCAGCTCAAATGGATGAAGACTAGCAGCATCTGCATCACCTGGGCAGTTGTTAGAAATCAAAATTCTTGGGCCCCACTCCAGACCTACTGAATGGGGTCCAGTGCTCTATATTTGAAAAGATCCTTTGGGTGATTCTGATGCATGCCAAATGAGAGAACCACCTGCTAGCCAACTAATACCTTGAAGAACAAGCTTGAAAAAAAGGTTTAATATCATTTTGAAGCGCCAAAAAAGTAGCTATGTTTTTTTAAATTATTAAGTGAGAGAGATTTCCTTTCAGATGTTATGAAATGGAGTGACTTTCATATAACTAAAATTTTATGAGACTCTCCAAAGTAATTATTAATTTTTGGACAAACACTTGTAAAATGTCAAAATGAAGTCTCAAATGTGACTTCTTTATCCAAAACTGCTTATGAAGAATTAATCTCAATCTTGGGAAATCATGTACATAATGGTAAACCAGTAAACAAAATAACAAATACCAATCCTTGGTTATACAAATGTGTAATTGCAAATTCACATGCATAAGCAATAATACAGAGATACGTTGTGTACACTTCACACAGTGGAATTATGACATTTCAATTGCCATGTGGAAAGATCTTTTGGACCTTTTGAATAAAATACGTGAGAAATTACAGACCCTTAATTTGAAAAATATAAAGGCTTTGTTGTCTTTATATTGATTCACTTTGCTATAAAGCAGAAACTAACACACCATTGTAAAGCAATTATACTCCAATAAAGACATTTAAAAAAATAGTAATGGGGTGTAAAAAAATCAACAAAAATAAGAAGTGAAATCGATCAACATTTTGACACTGACTAGTAAGTGACTTGTAATGAAAATGTCCAGGTCTTACTAAAGACAGTATTTCCTTGGGAGGAAGGAAAATACACTTAATGAAGAGAAATGAATTATATTAACAAGTTGGAAGAAGATTTAAATTTCACATTGGATTTGACAAAAGATACTGATATCAATGAAGAAAACATAAAACTCATAAATGTCACTTTAATGAAGACATCAGTCACTTCCCAAGAAAACTTAAGATGGCCTAAATATTAAAGGAACTTGATTAAGGTTTCCCCAACTGAAAACAATGTAACAATTTGCATGATATTAGCAATATTTAATTTGAAGAGCAAAGGAAAGTTTCGAAACTATCAACAATAAAAGACACATTTCCATCAGATATGCTGAAGTAAAGACTGAATTATTTTTCTATTCTCTTTATAGAATATGATAATACAAAATCATTGTCATATGAAGAAGCAATCAAAAAGCATGCAGCCAAGAAATGTGGAAAGGAAACAGTATTATAGAGATGGGCCAGGGCGTTATTTAATTTTTAAAATATTATTTTTCTACATTTTGTGATGGTTGTAGCATTTATAAGCTTTTTAGAATCTTTTAATTTATTGTGGTTTTTCTCATTTTAATTAAATATTCACTTTTCTAACTAATTTTTCAAATGCACCGCCTCTCCAAACTTTATAACTTTCAGACCTCAAAAAATTTGGATCCATTCAATCCTATGAGCCTAGAACAATGCTCTAAGTATTAAGTAGTGCTTCTTTAAATGTTTTTGAATAAATGACTGTCATGTAAATATATTCAAAATGGAGGAGATATAAAACTAATTACAGGGCTTCCCTGGTGGCGCAGTGGTTGAGAGTCCACCCTGCCGATGCAGGGCACACGGGTTCGTGCCCCGGTCCGGGAAGATCCCACATGCCGCGGAGCAGCTGGGCCCGTGAGCCATGGCCACTGAGCCTGCGCGTCCGGAGCCTGTGCTCCATAACGGGAGAGGCTACAACAGTGAGAGGCCCGCGTACTGCAAAAAAATAAAAAAAAAAAAAACAAAAAAAACCCCACAACTAATTACAAAATTTATACATCTTAAAATTCATTTTGAAAGTTTAAAGTCATTTAAAAATAGAGGATATAATACATAGAACTACTAATACCCATCACCCAAATTCAACAGGGGTTAAGATTTTCCACATTTTTTTTATTTTCCACAGTTTTTTCCACTCTTTTCCTTTTCTTTCCTGCAGTATTTAAAAGTAAATCCCAGATATCCACATCATTTCATCCCTTCATTCCTCAATTTCTGCCTCTAACAAATGTGGACATTTTCTTACATAAACATTTACTTAACCAAATGTTAGGTTATTACATCTAATCTAATACGTAACAAAGTATTCAATGTTATTACCTAATAACCTCATCCATTGTCAAATCTTCCCAATTTTCTCAAAATTATCTTTTGCATTGGGTTTATTTGGATCATGATACAAAGTCAACACATTTCATTTTATTAAACCTTTTAAATCTCTTCTAATATATCACGGTTTTTTTCTGTGTCGTTAACATATTGCTGAACCAAAGTCAATTGTCCTGCACAATGTCTCATAGTTTGGATTTGTCTGTCTGCTTTCTCTTGTGTCTTTTAACTTGTTATTTTATCTGCCTATTTCCTATAAATGGAAGTTAGCTTCAGAATAGTGGTTCTCAAACTTGAGCTGCATCAGAATCCCCCTGGAAGGTAAGTTAAAACAGGGGTCCCCAACACCCGGGCCAGATACCAGTACCAGTCCACAGCCTGTTAGGAACTGGCCACACAGCAGGAGGTGAGCAGTGGGCAAGCAAGTGAAGCTTCATCTGCCGCTCCCCATTGCTCCCCATCATTCGAATTACTGACTGAACCATCCCCTCCCCGACCCCAGTGTCCGTGGAAAAATTGTCTTCCACGAAACCGGTCCCTGGTGCCAAAAAGGTTGGGGACTGCTGTGTTAAAACACAGATTTTGGGTCCAGCCCCAAAGTGTCTGATTCAGGTGATCTGGGATGGAGGTCAATAATTTGCATCTCTAATAAGTTCCCAGGAGATGCAGTTACTTCTGATCTAACAGGCACACTTTGAGAACCACTGTTTCTAGACTTAGGTTTGATTCAATTCAAATGCTTTTTTCTTTTTTTCATGAGCTTGCTTCTTAAGTTATGCCGTATGCTTCGTCTTGCATCGTTTTGCATCACATCAGATGGCACACAGTGTCTGGTAATCACACTTCTAATGATGTTAAGAATGCCCAGTAGATTCAGTAATGAATAACTGATATTTTAAAAAATAACTTGCTGAATTCAGTGAACTTGCAGGATACAAAATCAATATATAGAAATCTGTTGCATTTCTACGCATTAATAATAAACTATCAGAAAGAGAAATTAAGAAAACAATCCCATTTACAACTGCATCGAAAAGAATAAAATAATTATGAATAGATTTAACCAAAGAGGTGAAATTCTCTGACCACAGAGTAAGCAAACTTTCTTTAAAAGTAAAGTTAAGCTTCCTATCTGTGAGAATTTTTCTAGGTCTGGAGCTGGCAGTTCTGTTCAGGTGTGAAATGTGGGAAAAGGAAAATGCCAATATATTTCCAAGAAGGTCTTTGCTAAGGACGGTTGCATGTTATCTCAAGAGGAATGAGTGGAATATATAACTAAGACAAAAATCTAATCTTGTCCCCCATAAACCAACACCTGTGTTTTGAGGATAAGCAGGTATATATTTTCCATAGGGCATAAGTTGTGATTCTTTATCTTTGTATTTTTTAAGATCTAATTTGGATATTTTGGATTTACACATGGAATATGAAAATAATTGTTCCTGAAGGGGAGGCTTGTTTAGGGTATGATCATCCAAAGATTTATTGAGGTGGCACAGGGTTATGAGGCAATGACTGCCATATGTTATGTGGGTTATTAGGAGGCCTCTAGTAATTATTATTGTCTGATTCTGTATTATCACCCCAATACCCATATTCCCCCATTTGTTAAAAAGGACTATTTTTTTTTAACTTCCATCATTCTTTGGCAAAGACTAGTCTTTTGTTTAACTAATTTATTTATTTATTTTTGCTGTGTTGGGTCTTAGTTTCTGTGCGAGGGCTTTCTCTAGTTGTGGCAAGCGGGGGTCACTCTTCATCGCGATGCGCGGGCCTTTCACTGTCGCGGCCTCTCTTGTTGCGGAGCACAGGCTCCAGACGCGCAGGCTCAGTAGTTGTGGCTCACGGGCCTAGTTGCTCCACGGCATGTGGGATCCTCCCGGACCAGGGCTCGAACCTGTGTCCCCTGCCTTATCAGGCAGATTCTCAACCACTGCTCCACCAGGGAAGCCCTAAAAAGGACTATTTTTAAAACAGTTATAGATTCACAGCAAAATTGAGAGGAAGGTACGGGGATTTCCCATATTCCCACTTCCCTTTACACATGCCTAGTTTCTCTGTTATCAGCATCACTGACCAGAGTGGTACACATGTTACAATTGATGAACCTAAACTGATGAATTATAATTACCCAAAGTCCATAGTTTATATTAAGTTTCACTCATGGTATTGTACATTTACGGATTTGTACAAATGTTTAATGACATGTATGCACCACTATAGTATCATACATAGTATTTTCATCACCCTAAAAATCTTCTGTGCTCCATCTATTCATGTCTCCCCACCCCCTAAACCCTGACAACCACTGATCTTTTTACTGCGCCTAGTTTTGCCTTTTCTAGAATGTCATATAGTTGAAAACATACAATATATAGTCTTTTCCGTTGGTTTCTTTCACTTAGTAACTTGTATTTAAGGTTCTTCTGTGTCTTTTCATGGCTTGATAGCTCGTTTCTTTTAGTATTAAATATTATTCCATTATCTGGTCAACCACAGTTTATTTACCCATTCACCTACTGAAGCACGTCTTGGTTCCAGGTTTTGGCAATTATGAATAAAGCTGCTAGAAACATTAATGTGCAGGTTTTGTGTAGAGATAAAATTTTAATTCCTTGGGTAAATACCAAGGAGCACAATTGCTGGATCATACGATGAATGTGTTTAGTTTCGGAAGAAAAAGCAAGACTATCTTCCAAAGTGGCAGTACTGTTTTGCATCCTACCAGCAATGCATGAGGGTTTCTGTTGCTTCACATCCTCTCCAGCATTTAGTGTTGTCAGTGTTCCAGATTTTGACCATTTCAATAGGTGTGTAGTGATACTGTTGCTTTAATTTGCATTTCCCCAATGATATACGATGTGGAGCATCTTTTCATATGCCTATTTGCCATCTGTATATCTCCTTAGGTGAGGTGTCTCTTAAGGTCTCTGGCCCATATTTTAATCAGGTTGTTTTCTTATTGTTGAGCTTCAGTGTTCTTTGTAGGTTTGGGATAACTGTCCTTTTACAGATGTGTCTTTTGCAAAGATTTTCTTTCAGTCTGTGGCTTACCTTCACTCCCCAATATTTTAAGACCAAAGCCTTTGTAGTAAAAGGAAAGCTACAGTCTGAAGTGCCAACTCTGTAGAGAACCTTTCTTAGATGCTGTGAAGGAAAAGGTGGAAGACTATATGTTGATTCCTATCTCAGTCTAGCTTGAAGGAAAATGCATATTAACATGAAAAGAAAAGTAGAGAGCAGTTGTGGTGTTTAATTCTGTGTCCAGTGCCATTGGCTATTAAGAGTTCACAGTGGAGGGAAAGATTGAAGTTGACTGAGGTAGAAGTGGGAATCTTTGTGGAAATTGAACTTAATCTGATTGACCTTGAAAGCTAGTTAGTTCTTCAACAGTGAGATAGGTGAGAAATGACACTCCATCTGAGAAACATAATTCAGTGTTACAAAACTTTCAGTTTATATCATAGAAGAAAAACACTTTGATTATGCTCTAGATTTAGATCCTGAATATTCTCAGATCTGTGATGGGTTTTCTTTACCTTGAGTAACTAGGACCATAAATCCTTCGTGGTTCCATAGTGGTACTGTTAGTAGCAGATGGCTGGCTCCTGTGTCTCACATCATATCTAAAAAGAATAGATTAGCCCAGCATATTTGCATCCAGATAAGTGTATTATAACACTTTAAAATACTGCACATGCCATTTAAAAAGCATATATAGTATATTTTTCAAACTTACGGAATATTTGCCTTATATTTGATTAGGTAATTCCACCTTGTTAATGATCTGAACTATAAAAATATGCCTTTTTTTCACTTTTAATGTCAGTGACCTATTCTAGTTTTGTTATCCCCCCTCTGACTATGTAGTAATAATATATTAGTGCAATCCTCAAAGCATGCAACACATATGTTATCATTGTATGGAGGCATTTTTGAATGCTGATGATTTAAAATTTCCCATTTTAAATGCTTTCAAAAGCATTAGACTATGTTGATAGATTTGAAGATAGCTGCTCTTGTTTACAGAATTGTTTTCTATTTAGCTGGGGCCACCTGGGTATCTAAGTCATCATATGTGAAATTTGGGTTATTAATTTGACCTTGTAATGATTGATTTCTGTACTAGTCCAGGCTCCATTGCAAATGATCTAAATTCAGATTTAAGCAAAAATATGAAGTGGGGAGATGGAGAGGATATAGTATCACACAGCTGAAAGGTCCATGGGTTAATTTAATTTCAGGCACAGTTGAATCTAGATGCTCAAATGATGTTATCAGGTCTATTTCTATTCCGCTTAGCTCTGCTGGATTCAACTTGATTTTAGTTACAGGCACACTTTCTTCACTTGGAGGTGAAGTCAAGGCACTCATGCCTAGGGGAGAGGAGGTTGTTGCCCATAGGATTGGCACTTTGACCTGGCAAAGCAGGGGCTGATTCTGAAAGGAACAGGTGCTGGGCTAACAAACAAGTAAAAGCTACCACAGCAGGACCAATGGTTGGTCTTGGACACAATTACCAACGTTTGTGAAAATTGTCTTGGTTGGCATTCATCTTCTCTTGTAAATTACAGAGCACTAAGCTTAACAAATGGCTAGGAGGAAACCTAGTTGCTTTTTTCTAAACCAAAATCAGATGCTATCTTTCGACTCATAGACAAATTATAAACTGATTTTAAAGCATGTTTTCCTAGCAGTCCTAGTATCAGTATTTTCTATAGTCCTTGTTGGGCAAATCAATTAAATATACCTACCCCTCAGTTTCCTTATCTGTTTCAAGAATACTAATGCAGTTAGACTGACTAAGCTCTGAGGTCATTTCTAGTTCAAAGAATATGTGATTCAGTGATTCTTTTATAAAACTGAGTACAGGTTGGGTTTTTTTTGGAATATGTATATTGAATGGAAACAGTAATTGCTCTCAAAAAGCTACATTCAATAAATCTTTCTGCAGTTATAGAAATGTACTCTGTGGCTATTAAGCACTTGAAATGTGACTGAGAAAATGAATTTTTAATTTGATTTCATTTAAGCTAATTTTGATTTAAATTAAAATAGCCACAGCTCTAGAATTATCAACTTATTTAAACCAGATTTTTGAGAAATGAGTGACATTAAAAATAAAACAAAATTTATAAGCTTGTGCAAGGAATTTCAAAGCAGCAATTTCCCATTTTCTTTTCAGTCCCCTGCACATAGCTATTCAAGCTACGACTCGGGCAAAAATGAGAGTGTAGACCGAGGTGCTGAGGACCTGTCCCTAAACAGGGGAGATGAGGATGAAGATGACCACGATGACCACGAAGATTCTGAGAAAGTTAACGAGACAGATGGAGTTGAGGCCGAGCGTCTGAAAGCTTTTAATGTGAGTCCTGCCACCCTACCATTATGGCTGAGTTTTTTACCACTTCACTTTCATGTTGTTGCTTGTTGGTAACTGTGGCTACTTTAGAGACATGTTTGTTTAATTTACAGAAGGATTTAAAAAGTACATGAAACACTCTTAGCCAACCAGACACCAGAATGGCTGTGTTTTGTTTAGAATTTTAAAGCCAAACGTGAGCTGAAAACTGCACTTGTGCTGTGTGAGTATGCATGTTTACCTAGCGGATGAAGGGAGCCTCAGCTTATCCCTCAGAAGCGTCTGCCCGTCACCCGTTATTTTCTTTGCTTTCCCAGCTTATCTAATTATGCATGAAAAAAGAGTCAATTGTTTGTTTTCCAAGATTAGTATACTGTGCAGTGTAGCACATGTAGCAATGTAAACAGTCACATTATTAATAGAGAATTATATGGGGTGCTCAATCGTCACAGTCTACTGTTATTTCTTGATTTTTTTCTACGCAATAGTCTATACTTTTCTGTCTGTCTGTCTGTCTGCCTTTCTCTCTCTCTTTCTCTCTCTGTTTTTTAACCCAACCATTTAGAAAGTCTGTAAAAGGTGTTTGCTTAAAATTTCTGGCTTTCCATTGCAAAGTTCTCCAGTGCATAAACCAGACAAGACTATTTTCCTATCAGTAATCAAGACAGGAAGCTAGGAACAGCAGAGAGCAGCCCTCCAAACCCTTCTCCTCTGTCTCCCTCTTGCCAACAGATGTTTGTCAGGCTGTTTGTAGATGAAAACTTGGACCGAATGGTCCCAATCTCTAAGCAGCCCAAAGAAAAGATCCAGGCTATCATTGACTCATGCAGGCGACAATTCCCTGAGTATCAAGAGCGTGCCCGAAAACGCATACGTACTTACCTCAAGTCCTGCAGGCGGATGAAAAGAAGTGGTTTTGAGATGGTGAGTTTTGAATTAAAACACAGCCCTAGATTCCATCCAAATCCCACATGTAACCATGACACAATTTTTTTTTTCATCTTAGTGTCTTTTTAATTTTTTCCATAACGTCAGGTCCAAGGGGTTTTTGTTTGCTTGTTTGTTTTTTCTCCTTTTCATCTTCCTGAAGTATTTATCCCCTTTGTTGATTCAATAAGACACACCTTGTGAGACCAGTGCTCACAAGCCTAGGTACCATGTCCTAGGAAATGAGGGTCATGTGAGTGAACAGCAGTGAGAGCCAGCATCTCATTCTTGTGTGTTTCCTTTCTGTTACTGCTAAAGCAGATCTAAGGTTATTCAAGTCTTGAACTGAAGCACCCGTGGTTGCTTTAGACGGCCTGTGAGAATGGCTTTCTCTGGGACAAAAGGAAATGGATGGATCCATCCAAGTAATACTATTTTCATACCAACAGTTAACAAATAGCAGGCCTTGAAAAGAAAGGTCAGGGAATGAAAATCCTTATGTGAAAAATAAGGCTTTTGTGTGCTCGGTATATTTGTTACTTGTCTTGTGGATGGTTAACATGAGCGTTTAGATTCAGCTGGGCTTTTTGTAGATGGATGATATCATGCCAGTGTTAGATATTTATGGGTAGAAATTAGACAGTGTTATTTGACCTTTATTCTATCTTACCTTGATGGAATTGTTATACTAGAAGTAGTTTTTACAATGTATTTTAAAACTTTCTTTATATTTTTATGTATTTGAGTGGACATGTATTAGAAATTTTCTGAAACTATTTTCATTGTACTTTTGAGAAGGCTCCATAGAAACCAGGACTCTTCGTGCTTGTGATCAGTGCCTCCAGTTAATTAGGTGTGATGGAACAGGAGTTGGTATAGATATAGGAGAGGTTTCAGAGTATGCCAATAGGAGAAATAGTTTTCCAGATATAAATGAAATGAATAACAAGTAATACCTCCTATATTATCTATTTTTCTACAATGGCTTCTAAAAATATCTTTGATATTTTTAAAAGAAAAACGACTGTTTCTTATAGAGAGGCAGTCTGCCAAGATGGTCACTAACACAAGGCTCGGTCCCTGGAGAGCTTGGTCTGGAGTTCTGGGGTCCACCAGTTTGTAGCTATGTGACCCGGGCAAGGTGCTTCAACTTTCTGAGCTCAGGTCCCTCCTCTGGAAATGAGAATAATTCCTAATTTATAGTGCTGACAGGATTATAGAAATTGTCATGTAAAGCTCGACAAGTCATTTTTGACACATAGTAACCACTCAATAAATCTGAACTCTGAAAATATAATCAACCAAATATTATTTAATCCATCGTCTGAAAAAAGCTACCCAAAATATTTGTATTATAAAATCACAGAACACTACATTTAAGAATTTGCTTACTTCTTAGAATAACTATATTGAAGTTGGAGTTTGCTGTACCTAAATTACTTTAAAATAAAATAGCATAGCTGTGCCTGATGAAATTAAATTATGACAGTTGAGGTGGTATGGTATCAGAGAGGAGAGATTGCTTGAAGAAAATACAGCTACTTCCCCCATTATTGAATTCTTTAAAAGTTATTGTCACCCAATAGGAGAAAGATGACAGACAAAAAGGATATCTAACCAGGAATAAAAGCCCAGAATCCTGGCTTTGACATCGGTTCATCATCAAATTGGCAGTTGTTGTAAAATTCCAGTAGAAACTAAGTATGTCTCATTCAGTGCACAATGCACAATATATACTTTCCTCTTATAAAGATAATAATGTTATATACCATGATTTTATTTTACCAGCATCTGGCACTACTATTTCTTCTAAATCTTTTAATGTTATTTAGAGATTCTTTTCTTTGGTAAAATTTATCTTATTTTCCATTTATTAATAATTCTTTAAAAGAAAAAAATCATTGTCATGTAGAATTCTTAATTTCTCAAAGATGTATTTGAGATAATCACAGGTTTTTTATTATATTTATTTACCAAATATGAACATCTATTTGATGTAAACTTTGTGCTATGCATAGAGAAAGACAAAAAGTTAATATAAAATCAAGTAGGTTTACAAACTAATCTTGAAGGAAATAATGCTGTAAAGAAATGCTATTGTATTTCATATTTAATAATTTTCATTTGTTCATTTTTTATTCACTTATTCAATATATGTATAATGTGCATAACATCATGCAAAGTAATGAGAAATACAAAAGATGCCTGACTTGTTAATTAAGAAAAGTTAACATGTTCCCTGATCATCATGATTCTTTGAGATTACAAGTTGTGGGAAGTGAACTGCTTAAATAATAATATAAGGCCTAATATAAATAAATGTTAAATGAACAACACAGATGAAAATTGATATTGTAGTTTAGCCCATTTTTAAAAAATACATTGCTCAGTAATGCACTATTGGAATAAAAATTAAATTTGCCATCTAGTTAACACTTGGAATTTTGATTGGCTTTATGTATCACTTCATTGTCATGCAGCATGTCATCATTTTGAACACTCATCCTTACCTGGAACAAATAGGAAAAGGCATGACTAGGGCAGATAGTAATTACAACTAAATATTGTACATTAATATTTTTTTGCCTTTATAATTTAAAATCTTAAAATAAGATAATATCCATGGTTTTAAAAAATTGAAACATTAAAAAATATTTTCTTATATTTTTTTTGCTGTAGGTAGACATGAAGAAAATGTATCATTTTTAATATATGATTATCTTTACATGCCAATTATTTTGTAGTACTTAGTAAGTCAACAAAGCAACCTAGAGAAGTTTTTAATATATTTGTAAAGTAGAATTGTAGGAGTATTTGATAGGGGACTCCGTATTATAAAATGAAAGTGGCATTCAGCAAGCTTAGCTCATCCAGTTACTTAGGATCTCTAATCCAGCAGACTCTTTAAGTAAAGCAAAACACAAAATATTGAATTATGTGTTCCATACTGACTTTGATTAAGAAATTCAAAGAGATATTCCCATAGAAGTGGTTTATCACAACTTATATTAGTATTATACTTGACAGTGTTGACATTCACTCTAATATTCTGCTGCTAATACAAAGTCTATTCATGTTTAATTAGTCTACACTATCCCTTAAGAATTTACAACACAAGTACTTTTCATTGACTTCACTGAATGCATACAAATATTAGAGTATATATTTATGCATTCTTATTTCACTGAAATTATTAAGACCCCAAAGGTCTTAATTGCTGAAGTAGCCGAAATGTTTGTCATTGCTCCAAACAGTCTCTATAATGCATGAAGTTAAATAACCATATTATGATACTTTTCTACACACTTTCACTAATTCAGTGTTCCCAATCATCTCAAATCATAAATTCTTCAGTGTTGAACATAAAAGGATATGTTTTATGAAAAATAAATCCAATAAGTTTGATACAGAGTACTGTCTTAGTTTTCATTAGATTTTAAGAACCAATGAGTTAAGCAGCCCTTATATTAATCCTTAGACAAATATATCAAATCATTATTGATTCTATTATGCAGCTTTGACTCTCAAATTACTTCAGCTAATTTTCTGAAGAATATTTGTTGATTGTTTCAGAAAAGAAATGTATTTCTCCAAGGTGTCCTGATCTTAAATTCAAGAACACCTATAATAGATAAAGCCATAAAAAGAAAGCTTTATAAACAAGGTGAGGTTACCCCATACCTAAGTATTATTTGTGTTATGTGATATGATTCTCTTTTTATTTTCTGAGTTTGCATTGTTTAGAGATTCTTTCACCATGCTGCATATATTTAGATGTATTTTTATAGAACTCAAATGAAAATATTTGGGGGAGATAGTCTAAGAGACTTTCTGTCCATCCTTCCTCCTGTATCTCATATCTTGACACTATATCAAGTTAGATCAAGTGGCCTAGATATTTGAATTCAATAAACTCAGCCACTTGAAAAATTACCTATTAATTTGCTTTTTAATATTATTTATTTGACTATATTTGTTTGAAGAATTAAATCTCATGCTTTTTTTTTTTTTTTTTTTTTTTGCGGTATGCGGGCCTCTCACTGTTGTGGCCTCTCCCGTGGCGGAACACAGGCTCCGGACGCGCAGGCTCAGCGGCCATGGCTCACGGGCCCAGCCGCGCGGCATGTGGGATCTTCCCGGACCGGGACACGAACCCGTGTCCCCTGCATCAGCAGGCGGACTCTCAACCACTGCGCCACCAGTGAAGCCCCTAAGATCTTTATTCATAGTATTTCTTTTTAATTACATCCTATAATACCCTCCTCAGTAATTTTGATATCTGACCTTCTTATTTCACAGTTCTTTCATTAGAAAATAAATGGTTAATGTTTAGGAAATGGTACATTTTTGAGGGAATTTGACTACTTAACATCCTTTGCCTCTACTTGTCTGATGCAGACTAAAGTAGAGAGATCAGAACTCGTCTTCAATTCACAGCTTTCATAGATATCATAGGCATTGCAAAAGCTACAGTGACACTATTCATTCTTTAGCAAATAGAGCTATTATAAAAAATGAATTAAAGTGCTTCTTTAAATTAAAAATTTGATCGGAAATATACTGAGCCCTTCATACAAGATCTTGGTTTAAAACTTTATACCTGTGCAACCATTATTATTCACAATATTCTTCATGCATCGTGAGCACAACTGTACAGGTTTCTCTCTTTGTGACCAGTTAACTTAATTGATGCTAATTAGTTTGGATTCCCCACCTGCTATTTGTACCAATTTTTGCCCTCTCTTTTATAAATGTCATCTACCATCCCCCAGGATACGTTCATACCATCCTCTAAGTTCTTTATTCATAGTATTTCTTTTTAATTACATCCTATAATACCTTTCTTAATAATTTTGATAGCTAATCTGCACTCACAGTTCTTTAGCTTTCTCAGTTTCAGTGGTCTGTATCACTCTAGCCATTATTAGCATAGATATTTCTTAGTCTTTACTTTCACTCAAAGAGCCTGCACAAGCTATATTAAAATTTTTCACAATCACCTACAATTTTTCAAGTATCCCCTGCTGCCTTTACAGAGGAAGTGTCCTGGTCTTATTGCTCTGGATAACGCTTCACTTCTGCTCCCCTGTCATTTCACCTCCTTCAGAACATGGCTTCTTCGACCATCCCAATGGTCCTATTTTCAGTTTTCCCTTTTCACTGAGTTTTCCCTTTTCTTCTCTTCTGCTTATAAAAAGTGTCCAAATTCAAAAAAAAATTAACCTCATAACTTCTATAATCTTTCTTTGAGGACTCAATGCATCCATCTTTCTTTGCCATGTTTACTGAAATATTTTATACTCACAGATTACACCTGTTACCACCAACTCCCACCAAATCCCTTAAATTCAGACTCTGGTTCTTACCACTATATTGAATTAGTTCTTATGAAGATCACATGACTACCTTTGCACCAAATCCAAAAATTGCATCCTCAACTATAAATCACCCCATTTTCTTAAGATTCTATTTTCTATTTCTATTCATGTACCTTTTTCTTGATTTGAGGCTTTTCTTAAGATTCTTTGCTTGGCCATGTACCGCATATTACCCTCTCCACAGCTGCAGAGGTCTACTCCTGTATACAGTACTCTACTCTCAAAGTAGATCCCAGTCATATACAAAGCCTTGGTATTTCATTCCACATTCTAGTCAGATGCTAGGCAAATGTGTTGTTATATCCTCACTGAATTCTCTGCATTCTCTATCACCCATTCTCTCCACTGATGTTCCACCTCATCTACCAAATCAACAGTAAATTCCTCTTGACTTATCTATTTCCAGCAATCGCACCACTGTTGTCATGTACACCAGTGTTCATAAACTTGGAAAGAGATTTGACTCTCCTTATACCCCTGACTTGCATTCTACCACTGGCTAAATTCTGTTTATTTTTCCTTTGCTGTCTTTCCCAAATCAGTCCCATAAGTTTGAACTTTATCAGGTATCATTTTAGTTCTAACCTTTCAAATCTCATACCTATACCCTTGCATAATCCTTCTAACTCAACTACGTACTTCCATCTTATACTACCCTCTAATTCATAAGCAGAGAAAGAACTAGGATTTGCACCTGAAAATTTTGAAATTTGGGACCTTTTTTTCAAAAGAAAAGTAATATAAAATTATGAGCACAAAGTTAGGTAGAAGGATGAATATCTGCAGTTAGAAAAAAGCCACACATAATATTTTTTTTAAAAAAGAGAAATCTTGAAGATTCAAATATTTTTCTTCAGAAAAAGAAGAAATACTAGAATACTTACAACATCCAGTAACTCCAGTAGTCCCATCCAGTTGAAGAACCCTGGTGCCTGGACTTCATTGGCTTTATTATAAATCTGCCTTTGCTCCTGGAGTAGTCTTCCTCAATTCTGGCTTTGATACTGTCAAACTTTTGTCATTTCAGGACAAATTCTAAATGTCTTACTATAGTGTGTTACAGTATGCCCTTTTGAAACTGAGACACCTAGGTTCAATTCCTGTACAATTTTATGTGATGTTTCTGAGGCTCCATTTTTCTAAAGGAGAGGGCTCTCGAGGTATTACATGTGATAATGTAAATAAAATGTTTAGCATATAATCTGGCCCCTTTCTACCCCTTCTTCTAATATGCTCAATTATCTCCTTTAATGTCTCAGTCATCACAGGGAACTGCTACTCTTTCCCTCAGTGTGTGCTCTCTTGGTTCACTTGATTTTTCCTGACTCAGGGTTCATGGGTACTATTCTCTCTTTATTTACTAAATTATTTTATTTACCAAAATTGAAGAATAACTAAAGTGTAAAGAATACAACCATCCGTGCTTTCAGAGTTACTCATCAGTGGATCTTTTAGTTTAAGCAAAATGTTGACCTGAGTCTCATGGAATACCCCCTCACACACCCCACTCACCTTCCCTCTACAAATACATACAAACCCTGAGTAAAATATAACAAGTTTTAAATGCCTATATAAGCTCAAAAGAAAGAAAAGGAAATTCCCAGGCCTTGAAATTAATAGCAAACTCATAGCCAGAGTTGTAAGCCCTTAATTTGATAGGGTAACAGAGTAGGAAGATAGAAAAAGTGAATTTAAGCCCAAACAGATCAGGGCTGGGATTTGAATGCCAATTCAAGTTCAGGAGATGGGGATTTGGGTTTGTGACTAGGCAGGAACATGAACTGAGAACTGTATAAAAAGCTGGGACCCTGGAAAGGACTGCTCTTCCATTAAAGGGGAATTGGAAGCATCAAATTACAACTTCAAAACATGAAATGACAGGCATTATAAACATTGAAACTAAAACCTTACTAGATGGGTTAAATAGCAGATAAGCAGATAATAGCAGATGATTCAACCAAAGAGAAAATTGATACATTGGAACTGTGGAAATTACTCACAGACAGAAAAAAGAGAAGTGGAATTTGATAAAGAAGTTAACTTGGGGACTAGAGTGATATAGATCTAATAGGCATTCCAAAGGAGGAATTAGAGAGAATGAGGACAATATTCAAGCAAAAAAGGAGGAAGAATTTTTCAGAATTGACTAGACCATGAATACTAAGAACAGAGAAACAGACCATCCCTGAGCAGCACAAATAAAAACAAAGTCACACCTATGTACATCAAGGCAAAACTGCAGCAGACCCAAGAAATTCTTAAATGTCACCAGGAAGAAACAAGAAATTATCTAAAACAGGAAAGTAGACTGAACGTAATACTTGTCCTCAAAATGGATGTCGGAAGACAATCTTCAAAATACTGAGAAAAAAGTCTTCAGAATTTTTTAGAGGAACTACTTTTAGTCTACAAATCAATGCCTAGCTAAACTCTACCTCCAGAGTGAGGAAGAAAAATACTTCAGACAACTACTGAAATTACCACTGACAAGCTGTTTTTGGGAAGAACTAAAATGTACTCTAAGAAATAGGAAACAACCCAGAAGGAGACACTGGAAAATTAGCAGCATTGGTGAGCAAATCTGAAGAAAAGCTCCCTGATTTTAGTCAGTGGATCTTGGTTCTTAGCCATGTTTTATCAGCTGTTACTTGTGGACCTTGTATCTCTTGTAGTTCAGATTCCTCATGGGAAAAATGGAAACAAATAGCACTTCTACATGAAAACAACACTTGAAATAACAAATATAAAAACTTCTGCATAGCATGGTACCTGGTCTCTGAGGAACAGGATAAAATGCAGTCGAATCTGAAATTGCATTCCACTGCTCCCTTTACTGGGAAACCCTTGCTGTCTCAATCTGTTGAACTCCTTGGAGGACTAAATCCAATACGCCTTTATCTATTTAATCATCACTTCTAGCTAACAGCAGCCTTAAATCTCTCTTTCTTCCATGTGCAAATTGTACTTTGTGGTACTTCTGTAGTTTTATTTTATCCTGTCTTATATTACTGTTATTTATATATGGGCCTTAGCTCCCTAATAAGAAGTTACGTTCCTTGACTACTCTGCTTCTTAACTTGTTCATTTCTGTATCATCCACTATGTCTTATACAGTACAATTAGTTGCTCGTGAAATCTGCTCAGTCCGTGTTCAATTCAATGGAATTAAAATTGTTGAATGAAGGATGAGTGAATGAGTGGACATTCATACTAATGTGTTACTTTGTAGTAAAATTAGTGGGGAGATAAGCTAGTGTTTATTGTGTGCTCTTTCACAGTATCCTGCAATTGGCATTTCAATTTTAAAAGCTACTGATAACTGAAAATCTAGCCTAATGTATTTTAAATCTTAGGAAGTTTTTTTCCTAAAGAAGGCGTCATATAACGTTTAATTTTAACTCTCTTGAAACACTATTTTTAAAATATTTTTATCTATTTGGTAATTAGTGTGAATATTAATTGTATGAATAGAATTTGTATATAGTTTTATGTTTCATAAGTAAACTATTAAAAGAAAAGATGTCATGGTCCAAAATAATCATAAGTAAATGTAATCACTTATTTTCAGAATTAAAAGATGTTTCCTAGTGGAGACTTGAATAAGTTGTCAGTTAAAATGAAAACATGTCATTTTAGTTGAAATTTTAGTTTATCTCATCTTGATCAGATGTATATGTCAGATGACATTAGCTAAACTGGGCTTTAGCATCAACTATAAAACTTAACAATTCCCCACGTGTTTGTGAAAGATCATTATTAAAGGTCAATAATGTTCTAAAATTAAAGCCAAAGCATAGACTATTAATTCATAATGAAATACTTATAATCACAGCCTAGATAGGGGTTAATTATCATCTTTGTTTTTAAACTCCTTTTAAATTAGTCAAGATATTTTTCTCAGGAAACCTGGAAAGTCCAAGGATTCTCACATAGCTGGGCTCAAATGTCAGGGGTTTGCCACTCTCCCAATGCTTCTCTGTGTATTGGTTTAACTCTCAGTCTTGCTACCTGTTGGGAAGTGTTGCCATCAGCAGCTCTAAGCTTCTTTTCTTAAAACTCCCAATCCAAGAGCAATCTTCCAGCTCCAGGTCCCCATTTCCATGAAAGGACTTGGATTGGCCCTATTTGGATCATATGTCCATTTCTTGGATCAGTCACTGGGAACAAAGGGATGGGCTCCCGTGATTGGCCAGGACTAAGTCACGTGGCCAGTTAGGTCAGTAAGGGACTTTGCTTATCACATCCACCCAAACCTTTTAGGATGGGGTCAAGGCAGTTGAGCTGCTATTTTAGTCTGCATCCACCATGCTTATCTAAGATCTTGGATCATCAATGGTCCAGAATTCAGAACTTTTCTGATTTGGAGGACCTGATAAAGTATATACTCTGTTTCCTGCATAACACTCACATTGGGGTCTGGAAAAACATCCCATGCACAAATATATTAGCCTTCCTGCCACAAAACCTAGGAATATTCACAGAAAGCAGAAAAAAGAAAGTTTCTAAATATTCTCATATCAGTTTCTTCTGCCAACTGAGTTTACCCTAAGTTTTTGAAATATTTCAGCTCATACAATATTAGGATCTTAGAATTGCTGACAAAAGGTTGTGAGTCTATAATAAACACTCTTTGTTCCGTGTATATTATACCCTATGTACTAGGCATTGTACTAACTTGCAAAGTAAACTCTATGATAACAGAGACAGTATTGATTTTGTTTATCTCCGTATTTTTGGACTTGGCACAGTTCCTGACATACAGAAAGTGCCCATTAAGTATATTTGTTGGATAAACTAGTAAAGATATCAGTGACTTTATGTACCTTACTTCATGGAATTCTAACAACTGCCCCCTGATATAGAGATTATTTTTCCTATTCATAGCTTATTGACTGAACCTCAGTTTTGCCATTTATAAAAATATAAATAATGATACTCGGCAGAATGAGTGAGGCTCAGAGAGATTATATAGCAAAAGTAGTCAGGCAAATTGCAAGGAACTGATTGCATAATAATATCCAGGTCTGTCTGACTTAGTTGCTAAACTGTTACTTTAGTCCACTGATGTTGGTAAATGAAGCTACCTGGTCAGAAAAAGGGATCCCTTGGGAGCTGCATCTTTTTACACTGTAACAGTTATGTGTTCAGGCATGGGTATACCATTTTGGGGTGACAGGATATCATCCAAGCTGCAGAATTTTCAAATTATGTATTTTATAAAGTAACAAGTTTAGCAGAAATCATCTTAACTTAAAACTTTACCTAAATTCTGACTACCGAATTATTTGCTTTAATTATTTTAAAAGAGCTCATTCTACTTAAAATCTCAGGTTGATGTCACCGTTGCTCCCAATCTGGCTTGTCTAATACTTGATTAAGCTGTGCTTGAACACTGGAGTCGAGAGCATCGCCACAGTAACCCATGAACAGAGCTTATATTCTTGATTTCTTTTTACTTTTTATAATTGCAAAAAAAAAAAAAAAACGTACAGCATCCTAAGCATACAGCAGAAATTGAGGACTCTAACACTGTTTAGTTTTAAGACCAAAAAATGGAATAGTTTGTTGGTGTGGTAGTAGGTTTTACATGCCTATATAAGGAAAGACACATTTACACTGTGCCAACAGCAATCATATCTTAAGTCCCCAATTAAAATGTGACTTTTTAAACTCCAAAACCCCATGTGACTGTTTAGCCATCTGTTTAATGAAACGACCACCGTTGATTTGGGCATAGATAATTATTACAATAAGAACAGTGCTGGGGAAAGATCAGCTTGTCCCAGTTGAGTATGACAGTTAATTATGAAGAGATAATTAGTGAAGGCTAGTTAGCATTATCTCATATCCAGGAAAGAAATAGGTAACAAATCTCAATCTAGGTATAGATCATGTAGAATATGTGATTGTATACATCTTTGAATAATTATTTTTAAATATCTAAGATAGATACTAAATAGTAGATTTACTGAGCTGTATTCAACTGGAAGGAGCAGTGTTGTTTTCCATAAATTATCTATTGAACTCTTTGCATTTTGGTGAAATATTATTTCAAGTTATTACAGTGGAAGCTTTTGTGTTTTATGGCCACTCTTACTGGTGTAAAAAGGAATCTTCAGCATTTATCCCTGGTGGAACCCATGACTACAGCCCTTAACACACTGACAGGAAAACCCTAAAGAGATGATTTTAGAATAAGCTTTCCACCAGTAAATGTCACGAAGGAAAGGGGAGTCCCCATGAATATCGTTCTGAGAACTCATAAATAATAGTTTTAAATTTCTCTATGATAACACTGCTTTTATAAGGAGCAAAACTGATGAATTTCCTTCTCACTCTCTTGGTCTAAGTACTTTTGAGTTGTGAAATAGATAATAGCCACACCATGGAGGAAAAATAAGCCAAAGACTTTCATATTTAGTATCATATAACCGGGCATAGCATAATTGAGCTCTGTGTGTATTGACGAGCACCGGCATTTATTACTGGCTCATCAGTATTAGAACCAAGGGGATTTTTACCAGGATTGCCTCACAGGAGAGAAAGAACTTCTCTGCCTGGCTCCTGATTCTCGTTCTGGGCATGAAACTAAGCTTTATTATGTGTCATGTACCGTAATTTCTTGGCACTTCTGGTTGCTCCAACGTGAAAATCTTGTGAATTTAGATTGCATCAGTTTAGCACATGTGATGGAATTTAGATAAGTTCCATTTTATCATGCCATTAATGAAGAAGAGTTTTAAAGAATTAATAGGAAGCTGTTTTAGGAGGATTTTGATGACTTTAAGAGAAGTATTTTAGGAAGACCCTAATATATTCTTCATTTCAATGCATAATGGAGTTAGCTGTACATGGACTCCTCCGGAGGAATGTGTAGTGTTTAAGAGCTCCAGTTTTCTTTAAACTCACTGAGGCCTTCATTGTAAAATGACAATAAACTTTACTAGGGATTATTAGTCCCAGTTTATCATCAGACTTAAAGATGAATTCAGGTGTTTCCACATCATAGCTGTGTGATCTTGGGCAAGTTATATAGGACTTTAATTTGGGTTTCTTTAAAATGGGTGATAAAAGTACTTTTTCTCAAGGGTTGTTTGGAAGAAATTAGATAATGAATCACAGATTTTTGTATTAATGCTTCCACATCTAAGCACTCAATATGAGTTAGGTATTATTAATATTTATCTTAAGATTAATTTAGAATGAATAGTACTGTTTTCTCCTTGGAGGTACGTATTTTATCATGTATTTAGGATATTGTAAATTCCTTGAAAAACACATATGTACCTATTAAACTGTAATATAGATTTTATTCATTCATTCTGCCCTTCTCTCCAATGAGCTTGAGTCAGGTATAATTGTAATACAGACATGTAAAGGAATAACTTTGGTCTGCTTATTTTTGGTTGAGCCAACATTTTATATATAAGGATCTTTCCTAAAATATTTTATGTTATTAATAATAAATTTTGTAAAAGTACTAAGTATACCACAGAATTTAGGAGAGTGGAAGAGTTGAGAATTGGGAGACATGAAACCTGGCTTCTATTTCTAGCTCAATTTGTCCTTAGGCAAAAAAGTTTCTTCAAACTTTAAGGAAGAAACTGTACTGAGTGATTTATATGACCATTTACAGTTATCAGATTATGATTCTACAGTAAACTCAGAACAACTCTATTTTCAAAATTATATTGTTTAACTTCTGGCCATGTTTAATCACGTATCTTTGCTTCTACTGATTTTTTTCACTTAATAGGAAAGAGTACATGATTGCTTTATCTTGAAGTTGACTTTTTTCCCAAAATCTTGAAATAATGAGGTTATCCAGTGACCTTAAAAAATATCTAGTTCCACTCAGCTGGGAAATTATTCTATTTTCTGAGAAGACCAATTAAATATACTTGGTAAAAACCCAACTGTGTCATTTTCTCCAAAAAGGAAAGTATATAAATTATTACACACAGTAACTTATACTGTTCTAGTAAAAGTCATTTCCCATTTTGTTTTTAAATATTAAAAAAGAATTTGAAAGGAAATGCTACCAAATCATTTTAATTAAAGAGGTATTTTACCTTGTATTCTCTCTGTTCAACAAACTATTAGGTGTTCAAGGAATGTATGTGTTTATTACTACAATTTAGTCAGCTTAATGAAGCTCCATAGCCTTACATATTCCTAATTTTGAATAGAGGTACCAGGTAAAGAGAAAAAATAAAAGGAATGAAGAACAGAAACAGGTCTCTGAATTTCATGTGCCTGTCAATGATTGGATCAGGAAAATAGAGACTGCTGATATTTTAGTTAGCTTCTGTTAATTCAATCCCTAGAACTAGATGAAGTGTCTAAAGATGTAGTTTATAAAGGTGTGAACTCTCACTTCTATTTGAACAATGCTAGCTACAATGAAATAGATGATTTTTTTATAATGGAATGTTCTTATTCCCATTTTTCCTATAACACTGTTGCCTCAAAACATAATTCAGTTGAGATGAACAACATTGTGTAGCCAATTCCCATGGGGTTTAGAGTATAATTTTGAGCCATGTTATGGCCATCTTTTAATGAAACACTGATTTTTGTAGCTTAGTATAGTTTCAGTTCTGAGCTAGACTACCTTATCCATATTCAATGAAGTACAGAATGAAATGAAGCAATATGCATTTTGAAATGATATATACACCTTTATGACAATTTAAATATTTTTTAATGTTTACTTCATTTGACCCTCTCTGTTCCCAACACACAGTCCTGACTTTGTAATTTCCTTCTCAAAACTATTCTTCCTGCTACCTCAGGGGGCCTCTTTCTTTTCTTCCTTTTGCAAAAACGACATTCCAGATATCCTAATGCTTTATTGTCAAAGTTGTCTACCTATCATTTCCATCATCTGCACCCTATACCCTTCCTACCTTTTGCCTACAGAGGCTACTTTGGAGGTGGAAACATGGGGGAGTCAGGTGAGGCAGCAGCAGAAATTGCTTCCTAGTTCAAATAAAGTCAAAGCTGGGTCTCTTTCTGCACTGAACAAATTCTACTGAAGAGTAGCTATTAAAACACTGTGGTCTGAATTTAGTTGTTCTAGAATACTGTTTGAGATAGAAATGCTATGGTTCAGTGTGCTAATGCACATCATACATGCCAGAGTTAGCAAAATGAATCAAGTACAATAAAGGCATGCTCACATTCATTTACAAAAATTAATTAAAAGATCTCTAATAGTTGGGAGGCCTCTAAGAAATATGTATGGCAGCCATACATATTTTGGACTCAGGCTTTGAAAACCCTAAGCTGGCATACCATTATAATATGCTAGGTTGCTAAAAGATGCTTATTTTGTCATTTCATATTTTGCTATCTCATCTCGTTTAATTTTTACGTTACTTATCTATCATTTGCTTATCATCATCTTTTAAAAAACTGTCTGGTATCATTAAGTACTTCATCTTTCAGTTAGATAATTTTTCATGTAATTATGGGAAAGAATGGAAAACTTTTCTGATTATCACAAATGATATGGAGAATCACAAACAATTTGTAGTTAATTAGGAGCTTAGTCAGGGGGTTAATGAGTTTCTACATGGGCTACACAGAAGATGGATATCCAACATGTACCTCTTACACTGATAATATTGACACATATTTTATAAATAAAACAAAGCATGTAGGCACACATGCACATCTCACATCTAGAACACTGAATTTTTGTTATAGCAAAATTGTTCTAGGACTGAAGTTTTAGTTTGTTTTTAAGCTAAAGTAAGGTGTTTTTTATAAGAATTTTAATCACATCAATTGTGTCACAACTCAGACTGTAAATAGTCATAATATTTCATATTAAGATTGTTTGACATGGTCTGAGTGTGTCAGTTTTTCCAACTGTTTCGGCCCTGTCACTTGTTTTTGTTTTGTTTTGTTGTGCATTGTCATATGTTATAAGAGAATTAAAGGACTTGTTTTACTTGCAAAACCCAGTCAGCAATTTTACCACTGCCTGTTCAAACTCCAGCTTAATGGCCTAGACTAAACACTTGTGACAAAGGAGCTGTGGGAATGGATGATGGATCTGTAGCAACTCTAGCTTTAACCTCTAACTAGCTTTCATTATTCATCTTTGCAATTTCCATTTCCTCTTTCTATTGAAATCAGTTGAGTTGAAATACATGGATACTCCTGCACATCTTATGAGATCTGAGTATAGCATTGGACTGTTAATGATACTGTTAATAATTTTTTCATGTTTTTTTCTCTCTTTTTTTTTAGTCTCGACCTATTCCTTCCCACCTTACTTCAGCAGTTGCAGAGAGTATCTTGGCTTCAGCCTGTGAGAGTGAGAGTAGAAATGCCGCCAAGAGGATGCGTCTGGATAGACAACAGGTACTGAGGAGTCTTGGGGTCTGGTGACCACCAGCTATAGCAAATATGGTTAAGTTAATCTGATTTATGGAGAAGAGCAGAATCTCTGGAATGGATTTAAAGTCCACAGAGATATCGTTTTTCTGTCCTTGTGATATGAATTTAAACTTGAAAAAGGCGTGTCCATGAGATCAGTAGAGATGCAATGACAAAAATTTCCTGTGATGAAAAATGGACAATTGTAAAATTAATGAGTTAAAATTCTGTTTAGTATCCAATGTGAAGGCTAATGAATTATTTAAATAAGAGGCTCTAAATGATCATTTACAGTAGTTTTGTAAGTTTACCTGATTGTTTATAATAGTGACCTGATTATGGTCTTTTTGAATGAAAATGAACCTCTCTTTAATTTCCTCTGGTCCATTGCCAAATATCAATAGATTATGCTAGGTATGGGGAAAACACAACATAATCTTGAAGACCAGAAAGCCATAAAATGGGGGTATAAAAGAAGGAACATCTATGTCCTGGGCTTACCTTCACATTAACAAATCATTTACTGTATAACCATTAAGTATCATCTTTCTACATCTCTTTTCTAAGTCTGTACATCCATGTGATGTAGATGTACTCTTGCGGTGTGCGGACTTCTCATTGCGGTGGCTTCCCTTGTTGCGGAGCATGGGCTCTAGGTGCCTGGGCTTCAGAATTGTGGCATGGGCTTAGTTGCTCCGCGGCATGTGGGATCTTCCCGGACCAGGGATCGAACCTGTGTCCCCTGCATTGGCAGGAGGGTTCTTAACCACTGTGCCACCAGGGAAGCCAGAGACTTTTGTCATTATTATATCTCTAAAATTTATCTTGCTTAAAATAAGTTACAGGCCAATATATAATACCATATTTAGCATAGTGATTAAGACTGCATATTCTGGAGTTAAATACAACTGATTTTGATTCTCAGCTCTACCCTTACTAACTGTGTGACCTTCAGGAAATTATTCCAATTCTCTGTGCCTAGTGTTCTCATATGTAAAATAACAATAATAACAGTACTAATCTTATAGGGGTGTGTGAGAACCCTGAATGATAGATTTATGTTAGGTACTTAGCAATTTGCCTGGCATGTGGTAAGCATCAAGAAAATTCAGCCTAGAAAGAGTTATTTTAATTGATGTTCTAGCTTTTCTGTCATTGCATTGGTATCAGTAAGACTATAAAGAAGCATTAATAGTACTATCTCAGATTTAGGAGTTTTGAATTCAGACTAAGTCCACTTGAGAAAAGATCATTATTCTAGAAATCAGAATAGTAGAATTCTGGGATTGAAAGGAATCTCCTGGTTGTCAGTTCGCTACATAGCTCATCCAATCTACACTCTAGAATATCCCTGAATCATAGAGTCAATCATATGTGCAGTTGTCATGAAAATTAAATGACTGATTCATGTTATGTACTGCCTACTGTCTCCTTCTACAAGCTCCCCAAAGCTGGTCGTCCGCAATATTTGGTCTAATCACTTAACCACTGTTGACCTAATCTGTAAAATGGAGGATACAAATGTATAGTTATTTCTTCTTACTGTGAATTATATAGACTTCACTTGGCACGCAGCACAAAGGCTTCTACCAATTGGATTTTACACTTTCGTCAAAGCATGGAGATGTGGGAGCAGGAACTCCCCTAACTGGATCTAAACACTCTTTGCCTAAGTAGAGACAACCAGAGTTCTTTTTGGTGTTGGCAATGGTATCATCCTTTTCTAGGCACATTCTTAACCCAACTCACAATTCTTAGAATTTTCCAGTGACTCAAAGATTCTTCATTGTGTCCCTGGCTTTCTGTTGGTGCATGAAAGTTCAGAAATGAGACAGTTAAAATCTAAATTCTGTTCAGCTGCACACATGACTACTTGCTGCCCCTGGTTAACCATATGTAGGGCTGTAATTATATGTGTCCTTCAGAGTTTATGAAACTAGATAAATTAATTGGGCTTTATAAAGCTATGAACATGAAAGGTACTATGGATGTGTTAAATACTTTATTTCATATGTCCACCTTGCCCCAGGGTCTAGAGGAGGCAGCCTCAGCCCTGAAGCAAGTAGGCAAGGGCAGGAGCCTACTGCCTCGTTAGGAATCAGATGACTCAGGGCTGAGGTCAATCCCCAATGAATTATAGAATATACTCAGCATTTCTTTTCTTTTCTTTTTTTAATACATTTATTTATTTATTTATTTTTGGCTGCTTTGGGTCTTTGTTGCTGCTCGTGGGCTTTCTCTAGTTGCAGAGAACGGGGGCTACTCTTTGTTGCGGTGCACGGGCTTCTCATTATTGGGGAGCATGGGATCTAGGTATACGAGCTTCCATAGTTGTGGCTCACGGGCTTCAGTAGTTGTGGCTCATGGGCTCTAGAGCGCAGGCTCATTAGTTGTGGCGCATGGGCTGAGTTGCTCCACGGCATGTGGGATCTTCCAGGACCAGGGCTTGAACCCGTGTCCCCTGCATTTGAAGGTGGATTCTCAACCACTGTACCACCAGGGAAGTCCCAGCATTTCTTTTCTTTTAACATGAAAATCTGGGATTTTTATGTTACCCAGAAAATCCTTTTTCATTTTGGCAATTCAAAACGATGGGCAGAGTCAGACTTCACATTTATATTGCTATGACATAGCTCAAATTGTCTTTATCTTTGTTATTTAGATATTATTTCACTACTATTTACTTAAAAACCAATCTATCTCAATGATTTTGGCTAAGTTCATCTCACCAGAGAGACAGAGGCAGAAAGTGAGAAAGATTAGAAACATCCACTTGCTGGTCATTTATCCCCCATCGCTTTGTACTTGCTCTTTTTGAGGAATGACGTATATTCTATTCCAAGGCTTGTTGAAATTCCTGATTAATGTCAGGGTTCCTTTGGCTCCTTTTCTCTATTTAAGTTCTTTCAGTTAAATTAGCTTTTAGTTTTATAGAAGGGATCGCGTAAAACCAATGGTCAAGGGCTTCCTCGGCAGATCCAGCCCTCATGAAGAACAATGCAGCACGAGTGTGCTGGGTGACAGTTTTTGCGGTGACTGGGACAGATGGAAAATCAATGGTAGGCTGTGATATGACACCTTTGACTCTACTGAAAAGAACACCATAGGGGAATTGGCATGTTAGTTGCTTGTGACATAATAAAAGGTGAGAAAGCAGGGGAAAAAATACTGAAAACTGATGCATCGCTGAGTTAAAGAAGAAAATCGCTATTAGTAAACCAACAGAAAACCATCGGCCCAAGACCAAAAAATATTTAGTAAGCCCACAGTTCCTGCTACTCTGTTTTCTATAGTACTGGTGAATTCACTGTGACCTGTACCTCTTCCTGATTTTTCCTTTGTTCTGTTAGGTTGCTAATGAGTGGGCATGTTATTAAAAGAAACATAATGGTAGGTATCAAGGTTGAAAATATAGCCACATAAACCCAATGGCAGTTTTAATACAGGCATTTCATTTTGTCATGGATGTATTTGAAGACTACCGAAAACACCACGGTCAAGCTGTTTTTGAGTCAGGCAGCTCTCCTTTCATGTTTCCTTCTGTATTTGCATGTACTTTTGGTAACGTTTATAAAATTTCACAAATGCATAATTGAAAGAAATATTTTTCAGTAGGATTTTATGCTTAAATGTAAACATTGTGATAGTAACTGAGATAGGGTTTGAAACCTATTTCTGTGGCCTTCCAGCCCACAGTTCCATACCCCTACTCTCAGTCATCCTTGGCTTTCATTCTACTTCTAGCATTTGTCTTTCTTATATACAATATTTTGGAGAAAGAACACTCTATCTTTGAGTGTTCTAACATGTGTTTCAGCACGGCCCTCTCATCCAAAGGAGAAAAAATATAAGAGAAACAAAGTACCACCTAGAGTAGTTCCTTGAATATATTGTAATTCCTCTGTAACACATGTAATTTTAAACAATTGAAATAGAATATACTTCACAAGTCATCTAACTGTAATAGGCCTTATTTTCTTCATTAGTAATAATATTAATAACAACAGAACAGCAGGAACGTGTATGGATGAAGCACTGTTTGAGGTGGGTTGCAAGCCTATTTTATGTAACTGTCATCACTTTTCGTGAAGTGGAGACATTGAGGCTCAGAGCTCTTAGCGCAGAGCTGCTCAAGATGGATCCCCACTTGGATCCAATCCTTGTGCTTTTCAAAATCATGCTTATAGTAACATTTAAAAAAAAATACTTTCAGACATGCAGGCTTATTTTTGATAATTTAGGAAATAGAGTAATGTATAGAGAAGAAATATAATTGACTAGTAATTCCACTATTCAGTTTTATAATTCTTTCTACTACTCTATCTACGCAAAACGTCCTGTTTTAAAAAGCAAAATAGTATCACATTGTATCCTTCCATTTAGCTTAATGTTGTGAATATTTATGGTATCACTATGTAAGTTTATCAATTACTTTTAGAAGCCCCTTAATACTCCATCATGTAGTATTTTCCAAACTATTAAATGTTGATTTTGTTTTTCCTACCATAATTTGCCTGTGAAAAGGATACCTTGCCAGTTATTTTTTTAGAATAAATTATGAGACCTGGGTCAAAAACCAGCAAGGCTTTTTAAGCTCTTGATATATATAAGGTCCATGCTCTTAATTTCTACCTTATTCCTATAAAAATAAGCGTTTCTGCTTGTTTTATAAACATATGCCTATTAAAAGCTTTTTTTAACTTCTAAGAATCTTTGATTCTTAACCAGTGGTTCCTAAACCTTTCAAACATAGCATGTCTGTTTTACAGGAAACACCTCAAAATGCCCCACTTTTAGATCCTGAAATGCAATTTATAGTTAATATAAATTATGCTCACAATTTAAATATGTAAGGATAATGTCTTGATTTTAATATAAATAATACATTATTTATTTTAAAAGTAACATATAATCAAATAACATGTATTTTGGTGTGGAAATATGGGGATTCCACATCACTAGAAGATACAATAAAGTCATCAGCTGCTTCTGCCTGTCCCTCAAATCAATGAAGAAGCCACAGCTACAACTGTCCTCTGATACCGGTGTATTGTGGCTCACAGAATTCAGTGACATGAACTTTACAAACGGTGAAAAACTAGTGGTACAGTTCCAAACAAAACAGCACAATAGTCCCTCGATTTACAAGGTAGTGTATTCCTGAGACAATTCAACATATATTTTAAAACAGGCACAAAAACTTTGTTTTTATACCTAAAATGAAATTAAACTTTAGGCTCAGGAAACCCTATTCAGGCTTTCACCTACAGAAATATCCAGCATGACTTTTTAAAATTCATATGGGAACAGGGACAGTTCTTAGTTGATTGGTACTGCCTGGAGAATGTCTGAGCTTTCCATAAGCTGGTCCTCCCACTTCATGCCTATTTCACCTGCTATATATTTTCCAGATGTCCCCTAGAAGGGGTAATGCTGTTTCTGAGAAGCACTGCTATGGACAACTAGTCTAGGATTTGAATACAGGAATGAGAATAATACATTCTCAGATCTATTCCTTGATAATGAATTCATAACTCAGCTCCTCCCATTTTGAAGAGACTGGGCTTGAGGTTCGAAACCCACAATTTTCCATAGATTTGCACCCATTATGTCAAATGAATTCTCCATCCTTTTTTCTACCTTCTGTTTACTTTTTTGTTTTTAAATTTGCCAGAGCCTAAAAGTAAAAATTGGATGCTATAAGATAAAAATAACTTAACCAGGCCCTTTGGTTTAATTTTATTTCTTTGCAAGAAGGAAGCAATTAAGTGTCAATGGCTATAGCAATTCTGCCCCCAGTCAAAAAACTAAGCCACATATGATTACTAATTCCAGTTGTATTTCTAAAGTATAATTCCATTTTGTATTCGTCGTTCAGCTATTTTCAATATCTCCTGAGATTACAGTTACATCCTTTTCCAATTTGGAAGTCACCATCAATTAAATTACCATGTTTAACATTTACAATAGGGACACCACAACATCCAACAGTTTGCTACAAATATAATGCCACAAAAAGACAAGGCTCAATAATCTTCAAAAATGCATGTTTTCATCAGTTTCAATCATTCATAAATATGCTGTTTGCACACTCACCATTGGAAGGGTGTGACCAGGTGTACACTGAACCATCTATTCATTCACTTGGTCTCTAAAATGCCTGGCAGTGTTAGTAAGTAATCATATTCCACAGGAAGAGAGGTTTTTTCCATCTGGGAAATAGCTAACAAGTGGATATTGAACCATGACCTTAAATTCATGTGCACCGAGGGGTGGATAAATTAGTAAAGCAATCCAGAGAGACTTGAAAACATTCTCACTACTGCAAACCAACCATCATACCTATATAATACCAGATCAGACTCTCAGAATGGTTATAATCACATTTTTAAATGATAAAAATAGGGAAATATTATATATTTCCATTATATTTTTGTAAACATAGAAACTTTATAAACATAAAAACTAAGGAAAAGTAAATATATATATCAAAATGTTTTACAGATACATAAAATATCACTTATGGATAACTACAATAGATATTTACTATTCTAATTTAAAATTTTTAGTTCATTGTGCACATTATATAATATTTGAGAAACACAGTTAAAAAGTTTTAATGGAGGGCTTCCCTGGTGGCGCAGTGGTTGAGAGTCCGCCTGCCGATGCAGGGGACACAGGTTCGTGCCCCAGTCCGGGAAGATCCCACATGCCGCAGAGCGGCTGGGCCCGTGAGCCATGGCCACTGAGCCTGCGCATCCGGAGCCTGTGCTCCGCAACGGGAGAGGCCACAACGGTGAGAGGTCCGCGTACCAAAGTTTTACTGGAATATTTATTTGCTCTGTAGGGAAGAATATTTGACCTGTATTCTGTTGGTATTTTGTGAGCAAGATAATTGCTTTACAAATCTGTATTCTTTCAGCATTAACTTAATAATGTGGCTGGACTTCAAATATGTATTATTTCCAACTTGAGGTCTTGCAAGATAACTTTTTAATGGCAAAAGTTTAAAATTCTTATTTTTCCAATGTGTTTGAACTGCTCCAGGGAGTTCCTTAAATATCTCATGTATCTGTATCAGCAAGGGATATGGTTAATAGGAGAAAATTAGCTCTAAGTAGTCCTAAAGTAGTTTATTTAGCAAATAATCATTATATGGAAGATATTTTGCTTGGTACAGAGGCTACAAAACAAGGATTGAGAACCTTTACTGAGGATTTACCAGATACTAGATTTACTTAAAATCACTTGCTACTGAGCAGGTGTTTTTATTCTTTCTTTGCAGAGGGATGAAACATAACATCTTTCCTCTAGAAACTCACATTCTGTTAAAGACAAGTGAAATTAGTATGGTAAATGAAATTATAAGGGTGTGATCAGATTGTTGTGAAAGCCAGAGGAGAGTTCTTCTAATTCTGCTGGGGAAACCCAGGAGGGCTTCCCAGAGGGGGCACTATTTGAGCCAGACCATGAGAAATGAAGGAGATTATGAGAGCTAGCAGATGATAGTCCAGACACATGGAGCCTTTTGAAACATGAAAGTTTCCTGAGTATCAAAAACAGTCATCTCTGTGAGTGAAACTTGAGAATCTTGAGAAGAAATAAAAGGAGAGGGGATTGGACATGAGGGTTTAAATTAGATTGTGGGCATTTTATATGCTCTGTTAAGTTATTTGGACTTTAAGTACATGCCAGAGATAAGTGGGAAGGAGAGTGACATCTCCAAGTTTTAGGAAGCTTCAGAACCCTAGGGACAACAAAACGTAGATGTAGTGGGGCAAAGGTGAGGTCCCAATTCAGCAAGAATTCCTTTCTCTACCACCTACATTTCAGATTTGCTATTTAATTGTAACAGTAGTTAAATTTGAGCTAATGCCGAAAAGTAATTATGAAGATTAATCTGCTATAAGGTATTTTGAAGTTACAAATGAGTGATTTCGGAATACCTACTCTTCCATGCTGCAGTGTTAGCTCAGCTAATGAGGAATCAAAGTTTAATTTTCTCCTATAGTTTCAACTTATATAACTGTATATATAGATTATTATTCTTTCTATTGTAAATATTTTTCATCTTTTTCTCTTTTTATGATCTCTCAAAAAACTGACATATGGTTTTCCTCAAACAGCGACTTTTTATCTTTTTTTTTCTTAAATTGAGAGTAAGGTTACTTCTGTATAAAATTTTTCCTTAGTGTATGTATTTTCCTTATGTAATGATATGTCAACGTATATCTGAGTAGTGATGTACAGTGCATGATTCTCTTGGTCTCTCAGTAGTACTATGAAGCATGTAGATCACATGGTTTCCCTTTTCTATGGATGGAGAATCTGAATCTAAGAAACTTTCTTTTGGATACATCTATGGGGTTTTGAAGGGGGGGGAACTGGGAACAGCCTCAATTTCTGATTTTATTTTTTGTCTTTCTGTTACTCATTTTGCTTTACTATTTGGTTTTCTCGCTTCATTGAGAATTCTCCCACATTTGTATAGAAATGATTCTTTCTTTAATTTTAGGTGAATCTTTGGCTTAGGATGTTATTAATTTCAAGTGGATCAATGTCAGGATATGAGTAGGTGGTTTGAATTCAGAGAGAGAAATTCATCATAATATGTTAATACACTTTTTAGTGCCAAAGTCAAGGGAACATATGGTTTACTGGGTTCTCCATGAAGACTGCATTTTTGTTAATTTCTTTTAAAACGAGTTATTTTAGGCTTAGCAGACAAAGAGTCTGACTTATTTGTTTTATGCCAAATATATTCATTTTTATAATTTATTTCTCATGATCTGTCCATTCCTTGTCCTGTCTTTTTAATCTAGCCAGTTTAAAACCCACTAGTTACTCTGAAACAATAATTTTATGTGTATTGGGGAAATTTAGCCACAGTCACAAGTTTATTATGAAATTAGATAATATGACAGCTTGATAAATTGGGCTATGCTTCCTAAAGAGATTTATGATGTTTAACATGACTCAGGTGGTAAATACCACAAGCCCAGTGGCCTCAAGTAATACACATTGTTCTTCAGTTACTTAGCACTTTGGGAAAGCATGGTTTCTTGCAGAGCTAGGTTTTCTAGATAGCTGTGGGTTAGCCTTACAAATGATTTTACTTTCATTTGTAGTGGAAATATTCCTAAAATCTCAATGCATCTTCATTTCATGCCATAACTCTTCGGATCATAACCTTTAAAGATGGATTTAGTTATTAATATTAATCTTTACTAAGAATTGTGTGGTGCTGACATCAGCTTTAGCTACAGACACAGATACCGCAGAGCAGGTGATGGAATAAGTGATCTTGTAAAGTCTGTCCTAGAGAAAACTCCCTGAGGCAGGTCAACTCACTTTATTGGTAATTTACCTCTTTCTCATAATGGTGAGGGGAACCTGACTTTCTGACAGGCTTGGCAGCAAAATTGATCTTTACCTATTAACTTTGCTGAAATGGATCAATCTCTCATATTATCTCTCATCCTCAGGAAGAAGCCCCATTTTTCCCATGCTATCAGTGTTCTTTGCCTGGTCAACAATGTTACTTCTTTCTTGCTTCAACAATCCAATGCCTTCTCAATGTCTACTGGACAGTCTGTATTTGTCCTTATTTACATCCTGTTAAAAGAATATAAGGAAAACTACCTCTCACTGTTTTCGGAGTTTATACAAAGCTATTTTCTAAGAGCTCTTACCTGCACTCATTCATCAAGAGCAAAGTGATACTTACATAGGTCAAAAACCAAGTCACATTTATTTTTAAGCTCCCTTTAATGTTTTGCCTTGAACACAAGCAAGATCAAAATAGCCTTTTCAGTGAAACAATTAAGATGAAAGTCCAGTGAGATTCCTACATTAAGATCAAACTTCTCATTAAATCACTTCTCTGGTAACATTCTGTGTTCTTATTTTTCTTGGTTTTGGTGCTAGTTCTGTTATTTAAGAAAACATAATAATGCATTCTGGGTCTGATATTCAAGGACCCTCAGGGAACTCCCAGAGCCCAGTAGTAACCTTCACTTTTTTGCATCTCTGAAGTTTGAGACTAGCCTCCTATTCCCAAATCCTCTATGAAAATATAAGTGAGATTTAACAGAAGTCAGGGTTCTGAGTTCTTGAAAGAGGGCAAAGAGCAAAAGTACAAAACGAGGTCATACTTGCAACTGTGAACTTAAGTTATAAAATAGGTAGATGTAAGTGAAAGTTTATCTGAATCTCATAGGCATTATAATTTCCATCAATAAATGGCAATTAAAGTAAAGCTTTCTACTATATGCCAATCTCTCCTATTCATTCTTTTTTTTGCTACATGATTTCTTTCTGGTGGGGGGACCTGAGAAGTTTAGAGAAAGATCATAGCCTTCGATTCGGGCGTTTGGAAAATAGAGTCTCAGAAGCAGTGGCGTGTTTGAACTGCATATGTTGGCGTATATACAGAGTAGCTATACTTGGGGATTGCTAGTACATACATAACTTTTCAAAAAAGCCTCTTTTTCAGATTTTTAAATTATCATGTTTACTGTAGGACATACTGGACTCAAAAACCATTAGCGCTTCCAAGAACCTCACAGACCACTTAGTTCAATAGGTTTATTTTATAAAAGAAACAGGCCTGGAAAATTTCAATTTCAGTTTAGATTTCCTTTCCTTCCTTCCCTCCTTCCCTTCTTCCTTCCTTCCTTCCCTCGTTCCTTTCTTCCTTTCTTCCTCCCTCCCTCCCTCTATCTCTCTCTCTCTTTCTTTCTTTCTTCAGTGATTTTTTTCATAGTTCACTAGAAACAGAATTTCTCTTTAAAAAGAAGGAAAACAGACCAATACATACAAAGAATTTAGCTCCCTTTAGATTTCAGAGTAATGTTCTGAGTAATGAAAATCAGAATGCTTCATAAATTTCAAATCTTAAGGCCATAATACATTCATAGAATGCAAGAATTTGAATACTATTTTAGATGCAGAACTCAGAAGGCCACATTATTTTATTCAATTGCATTTTTCTATCATTTATTTTTGCCTGTGAAGCAAGTTTGAGAAGTCCAATGAAGCTGTCAAGCTTCAAATGTCTCCATAAGTGTGAGGAAAATTTCCTTTCCAGGGAACTGCTCAGCTATCCATGTATCTTCTTTAATTCTTTATTTAAGATCCTTCATTTGAGGTCATTCTAAAAATACAGAATCCTTTCTGCAGTTTTTTACATTAAATGAACTTCTTGAACTACCATGTATTTGATCATTCATATTCTAAGAACAAAATTTGTTGAAATCGTTCCAAATACCCAGATTCAGGTTTAAATGCCAAGTTCTTCACCATTCATCTCAGCTATATTGGAGAAATGAATCAGGACATGTATGGGAAACACATCATACATAATTATACTAATGTATGTGTGTCCTCTTACACCTTAATTTGAATGCACATACATTTTCTCATTTAATTTGTTTCCCAAAACTCGGAGAGGTCTACATCATTACTGCTCTTGTTCATGACTAAAAATTACACAAAGAGGAAATGCAGTGCCTCATTGTTGCTCCTATTTTCTTTCTATAGAAAGGATATTTGGGGGATTTAGAGATATGTGAATGTGGAGCAGAATCTTTAATGCTCCAAGCACACCCTCCTTCCAGCAGTATGCCTTTGCTCAGGCAGTCCGGCAGCTCCAGTTCCACTCCTGTGTTTATTTGTACGCCCATCTCAAAGCGCACCTGCTTTAAGAAGCACCCCTTGGATCAACTCACAGCCCACAAAGCTAAGTCCCTTTCCTCCTTCTCTGTGTAGCAATGACTATCAGCACAGCATATTTGAGGACTTGATTATATTCCCAGGTAGCATTGTAATGGCCTCCAGGTATCTTTTGGAATATTGACTCTATAAATTTTTATCACTCTGTGGGATTAAAACAGCTTTGGCCTGCATCACTTTGAGCCCCAAAGATACCTAGTTATGTACTGGGAAAAGGGTAAACATTAAATAAACATCCATTTGTGGCTTGATGTAGCATGGCAAAAAGTTCAGTTTTAAGGAAGGAAGGAGCCTTTTAATGAGATGCCTGCCAACACAATAGGAAATGTTCAAGCCCAAGAATGGTGTTATGTGGCCAAATAGAGCAGGAATCATTGGAATTAATACTGCAATTTAAAATGTTGTCTGACAACTTGGTAAACACAGTTTTAACACCAAATGGGGAAAGTCACAAATACAATATGATAGGGAGGAAGGGTGTAGGCTGCGGAAAGGAAGTCTCAACATTTAGTTCTTTGAACACTATTGCTTTCCACAGTTCAGTGAGAAAAAGAAGGCAGCTTTTAGGTTCCTGACAAAGCAATTATAGCGAGACCCAGACGCTGGGAGCTGACCTGACCTTTGCCCTTGGGAAGTTGTCATAGCAGCAGGCTGAATAGCGCAGCTTGATACAATTACTACTGCAGGCTCCGGACAGAAGTTGCGCCCTAAATACAGCACATTTGAACATTAATATACAAGTATGTATATTAATTCTTCCTTAGTGGTGGCCGTCTCTCTCCTTTACTCAGCACTCATCTAATTTTAAGTACTCATTTCATAAGAAGTCTATGTTTAAAGGCAACAACAGCTACGTGCCTTTGGAGGATTTGCAGTGATGTATCTGGGGTATAGTTCCTTGGGAAAAAGTTATTTGAAACAGTGTTGCTAACAAAAGAAAGTTTCAGATGCTGTAAACTGGATGTAGCACTTTTTTTTAAAGCTATGTATGCTGTCTATTCTCATCAAATAAATAATTTTTGTCCTTATTTACTCTTTGCTTATTCCCAAATATATGCATGCACCTCTAGATCTGTGTGTTATAATCAAAACATGGCTATTTAAAGTTATCTATAAAAAGATGTGTATCTAGGTAAACACAGTATGTCCACAAAAAGGAGAGGGTATCTGTCAATATGTTAAAAAAAGGCTTTGGGATCATTACTGGGGTACTCATTTGAATTTTTAAAATATTGCTTTAGTTTACTAGGCTAAATTTGGTGTTAATGTGGACATGTTCTGCCCAAACTAAAACCTTAATAGCAATGTTAAATTATATATCATTATATAGTCATATTTTATAAATAGTTATAATTATTAATGCATGTATAATCTCTAAACACTCAGATAAACTGTTAACTGCATAACTTTTTAATTAAAATATTATTTCTATTCCAATGATAAATAAAATATATGAAAATCTTCTGCCTAAAACAAACAAACAAACAAAATCCTAATAGTCTATATGATCAGCAGAGAACCTGTATATTCTAAATCATGACCTTAAAGAATTTCTAATGGATACATGTATATGTATGGTTTAGTCGCTTTGCTGTGCACCTGAAACTATCACAATGTTGTTAATCGGCTATACCCCAATATAAAATAAAAAGTTTAAAAAAAAAAGAATTTCTAAATATTAAATATAGTCTGAATAGTAATAATTTACTTTTGCTTAAAGCTTGAGGAAAATTAATATGACATATTGACGCTATAATAATTTCAAACCAGCATTTCAGAAATTACAAAAGGACGCATATAGAATAATCTGAATACATGATAACCTAAATTTAAAATATCAAATTAAAATTGAATTTTGTCTCTGTTATGACTCAGGTTAAAAATTAGGGGGTTTTCCAAAAAGCCTGGAAGCACAATTTGTTTGGACATGAGAATATGTAAATATCAAAATTTAGTGTATTATAATGAACTTACTTTTAAGAATGCATTTAAAAACATAAAATATATTCACCTCAATGGCACAAAAATTGAGGGTATATCCAATCTAATCTAAATCCATATATTATATATGAAAAGAGATACTCTCCTGTATTATTCCACTGGGAAAACGTTAAGCAACATTTGTCTGCTGTCTCAGGCCATTGAAATAGAGCTGACTAACCATCTCTGTATTGCAATCTGCAGCCCGCCAGAATGAGGGCTAGATAGGAAAGTATCCAATAAGTACACATTTAGAGATGAGGAAACCTGGCTTACTTTTCTTCTCAGAGATAACTTGAATTGGGAATTTTCAAATCATTTCATTCATTAAGTAATCAGTGAAACACCATACCAAAATCTTAGCCTTATTTTTATTTTAAACTTAGAATTGACCCAGGAGAGCATGATCTGGCATTCAGTGACTACTGAAAGCAATGTCAGGAGAGCAGTGCCAAGAATTAGGAGATCTAACACATGGAAATCTCTTACTTGAAAGTGTTAGAAAAGTTAGTCAAAAATGGTTTAAGCAAAAGGGAAATTATAAGCTCAGGTAACTAAAAATTCTAGCAGTAGTCCAGCTTTATATGCATGTGGTTGATTGTCTTATAGATAAATAGGATCTCTCTCAGAGGTCTCTTGGCTCTACACCATCTTTGTTGTTTCTATTCTCTGACAGGTTCTCCCTCGTGGTAGCAATATGGCTGCAGAAGCTCCAGTTTTCGATTGGGTTACACATTCAACCCTGAACCAACTGCTGGGGCCAGGAGAACAGAATAGGTTGCATGCTCAGTTTTGAATTCATGTATGTAGTCAGCTATACACAGCACATGGAATAAGAGTGGGAAAGGAAAATCAGATACAGTTATTAAAAGAGGGAGGGGAGGAGATGAATGCTGAAAGATCAAAGGAAAACAATGTTTGCTCTAGTGGGCTCTATTAGTTTCCTAGGGATCCCATGACAAAGTATTACTAACTTAGTGGCTTAAAACAACAGAAATTTATTATTTCCAAATTCTAGAGTCTAGAAGTCCAAAATCAAGGCATTGGAAGAGCCATGCTGCCTCCAAAGCATCTCGGGAATGATCCTTCCTTACCTCTTCCAGCTTCTGGTACCCTTAGGCATCCCTTGGCTTGTAGCAGCCATCACTGCCTCCATCTTCACATGACCATCTGTGTCTACATATCTTCTATTCTTATAAGGATACCAGTCATATTGGATTAGGACCCACCCTAATTCACTATGGTCTCCTCTTAACTAGATTACATCTGCAAAGACCCTATTTCTAAACAAGGTCACATTTGTAGGTATTAGTGGTTAGGACTTCAACATATGTTTTTGATGACACAATTCAGAATTCCTATCTGTCTGTGGACCTTGAAACCTAGAAAACAAGTTCTATCTTCCGAAATACAATGATGGGAGAGGCATAGGATAGACATTCCCATTCCAAAAGGGAGAAGTGGGAAGGAAAAAAGGGTCACAGATCCCAAGCAAATCTAAAACTCAACAGAGTAAATTCTATTAGATTTCAAGGCGTGAGAATAATTGTTTGTCTCCATGCTCTGTTCTCCCACCACACCTGGGCAGCAGCCCCATCCTCCTGGCCGATCTGGATGGTGGCCCTGCCCTCTCAGCCTGAGACATCTAGTTGGCTGGCCTCAGTCAGCTGTGCCTTCTCTGATCTCTGCATCTTCAGCTTTGCCCTAGGAGTCATTCTTCTTTCATTCCATCCTACTTCTGTCCCTTTCAGTTCAGGCTTGCAGTTTTTCTGCTGGTATAAAATTCTCAAAACCTTTATCAGTCTTCCATGGATGTCAAGGTGATCCACACTAGCTGACACATCCTTCCTGGATAACTTTGTCTCTATCCCTAGCCTTTGCTGAGATTGTTGACTGGACCCATAAGTCACACACCTAATCTCTTTGGCACAGAGCTGTCCGGCCACACCCTGTTTCTAAAGCACACTATCTGGAAAATATTCCAAATCATCAAGTGCCGGTTCCTTTGCGTTAGTAAATTCAACCCATAACATAGGCTAATTCCAATTTTTGCATTCCATTTTTTAAAGGATGTGTGTATGGCTTTATGCCCATGTGTTACACCTAATGAGAGTTTACCAACAGAACTAGTGAAGGCATAGAATTTAAAGTGTGTCTATAAATGCAAAATATATAACTACTTCCAATGCTATTTAAATGGAAAAAATTTATAAACTGAGTTTTATTTACTTAAATATTTGAGGTAGAGCTAATATCTGTATTCATTTATTTGTTTTTAAAAATTACATGAGTTTTATCATGAGGAGACAGTTATATATAATCTTTCTCTTTCTCTCGTGCATAGTGTAGATAAACTCTTATACAAAATGAAATTTCACAGCAAAATGTGAAGAAATGCTAGTCATCTGAAATCAATGATAGGTATGGAGAGTACAAATATTAGAAATACAATTTTTAAAAAAGAAGGTAAATATTAGCCCTATTGCCTATTGACAAATGTAACACATATATATACTCCATTATGTTGTTACTGTCAAACATAGTAAGTACTTTACACACCTCCACACCCACAAAATCTGTTCTTTTTTTAAAACATCTTAATAGTTTATGTTTCCTTAATAAATATTACATATAAGTGGCATGGACATATATACACTACCAAATGTAAAATAGATAGTTAGTGGGAAGCAGCTGCATAGCACAGGAAGATCAGCTCGGTGCTTTGTGACCACCTAGAGGGGTGGGAGGGAGGGAAACGCAAGAGGGAAGAGATATGGGAACATATGTATAAGTGATTCACTTTGTTATAAAGCAGAAACTAACACACCATTGTAAAGCAATTTTACTCCAATAAAGATGTTAAAAATTTTTTTTAATAAATATTACATATAAAATAGGAATATTACATAGATTTTAAATGGTTTGTTTTCTGCCTTAGAGACAAAGCTCTTACAGAACCCAGTGATTCATGCATGCAAACCCTGTATATATATATATATATATATATATATATATATATATATATATATATATATATATATATCCCTGATCAAGGCCATTTGTAATTAGGCTAATAATAAGTGCTTCTTAAGGATGAGGAGGAAACCAATTATTAATGAGCTGCTTCTTGAAAAATACTGGCCATTCATTAGCTCTACAGTGCTGACCAAGGTTTAAATGTGTATATTCTGTTCTAAAATCCAACTAAAATGAACCTCTCTGTATATATTGCTGTCTTTTGTTTCTTTGTTTACCTTTTGCTTTTCTGTGAATATGAAAGCACTGTGGAAAATTTGACAGTGATTTATTAATTATGGAGGTGCCACTCAAGGCAGGTCTGAAAAACTATGTGTATCTTAGCACAAAGGCAAACACATTAACAGCCCGGATGCACCCCTGTGCAAGGCTGAGGGGATCAACATCAGGGCTGCTTGGCTGCAAATTCCTTCCCTTAATCCCTTCCCAAACAACCCAATCAGGAGGAAGAAAGGGCCTGCATCTCTGCCTTTGTAACATGTCAGGTCCCTGTGTTCTTCGAACCTCAGATGTGAAGTCAATATAATGGATGCTTTTGTATTAAGTAACTCAGGAGCCCCTGTTCATGAGACACAGAGGAGGAACCTGGGGCTGGGCTGTAGCTGTGGCCACAGGGTCCAATGCAAAGATCGATCATTAGGTCTTATGAGTATTTCCAGGAATAATTCAGTTCCCCTGCATTGTAACATGTGACTTGCTTCAACAAGTCAGAAAAGTACTGCTCCAGTATTTTGAAGATAAATAAATAAATAAAACTGAATTGAATCATTCATTTCTCAGTACATTAAACCTATACATTTCAAAAGTATATAGGAGGGGTGGCAGAAGGCAGACGTGTTTTATTTGGCCTGAACATCTCTGTAAAATGTTTGCATTTGAAGGCTTTTCAATGAGGCATGTGCTCTTGAATTTTCCACTGTCCCCACATCTTCCCATTGTCCCATAGCCAGACCTCTTCACCACATATATACCTTGCCCGGTCCCTAGAGACAGTTGAATTTGACGCTTTGTAATAGATCAAGACTTTTGAAATACCTAGTGTCAGCTGCGTCTTTTATCATCCAAACATATGTGCCAATATTTTTGCTTTAAAAAATAAAGCTTTACTAATCCTTTGAAAAAAATAATTAGGTTGAGAAATAAGGTCGTCTTGAGGTGCTTATCCACTCCAGCTTATATGAATGCAAAGGTACTATCTCCTCCACACATTTCTATGGCAGTATAGAAACTTATGTTTAAAGAATAAGAAATAGGGGCTTCCCTGGTGGCACAGTGGTTGAGAGTCCGCCTGCCGATGCAGGGGACACGGGTTCGTGCCCCGGTCCGGGAGGATCCCGCATGCCGTGGAGTGGCTGGGCCCGTGAGCCATGGCCGCTGGGCCTGCGCGTCCGGAGCCTGTGCTCTGCAATGGGAGAGGCCACAGTAGTGAGAGGCCCGCATACCACAAAAAAAAAAAAAAAAAAAAAAAAAGAATAAGAAATAGGAACAAGAAAACTATTTAAATTTGACTCTTCTCTATATTTTAGCATGCATGAATATATGGTTTTGCCCTTGAGAGGATACTTGCTATTTTAGAAGTAATACATATATCAGTCAGGTTTTATGAGTATATGAATATACATCAGTCAGAATATACGAATATAAATCAAACTCAAGCTGACTTACAAATTTTGTCCTTAACCAACCACTGATTTAAGGTTTACTTCCTTAAAATCCTAACATTTTTTGCTTGATTTCCATTAGCTACTTGAAACCAGCAGCCTTGCTTGGCACAAAATATGAAAGGGAAACAACTGGGCAGATATTTTTTACCACCTTGACATGAATCTATCAATTTTGGTTTTAAACTGAGTTGTCTGTTATTCCTGGCAAGTTCAGAGGGAAGATAAGCCTCTGGGTCCCCAAATAAGTAAATATATTATTTATGTTTGGTCATAGCAAAGATATGTTTACTTTAAAAATGGGACCAGAGTCTCTAAGCTAGGATTATAACACATTTATAAAGCAAACCAAAAAAAAAATTAAGAAGTCATTTAAAATGAAGGATGCCTGGCATTTAGCATCCTGAAAGCCCACAGCTCATAAAATACTTTAAAGTAGCGGAAGGGGAGGAGACCTTCAAGATGGCAGAGGAGTAAGACGTGGAGATCACCTTCCTCCCCACAGATACATCAAAAATACATCTACATATGGAACAACTCCTACAGAACACCTACTGAACGCCGGCAGAAGACCTCAGACTTCCCAAAAGGCAAGAAACTGCCCACATACTTGGGTAGGGCAAAATAAAAAAGAAAAAACAGAGACAAAAGAATAGGGACGGGACCTGCACCTCTGGGAGGGAGCTGTGAAGAAGGAAAGGTTTCCACACACTAGGAAGCCCCTTCACTGGTGAAGACGGGGTGTGGCGGGGGGGAAGCTTAGGAGCCGCAGAGGAGAGCGCAGCAACAGGGGTGCGGAGGGCAAAGCGGAGAGATTCCTGCACAGAGGATCCGTGCCAACCAGCACTCACCAGCCTGAGAGGCTTGTCTGCTCACCCGCCGGGATGCGTGGGGGCCGGGAGCTGAGGCTCGGGCTCCAGAGGTCAGATCCCAGGGAGTGGACTGGGGTTGGCTGCGTGAAGAGAGCCTGAAGGGAGCTAGTGCGCCATGGCTAGCCAGGAGTGAGTCTGGGAAAAAGTCTGGAGCTGCCTAAGAGGCAAGAGACCATTGTTTTGGGGTGTGGGAGGAGAGGGGATTCAGAGCACCGCCTAAAAGAGCTCCAGAGATGGGAGTGAGCCGTGGCTATCAACGTGGACCCCAGAGATGGGCCTGAAACGCTAAGGCTGCTGCTGCAGCCACCAAGAAGCCTGTGTGCAAGCACAGGTCACTATCCACACCTCCCCTCCCAGGAGCCTGTGCAGCCCACCACTGCCACGGTCCTTTGATCCACGGACAGCTGCCCCTAGAGAACACATGGCGCAACTTAGGCTGTTGCAACGTCATGCCAGCCTCTGCTGCCACAGGCTTTCCCTGCATTCTGTGCTCCTCCCTCCCCACCAGCCTGAGTGAGCCAGAGCCCCCTTTAACCCCCTCCTGTCTGAGAAAAAAACAGATGCCCTCAGGTGACCTACACACAGAGGCAGGGCCAAACCCGAACCTGAACCCCAGGAGCTGTGCGAACAAAGAAGAGAAAGGGAAATCTCTCCCAGGAGCCTCAGGAGCAGTGGATTAAATCTCCACAATCAATTTGATGTACCCTGCATCTCTGGAATACCTGAATAGACAACGAATCATCCCAAAATTGAAGCAATGGACTTTGGGAGCAACTGTAGCCTTGGTGTTTGCTTTCTGCATCTAATTTGTTTCTAGTTTTATGTTTATCTTACTTTAGTATTTAGAGTTTATTATCATTGGTAGATTTCTTTATTGATTTGTTGCTCTCCCATTTTTTTATATATACATATACATATATTTTTCCTTTTTCTCTTTTTATGAGTGGGTATGTGCATGCTTCTTTGTGTGATTTTGTCTGTATAGCTTTGCTTTTACCATTTGTCCTTTTTTTTTTTTTTTTGGTATAGTTTTTAGCACTTGTTATCATGGGTGGATTTGGTTTTTGATTTGGTTACTCTCTTCTTTCTTTCTTTTCTTTTCTTTTTTTCCTTTTACTATAACTATTTAATTTTTTTTATTTTTAATAATTTAAAAACTTTTTAAATTTAAATACCTCTTTTATCTTTCTTTCTTTCTTTCTTTTCTTTCTTTTCTTCTCCGTTTTCTTCTGAGCCGTGTGGCTGACAGGGTCTTGGTGCTCTGGCCAAGTATCAGGCCTGTGCCTCTGAGGTAGGAGAGCCTAGTTCAGGACATTGGTCCACCAGAGACATCCAATCTATAGATCATCCAAAATGAAAATAAATAAGGAAACACAAACTTTAAATGATACATTAAACAAGATGGACTTAATTGATATTTATAGGACATTCCATCCAAAAACAGCAGAATACAATTTCTTGTCAAGTGCTCATGGAACATTCTCCGGGACAGATCATATCTTGGGTCACAAATCAAGCATTGGTAAATTCAAGAAAGTTGAAATCATATCAAGTTTCTTTTCTGACCACAACACTATGAGACTAGTTATCAATTACAGGAATAAATCTGTAAAAAATACAAACACATGGAGGCTAAACAATACATTACTAAATAACCAAGAGATCACTGAAGAAATCAAAGAGGAAATCAAAAAATACCTAGAAACAAATGACAATGAAAACACGATAGCCCAAAACCTATGGGATGCAGCAAAAGCAGTTCTAAAAGGGAAGTTTATAGCAATACAGTCCTACCTCAAGAAACAAGAAACATCTCAAATAAAGAACCTAACCTTACACCTAAAGCAGTTAGAGAAAGAAGAACAAAATATCCCCAAAGTTGGCAGAAGGAAAGAAATCATAAAGATCAGATCAGAAATAAATGAAAAATAAGTGAAGGAAACAATAGCAAAGATCAATAAAACTAAAAGGTGGTTCTTTGAGAAATAAACAAAATTGATAAACCATTAGCCAGACTCATCAATAAAAAAAGGGAAAAAGACTCAAATCAGTAGAATTAAAAATGAAAAAAGAGAAATAACAACTGACACTGCAGAAATACAAAGGATCATGAGAGATTACTACAAGCAACTAATCCAATAAAATGGACAACCTGGAAGAAATGGACAAATTCTTAGAAAAGCACAACCTTCTGAGAATGAACCAGAAGGAAGTAGAAAATATAAACAGACCAATCACAAGCACTGAAATTGAGACTGTGATTTAAAGTCTTCTAACAAACAAAAGCCCAGGACCAGATGGCTTCACAGGCGAATTCTATCAAACATTTAGAGAAGAGTTAACACTTATCCTTCTCAAACTCTTCCAAAATATAGCAAAGGGAAGAACACTCCCAAACTCATTCTACGAGGTCATCATCACCCTGATACCAAAACTAGAAAAAGTTGTCACAAAGAAAGAAAACTATAGGCCAATATCACTGATGAACATAGATGCAAAAATCCTCAACATAGTACTAGCAAACAGAATCCAACAACACGTTAAAAGGATCATACACCATGATCAAGAGAGATTTATCCCAGAAATGCAAAGATTCTTCAATATACACAAATCAATCAAAGTGATACACCATATTAACACATTGAAGGAGAAAAACCATTTGATCACCTCAATAGATGTAGAAAAAGCTTTCAACAAAATTCAACACCGATTTACGATAAAAACCCTCCAGAAAGTAGGCATAGAGGGAACTTACCTCAACATAATAAAGGCCTTATATGACAAACCCACAGGCAACATCATTCTCAATGGTGAAAAACTGAAACCATTCCTCTAAGATCAGGAACAAAACAAGGTTGTCCACTCTCACCACTATTATTCAACATAGTTTTGGAAGTTTTAGCCACAGAAATCATAGAAGAAAAAGAAATAAAAGGAATCCAAATTGGAAAAGAAGAAGTAAAGCTGTCACTGTTTGCAGATGACATGATACTATACATAGAGAATCCTAAGGACCCTACCAGAAAACCACTACAGCTAATCAATGAATTTGGTAAGGTAGCAGGATACAAAATTAATGCACAGAAATCTCTTGCATTCCTATATACTAATGATGAAAAATCTGAAAGAGACATTAAGAAAACACTCGCATTTACCATTGCAACAAAAAGAATAAAATACCTAGGAATAAACCTACCTAAGGAGACAAAAGACCTGGATGCAGAAAACTATAAGACTCTGATGAAAGTAATTAAAGATGATATAATCAAATGGAGAGATATACCATGTTCCTGGATTGGAAGAATCAACATTGTGAAAATAACTCTACTCCCCAAAGCCATCTACAGATTCAATGTAATTCCTATCAAACTACCAATGACATTTTTCACAGAACTAGAACTAAAAATTTCACAGTTTCTGTGGAAATGACAAAGATCCTGAATAGCCAAAGCAATCTTAAGAAAGAAAAACAGAGCTGGAGGCATCAGGCTCCCTGACTTCAGACTATACTACAAAGCTACAGTAATCAAGACAGTATGGTACAGGCACAAAAGCAGATATATAGATCAATGGAACATGATAGAAAACCCAGAAATATACCCACACATACATGGCCACCTTATTTTTGATAAAGGAGGCAGGAATGTACAGTGGAGAAAGGACAGCCTCTTCAATAAGTGGTGCTGGGAAAACTGGACAGCTACATGTAAAAGAATGAAATTAGAACACTCCCTAACACCATACACAAAAATAAACTCAAAATGGATTCAAGACCTAAATGTAAGGCCAGTCACTATAAAACTCTTAGAGGAAAACATAGGCAGAACACTCTATGACATACATCACAGCAATATCCTTTTTGACCCACCTCCTAAAGAAATGGAAATAAAAACAAAAATAAACAAATGGGACCTAATGAAACTTAAAAGCTTTTGCACAGCAAAAGAAAACATAAACAAGATGAAAAGATAACCCTCAGAATGGGAGAAAATATTTGCAAATGAAGCAACTGACAAAAGATTAATCTCCAAAATTTACAAGCAGTTCATGAGCTCAATTTCCAGAGGACAAACAACCCAATCCAAAAATGGGCAGAAGACCTTAATAGACATTTCTCCAAAGAAGATATTCAGATTGCCAACAAACACATGAAAGGATGCTCAACATCACGAATCATTAGAGAAATGCAAATCAAAACTTCAGTGCGGTATCACTTCACACCTGTCAGAATGGTCATCATCAAAAAATGTACAAACAATTAATGCTGGAGAGGGTGTGGAGAAAAGGGAACCTTCTTGCACTGTTGGTGGTAATGTAAATTGATACAGCCACTATGGAGAACAGTATGGAGGTTTCTTAAAAAACTAAAAATAGAACTACCATATGACCCAGCAGTCCCACTACTGGGCATATACCCTGAGAAAACCATAATTCAGAAAGAGTCTTGTGCCACAATGTTCATTGCAGCTCTATTTACAATAGCCAGGACATGGAAGCAACCTAAGTGTCCATTGATAGATGAATGGGTATAGAAGATGTGGCACATATATACAATGGAATATTACTCAGTCATAAAAAGAAACAAAATTGAATTACTTGTAGTGAGATGGATGGACTTAGAGTCTGTCATACAGAGTTAAGTAAGTCAGAAAGAGAAAAACAAATACCGTATGCTAACACATGTATATGGAATCTTAAAAAAAAAAATGGTTGTGAAGAACCTAGGGGCAGGACAGGAATAAAGATGCAGACATAGAGAATTGAATTGAGGACAAGGAGAGGGGGAAGGGTAAGCTGGGATGAAGTGAGAGAGTGGCATGGATATATATACACTACCAAATATAAATAGATAGCTAGTGGTATTAGCTGCATATCACAGGGAGATCAGCTCGGTGCTTTGTGACCACCTGGAGGGGTGGGATAGGGAGAGTGGGAGGGAGACACAAGAGGGAGGGGATATGGGGATATATGTGTATATATATATAGCTGATTCACTTTGTTATAAAGCAGAAACTAATACACCATTGTAAAGCAATTATACTCCAATAAATGTGTTAAAAAAAAAAAAAAAGTAGTGGAAGGAATGAGTGAGCCCAATTAGGAAAAGGCAGCCTTCAGTGAGAAAACCCGAAAAGGCATACATCTTAGAACGAGGTCCTCATTTTTAAATTAGCCTTCTTTGGAATTGAAGATGATTATTTTGGTTTTTCTGGTGGATATTGCTAAATACCCAACTTATACAGCATTTTACTCTGTAGTACTCAAAGAGCTTTACAAAGATGAATATAACCTTACTTAGATGGACTCTGCAGGGCAGATAGAACAGTACCTCTTTGTTCACCCAAAGACACCAGGACCAAAACGGTGGAGGGCAGGGTCCAGCATTTTACTGAAACTCTGGATGAGCCTCTGATGAGCACTGGAATGTTCTTACATGCTGTTCACTGGTTTATACACAGAACTGTATCCCATCGTTCCCTTTGCAAGGGCACATGAAAAGTAAAGGAGGAGGAAAGAAAGTTGTAGTTCATTTGCATAATTTAGGCTCCTGGAAATTAAAAACTATTCATTACCTTGGTGATTTCATACTGATATTAAAAAAAAAAAAAAACTGCTTATCAGCAAATCCAGCTTCCTGCGCAGTGCCTTTGTTAAAACAAACGGAGTAAATCCCAACAAAGAGAAGTTTTGAAGTGAAGATAAGGCTGAATTCATGGAGAAACATCCTGTGCAGTTCCATTATTTTTCACTTTGCGTAATTTTATTTTTAAAAGCTATTTTAGAATAAAAACAATCCTTCCTTAATAATTGAATGATGTTTTTATTTGAAGCTATAATTTAGGGCAGTTGGAAAATTTTAAAAGATTAAAAAACAAGCTTTAATTTTTACCTATAAACATCTGAAGATATACCTAAAAATAGATATATTTAGTACTAGGCATGCCAAAAAACGTAATGTTTAGCATCCATTATAGTATTATTTATTAGGTAAACAGATAGAAAATAGAATAGTTTTTATTTGAAAAATTTCTCAATTCTATTGTCACATTCTTTCCCATTAAAATACATAAGCATTGGATATTAAAATGATGTAGCTAGCCATCTTCCTTTTCTGCCTTTTGTGTCTTAAGTGCCTAACAAAATTAACTTATACTGTGGAACACTGATTGGGTAAGATCTGCTTTGGCTAACAATTTCCCTTTACCTGTTCTAGACACCTGTAAAAGAGTTCCCAGCAGTGTTTGACAGAGTAAGCCTGATAATGATAATTCTCTGATGAAAAAACAAACACTACTTTTTGTCTTCTTTAGTTAAATACCTTCAGTTCCTTTAACTTCATTATAAAGTGTTGAGATCTTCCAGCAACCTGGTTTTTCCCACCTGAATGGTGTTCGGCTTATGATGGCTTAGAGTGCAGCTCCCAGGAAGCCTTGAGTTGCTCAACCAAGCACATCAGTTAAGCCTGCACACTACACAGAGTTCCCACATTTAGATCGCAGTTACTATACTTAGCACTGTGTGAACTTGGATAAGTCCCTTGGCAACCTTTGTGCCTCTGTCTTTTCAATCTATAAAATGAGAGTTTAACAATATCTAATTCATTGGGATGGGAGGATCAAGATAATATGACAGTCAATTAGCACAGTTCCTGGCATATAGTAAATGCCCAATAAATATTACCTGATAATATAATAGTTCTCTCTCTTTTTTTTTGAGTTAGCATCATTCTTTATTCAAGGAATAATTAATTGCCAGCAGGTCCACATTCTAGGCATTATATACTTTTATTAATGCAGCCTAAGATGACATTAGATATTTTTGTCCAATTCATCTGTATGTTAAGTCTCCTATTATGCATTCCTAATATTAAACGTTCTCTATTGCTCGACTTAAATCAATTATAATTAAATCTGAAGTGTTACCTGTTTCCCATGCTAACCTGTAAGTTCACTGGAAGCAAACTTCCTGTCTGTATCGTTCACTATAACTGCAGTGTCTTGCACATTGTATGTGCTCAATAAATAATAAATGTTTTAGTTAATTATAACTGTACATTTTTGCAGAGGTGCTAACGTTATATTTCTTCCTCACTTTGTGTGTATAGGTCATGTTTTAGATTTAAGTGTAAGGCTATACTTTTAGCCCTGTTAAATTTGTCTTATAAAGTATTAGCCTATAATGAAGTTGTTCATATCCTGTTGCTGTTGACTCCCCATTGTTTAGTGTTTTCCCTCCTTCTTCACATGCTGTTTCTGAATGTTCAGTATTTCATCATTGTACTTATGTGTCTCAATTTAAATATTGAATAGCAAAGGGTTTAGGGCAAAACCCTGCGGCATGCCTTCTAAAGATCTTTCTTCTTGTTGCACCAATTTGTTCACTAGTCTTTGGATGTGGTCATTCTATTCGATGTGAATCATCCTGATGGTGCTGTCTTTTAGCAGCTCGGCTTATTTTGCCACATGCCTTGTTTTATGTATAGAAAGTCACCATGATCTGCTTTTCTATTAATAGTTCTTTCACAAAGAAAATGAGATAAGTTTACTAGGTGTTGTCTCTTACCACTATTAACAGAGTTTTAAAATGTTTAATTTTTAAACTTTAATGACTTACACTGCCATTATAATAGAAACTGTGATTTTTCTGCTTACGTATCTTAAATTTTCTTTTTCTGTCAAAGAGAACTTCAGATAGAGTTTGCCATCTCATATATTAAAACCATTTCAAAGGGCAAGAATCTGAAATAAAAAGATACACTTAACATAACTCTGCAAATGCCAAACGTATTGCATTGCTTCACAAACTTTTCCTACCAGTAATCTAATACATACATTAAAGTTTTAATGTGTACATGTCTTCTGACCTGGAAAATTGAATCCTTGCCTTTATCTCTACCCCACTAAAACCCTACTAAAGTGATTGAAAGTGAAAATAAAAAGTTTAGATCTACACGGAGGTAGAGAATGAGGGAGGACTCAGGAAAGGATGAGAGATTCACCTCATTTTTGGAAAATGGAAATCTGACCTCCAAGTGACCATAGGGAGATACTGATAAGGAGCCATTCAATCCCTGTAGACCCTGGAACGTCTAAGAATTGAGGGCACCAGGTATTTCAGAAAGTGGAGTTACATGAATATGAAAATAAGAGAATTGATTCAGTGTATCCGAGAAGTTATTAGACCCCCTAGATGCCCTCCTCAATTCTGTATTACCAGGAGACCTCTTTTTCTTCCCACCCAAGGAGGAGATAAGAGGTTTATTCTGTAGAGAAATAGAGGCAAAAAGCTCAAAACCCAGGGGTACCAGTTATAGCAGCAAGAAAAATATACTGAAAATGGGAAAAATAAATTCTTCAACCAAAAGATTACATATCTCTGCTACAGGTCTTTTTCACTTTTTAGCTCCAAAAATAGACAGCCTAGTTATTCCCTCCACTAAGGAGACTAGAATTCTTCTCCCAAAAATTGAGGAGCCAGAGAGAGAAAGAACTATAGATCCTGGCACTCAAATATCAGAAGCAAAGCAAAGAGCAGAAGAAAATTGTCAAGCAAAACAGTTCATATCCTCAGAAAGATTTAAAAAACTAAAAGGTATTTTCTTGAAATGAGAAATTAATGCATGAAAAGGAATAATAAACAAAATCAAACTCTTGGAATATAAAAAATATACATGATAGTCAAAAAGCGTTTTAAGAATTGGAAGGCCATTTGGGAAATTACCCAGAAATTTTAAAAAATAGACAAATAATGGAAAATGAAATACAAAGGGTTTTTTTTGAAGGATCAATTTAAGAGAACCAACATCTGGATAATTCGAGTTATAGAGAAAATAGAGAGGAAGGAATTATCAAAAATAATTTTTTTTCTAAAACTGAAGAACCTGCTTTAGCAGGATGAAAGAGCCCATAAAGTTATCAGGACAGTAAATGCAAAAAACCTACGTCAATCACATCATCATGTAAGTTCCAGAGCACATGAGATAGAGAGGCAAATTTGAACTCCAAGCTCCAAGGAGGGAAAAAAAAAAAGTCACATATAAAGAATCATAAAGCCAGAGGATGTTAACCAGCAAAACCATTCTCAACACTAAAAAATATGGGAGCAAAACCTGCAAAATTATGAGGAAAATTTTATATCCAGCCAAATCAAACATGAGGGTAAAAATAATTTAAAATAATTTTCTGGAGTCTATCTTATGTATAGCCTTTCTCAGAAGGTTACTGGAGAATATTGTCCACTGGAACAATAACATAACCCAAGGAAGAAGTTAATGAGTCCAAGAAGAGAAAATACAAAATGGGAGAGAGAGAAAAAGATATGGAGAATGACTCTATGTCGCAGACCTAGAGAATCCTCTTTCTAGATTGGAATAAAAGGATAAAGAGTTCCAGGAGAGGGGGAATATGGAACTGATGGAACCCCTGATGGATTTGATGATATGGAAAATATTCCAAGAGGTTTTATATTTGTGATAGAAAACTTGGGGGAAATTAGTAATAGTGTCTTGGAATACTAGCCAATTAAATATAGTGTTTTGGAATACATACACCACACAAAAAAAATTTTAATACTGAGGGAATAAAGAAAGTGTACTCGTCGTTCACTGGTTGGCTCAATAGTGAACAGAACTGTGTCATTCTGAGTCCCAGCAGGTAACCTGTTCAAAAGAGTAATTGGAGACTATTTAATAAAGGGACTATTTACATAGGTGTGAGATGGGCCAAGGAAATCAAGAAGAGATGGTGAAGTACTCTAGGACTAGCAAGCCTGGAGGAGCAATGGAAGGGAACTATTAGCAGAACCTGATGGGAACCAAAGCCGTGGAAGAGGGACTGTCTTATAGGATCCAGGAGCACAGCAAGCTCCCAGACCATGGCACGGCAGGAAAGCGTACTGGGGGATAAATGCCCCCTGCTCTCCCCTCTAAATTCCTGTCAGGGCTTCCTGTTGATGAAACCCTAGCAGCCAGAGAGCAGGTGAGCCCAGCTGTTAGGTTCACGGTGGTTATACACCCAGGAAGCAGAGTTAGAAAGTGCATCTAGAGGGGAAAATTGAGAATATTCAGTGTACCAGCAAAAGCATGTGTTGTTACAATTTCTTGTTGTAAGGCAAATTCTAGTCTAAGCTATATGATGTTTACATTACCTAATTTAACCAAACCCCAGGGATCATAGAGATCTTTGGATACGAGGAATGTTTCATATCAAGTGTAGAGTGGATTTCAGCGCAATGTTCACACACACACACACACACTCACACACACACACCCCCTCTTCCCCTGTATCTTCACATGACTGCCTCTTCTTTATCATTCCATTTCTTGCCTGATTGGCATACGTATTTTTCTCAGAAAGACACCCTCTGGAACACCCATCTCCAATCATTCTCTTACATAACTCTATTTTATTTCATTTTTAGTGGTTACCACTATTGAACTTAGTATTATAACATATTTTTTATTTCTTCTTCTTGTCTAGTTTCTCCCCTGCCTCATACCTCTATAGGTCCCTTGAGGGCAGGGATCTGAGGATCTATCTCTGCTGCTTTGCTGAATGTGTAGCCCAGTAAATAGAAGGGATTCAATAGAACATTGTTTAAATAATTCACTAAGAAATAAAATGGCTGTATAGGATTTTGTCCTGGATTGTACACACGAGATAATAAAAAAGGGGCCTGTTGAATATGGCACAAATCTCTGTCTCAGGAGACTACAGAGATAGATGAAGGTGTCGTTCATTGAAATCAAGAATTCAGAAGGCAGAGCAAATTATGGCTGGAGAATTAAGAGTGGAGAAGATAAAGTGTATAATTTTGACATACATACTCAGTGGGATGCACTTGTGGGGCATGCAGTTAGTTATGTGTGGTAGGTATTTGAAAATGCGGACCTGGGTAAAGGTCTTAATTACAGATTTAGATTTAGAGGTAAATCTTTGGTGTAAAGAAGTAGATGAAGTCATAAACAGGATGAAATCTTACAGGGAAATTAGCAGACTCCAGGAGAATAAAAATGGAAGGGAAAAAGAAGCTGAGTTATACTGTTTCTACCAAAATTTATTATGGAGTAGGCATAAGTAATCCAATATCTTAAGGATATCTTAAGGAAGATATTACCACTACTCTTCAAATACAAGTATTTTCAAGAACACTAATGGGTTTATTTGTGTGTATGTTTGAGAAGTTAGAGTACAGAACTCCTAAAAATTACTGACTTCTTTAATAATTCATTTTTCATTGTAGATGGAAATAAAATTATAAACTTTATATCTGATATTTGAAGAAATATGTCAACAATGATATTTCTCTTCTTACTAGATACCCTCCACCCACAGTCAACATGGTAAATCAGAACATTGTATACGTATAACTCTATCCATGATAAATCAGAAGCAGTATTATTAAGGAGAGGAAAGTTAACAAAAAACATATTTTACTTATGTGTACATATAACACCAACATGTAGTCAGACTTAAGTGATGCGTTTTAAATTCATCAGTAGATTATCTTTAGATCATTTCACGTTGTTTTATACACGTTCCCTTTAAAATTTATTTTCACATTAATGTAAAAGCATCATCACTCAGTGATTCAGGCATCACCATTTTTTTTTTTTTTTTTTTTTTTTGTTATTCTGTACGCGGGCCTCTCACTGTTGTGTCCTCTCCCATTGCGGAGCACAGGCTCCGGACGCGCAGGCTCAGCGGCCATGGCTCACGGGCCCAGCCGCTCCGCGACATGTGGGATCTTCGCGGACTGGGGCACGAACTCGTGTCTGCTGCATCGGCAGGCGAACTCTCAACCACTGCGCCACCAGGGGAGCCCCAGGCATCACCATTTTGAGGGCTTTTCTAATTACCTTAGTTTGACTATTTCATAATGCATATACTTGAAGTATCAAAATGGATGGGTAATTTTTACACCCAGTTTAAATTAAATTATAATAACCTGTAAGCTTTTATTTCAACGTGTGTAGGAAATAAGATCTCAATTATATGGCTCCTTCAAGATATATAATTCAGATGGAATTATGTTTATTATCTGACTGCACATAATGTTCATTAAAAGTAGCTGTGAAGGAATCTATTATGTAGAGTGACATTCGGAAGGGATTGTTCTTTGTTCTGCTCATGCAACCATGCTGGCACACCTGTTTCTAATTTTGAAACCACCTATGATTACCTCCCAACATCCTGTTGAAATAGCATCATTAGTCAAGTTTTTCTGCTTACTCAAAAAGAAATAGGAAAAGATGAAAATTGTCTGCCATGGCCAAGTTTTTAAAAAAAACTTTCATTGTATTTTTCAAAGCTCTTTTTCCCAGTTGAGCCTAATTTTCTTAAGCCGGTAGTAAAGACTTCCAGAATCATACCTAGAAGATTTTGAATAAATGACACTGGGGATAAATAAATCGTATCTGAGAGGTCACTTTTAAAGTACTTGGCCTGAGTTTTGTCGGTTTATGTAGCCATTTGTGACAACGTATTCAACCATAGTTTTAACATAAATTGTAGCCTGATCTTGTACTTTGGGAAAACTGATATTCACAGAAATGAAAAGAAAGTCAGTTTGTTTCTCTTAATTTATCTTCTGAAGTGGCATGTGTTATTTTTATTTAATCTGAGCAAAAATGTTACAGTCAAAAACAGCGCTAAAACTTATGAGATTATTTTAGCATTAAACAACAATATATATACATGTTATATGTGGATAAAATAAAAAATATAATCTTATTATCAGACTAAAATTAACTAGCAGAAACTTATTAAATCCCTTTAAAACTCAGCTTTATGTATCAAATTTGATCACACTGTTGATAAAATAATGCACCTCTCCAGGCTGCCCAGCATCATATGCTAGTTAGCCATTATGTAGGTATTAGCCTTAATCTTCTGACATCACCATGTTAATAGGATTCTTATGTAGTCACTAACGGTTAACTGCTCTAAAAAAAAAAATCTTATTGATCTCTGTTGTGCTTCTCAAAGTTTAATTGCTAAAAATATTTGTTCTGAATTTTTATTACAACTGTAATACTTATTTGTTCTGGATTTGATTTCAGCTGTAATATTTTTATAGCTAAAGATTCTAACATAGCTATAGTGTTTAGAATCTTGCTTTGGAGAAATTTCTAATTGTTAGAATAATTGTGTTGGTGTTTTTTTTAGACCTCATCTTCAGTAGGATGTTTGGTTCAAGGTCTTTGATCTCTAGCAATCTGAGAACTAAAGAACTAATTTATATATACAATTGAAGTGTTCGTTCTCTTTCTATGACATCTTTTACTTTCTATTTTCTTTCCTTGCATTTATTTCATAAAGATAATTGTATACAGTAGAAGAGATACAATAATTTCAAATAAATAGGTCCTACTTCTTTTGTTTGAGGGTGTCTGGGGGATAGATTAGAGATTTAGGGAGGATAGTTGTTAATCTGGAATTTATATTATAAGGAAAATACCATCCTTTTGCCTCCTTACTTTTGATGAAGGGCATACATAAGTCTGCTGTACCTACATAACACTTTTTGATTTCACACAAAAGTTTTTTTTAAAGTACTAAAAAACTTTTAAGCAAATTTGAGTTTGTTATTCATCGTTAGAGACATATGTGAAAATTTTGGAAAAAAAAGATTAAAATTTAGATGACAAACCATCATCAGAGGCTATGACACATAAAATAATTATAGGTGGGAAACTTTCTGTATGTCAGTGCACATATGCGGCAATTTAGGTGACTCAGAGTATTACACTGGTAAGATTTATTTTTTCAGTTTAAGCTACAACCAGAGTATAGAGTGCAAGAGAGGAAGTGACAGAAGGTGTGGCTGGAAAGACTGTTCTCAAACTCTGAAGGGGTTTGGATGCCAGGAGCTTTGGGTTTTGTTCTCTAGGAAACAAGAAATCTCGGGAACTTTTAAAGAGAAATCAACATAAGTGATTTTTAAAAGATACATTTGAGAAGATGTGGACAAGATGTGTAGGGGCAAACACTGGTCAGGGGGTTATCACGATAGCCCAAATGAGGGATTATGGTGCTCTGCGTTATGTATTAGCAAAGAGTGTTTCTCAGATGCATGCCAATGAGGGTCATTTCCAAGATGGAGCTGAGAGGGCTTTGTTATTGTTTGACTGAGGGAAGCCTGTATAAGAGAAGAAAAAAATCTTGACATGATGCAGTAACTCGAACAAGAAACATTGGTAATAGAACAGGTGTTGTTTTTATTTTTAATTAAATTTTTTTGCAAGGGGTGTCTGGAGGAAAGAGAAATTTAATTTCAAAGTGTTAAATGGACATAACTGAATAATGGGAAATGCAGGCATGAACCTCAGAGGGAAGGCAGAAACTGGAAATGAGAATTTGAGAGTAACAGTTATATAGGTAATATCAGAAACCATGTCTGCCATAGAATCACCAGATAGAGTATTGCAACTATTTTACCAAAAGGGAATATTGTGTTAAAGGGGATTAAGAAAAAAATGATTTAAGGAAGTTGTTTTTTTTTTTAATCAAAAGAGCCCAACTGCAAATAAAGGGATTTTTGTAAAAGATGTTTTGAGTTGTTTTAAATGTAGATTTAAAAAAATAACGAAAAGATGAGAACTCAGGAGAAACAAAGATACTATGATTAGAAGAAACTCTTTTTTATTCATAACATTTATTACAATTTAATGTGAAAAATACCGATTTGGTACTGCTTTGTTAAAACTGATTTTTCTGAGGTGAAAAATATTATGCTACACATATGAAACCGATGACCAAAATTTATATCTGCAATCAGATTTTAGGACCTCAAAGGAACATTATATTTAAATTTTCATTTTGGTCATATTAACAACGGAACTAAAAATTAAGTGTTAGAAACCTATAGAAAAAAAGATGTTTTTTAAATTTGATTTTTTTTGGTCAATAAGTAAATAGCGTAGTGTTACATTTAAGATTGTAATTTAAGAGTGCTAAGTCTCTACTTTTGTTTTTACTAACAAAACTTTATGGCCATCAGGAAGAATTTTAGAGTAGATGGCTTTGCCAGCTACTGGGTTACTTCTTGCCAGCCGTGTATCCTTACATATCAGGTTGAGGACTGTATTTATTTTGTATTTTTCTTTAAGTCAATAGTTCTGAAGCATTTATTGTTTATAAAATCATGTCAGTATGTGTGTGTGTGTGTGTGTGTGTGTGTGTGTGTGTGTGTGTGTAAATATTGCTACAAAGAGAGTTCGTTAACATAACCTATTCTGAGAACACTGATAAAACTCTAGGTGAAAGCTATCCTGCTATTATCTCGGTTTCTTAAGTCGGTAACCAAATCTGTTTTCTCTGTTATTTCAGATCTTATTATTAGGCTGCTTAGATTTAGTCAAAACATGTCTTCCCTTATTATCTTTCTCAGTGAGTTTAGGAGCGTCTTTGCAAAGAACAGTCTTCTGTGTTGGCATCTTAATCATTTGTGTGGCCAACAAGTGGAGACTGTATGGATACTCTTCACCATATGAAAGAAGTTACTCCCTGAGTGTTATATGTGTGAGTGTTTGTGTGTGTGTGTGTTTGATGGCGTCATAAATCACTTCTCCTCATCCCAAGTAATAATCACATTTACTTCTAGTGCAGACTGGCTTTTTTTTCTTAGCAGGAAAGCAGTTTAAATTAGAGCTCTGGTTCTCTCAGATCTTTTATGAATTTCCCTGGAAACTCTTAGCCACATGTGCTTAGTTCTGGAACACTTGCTATCAAGTGGAAGAAGAAGGTAGAGATGTTTTCCAGCAGTTTATATGTGAAATAAATTGCACTCCCTCCCTTCATCCATACTTAAAGAGCAAAGAGGACATTTAGAGCAGTAATTTAAAGTAAAAATGCTTCTATAGACAGACTACAAAGAACATGTAAAGTTAGGAGAAGTCTAGTAACAATAGAAAGTTCAGGCAAATTGATGCCTGAATTATCCACGTGTTTAATATTTTGCAGTGATAAGCTTGTTTGAGGTCTATGCAAGTTTTTCTTTTTACCTTAAAAAGATGCATCACTGGTACCCTGACCATCTCAGTGATGAACTAAAAATGTAATTCCATATTGATGCAAAAATGCCTTGCAAACTCCAATTGCTATAACAATGTAAGGTAAAAGGCAAACAGAAGAAAGGTATCTGGATTATTGAATCAAGCAGAAAATTTTACTAGAATTTTCTGATAATCTTTATAGGCAGAGAAAAGTTAATGAAAATATACAGCATATTTAACAGATGGTAGAGAATATAAAAGCTAAGAAAAAGTGGAATTCTTGGGAGATATAAAAGCAATGTTTTTTTGGAAGCCTATTGTCAAAAAGTTGAGTGGAACCAGTCAGATTTAATTTTGAAAAACATTTCTATGTAAGGTACCTGAGTAAAGGATTCCTTAGGCAGCTGAAGTAAGTTAGGAATTCAATCTGTATGGTCCAAGTACCAGATCAGGTTCAGCAAACTCAAGTTTGTCCTTTCCAGTTTCTACGGATAGAGTACAAAGGAGTACAAACCACTCTTCCCAAATAGTGTGTGGATGAGAGGGTAATGAGTAGACAATGCCTACTCTTCTAAATCATTCCAATCTTGCCATCCATCTGTAAGTAATCCCCCTTCCTATTCTAAGCCCAATTTTTTCCTAAATTTGAGATGCATACTTATATACATAAAGGAAATATCTATTGATAAGTCCAAAGCCTAATTATAAAAGTCACCGTAACTGTTTCTTTCATCTGTTGTATATTTTTAATGAAAGAAATCTGAATCAAAACAACTCTGTATTATCTAGTGCAATGCTGATGGTCATCTCATCATATCGATGCTCTCTTTTTTAATGGAATTTTTTAAAGAAAATTTGAAATATGTCTAGTAACATCTGGGATAGGATTTTTTCTAGTTTTTGATGAATAAAATATATTTCATTGCCTAGATGTACGGTCTTGTAGCATATTAATATTATTCTCTTTTGAAAATAATCTTCACAGCAACCTCGGGAGCAAGCTGTCAAATTTGAGGATTTTAGGAACTAATGTTTATTAAACGTTGCTTACAGAGATGACATGTGACTCCAGGGGATATCTATTTTTTATGTCATTTACTTATTTTTTTATGCTTTCTTTGAAACCAACAATAGTAATCATTCACAAGAAAAACATGAATTAACTTCATATTAAACCTCTCCCCAAAATACACTACAGCACAGATATTACTGGGATTTTCATACATTGTATTTCTCAACATATAGTGGACTGCCAAAACATTAATAGTGCAAATCTGTGTTTGACTACAAATGACTCCCTACGAGACCTGTTTTGATTATTAATAGGATTAATGATTTGCCTGCTCAGTGCAGTTACTGTGGTTTGTAATAACAGTTAATAATGAAAAGACAGAGGCACATTTAAAAAATAGCACGTTTAATAATACAAATTAATTCTATCATACAAAGAATCAGAGAGACAACATTGTGGAGACAATGCCTTCTCTCTTTTTCTTCATCATTAAGAAACTCTTCTCCTGCGGGTATATTCTGTTTTCATTTTCCAAACACAGAAAAATAAACTGGGTATGTATCATAATAGCCATGAGTTTTCTCAAACAAGAGACTCAAATTTTATCATGCTCCCCAAGTTGTTTTCTATCAGGAAACTGGGAAGTTACACTAGTGGTAGAATTGTTTGAGGGTTTGAGGCTAGCCCCTTCTCAAGAACCTCAAACTTGCTTTGAAGTATTGAATAATTTGCCTTCTTTCAGAGTTGCAATGGCTACATGCCTCTACAGAAAGAATACTGCACAGCCCAGTGGTTTTTCATAATGCTTTAAGTGCAGTGATTTTATGAGTGTAGAAGACAGCAGACAGAGCTGCTCGTCTGGGTAAAGAGGAAAGACATAATATGAAAGCATATCTCTATGCCCTTGTCCCATAGTCTCGGGAAGACTCTGAGGCATTTCCCCAGAAGCCATGGAGAGTAGTTTGAGATGTACTACTTTATAGGAATTAGAAGTTATACATGTGAAAAAAGTTCACCCATGTAAATATCACAGATTCATCTATCAATCTTCTGATGAGCTTTGCTAATTTCACAAGCAATAAATATATAAAATATGTCTGTATTCTAGTATGGAAGAATATATATATATATATATATATATATATATATATATATATAAAAAATACACATATTAATCTGTCCCCAGGCAGGGAGGAGATGAGCACTTATAGATGGGAGACCATTTCACTGTACCTTTATGAAAGACTTTTGGATACTGCATGAGGGGTAATCATCATTGGTTAGACCATTTTTCACTCACCCGGTCATTGTAACATGCCATTTAAAAGACAGCTGGTTACAGATTCTAAAATTCGAATCGTTGCTGTGTTTCTGTACCACTAATGTTGCTTTATTAATAGTTATTTTTCACAGTAGCACTGTAATTATTATAATTATTTACCTTAGACCTACTTATTATGGCACATGCTTCCAGCAACCAAAGATTCCTAGAAATATCATCTTCAATCTCTTAGAGTATTTAAGCTCCCTTACTATTTGTAATATAAAATTTCATCATAGTACAAAAAAACCCCAAAACATATATATTGTTATGTCTTTAGGAAAAGTCCATATTACAAATGGTAAATTTGGTGAAGGCCCCCTATCTTCTTTGGTAGAGAACCACAGTCTAAAACCCACCACTGTTGGGTATTTAGCAAAGACCAACTTACAGTTTTAAGAAAAAAAAAAATCTGGAACTTGCTGTCTTCCCAGACTAAATAGTAAAGCCAGTGATACCAATAAAATCTGATTGTATATGGGTCCCTTCTTTAATGCAGTTTCTCCCAGGAAAGAGTGTTATTCTAAAGTAATTTACCTTCACAGGGATTTCTAAGGTTTAAATGCAAGGAATTACAATTAGACTTTCTAGTTCATATACCAATTTACGTCCGCTCATGTTTTTTTTTTAAGGGCAATGCTAGGAAAATTCTTATTTTCAGTTTAATTTACATTGAGGAATTTTGCTGTATATTTCATAATCTTACCTAGAAATGAAAAGATGAAAAGCTTATAAATCACATGTCTAAGATCTACAGCTGAGTGTAATAGAGTTGAATAGGTCAGTTATAGTTGAAAAGATCAGAAGAACAAGAGCAAAGTCATAACTGCATAGTTCTGATAGTCATGGCAATGCTTTCACTACATGAAAGATTAGAATATCTCTGGCTGTAGCAATACTACTGGGTCCATAGAGCAAACTTATTTCAGTTTTCCTCTTTTTCCAGTACTTGATGCCACACACACACACAAAAAATGTATTTGAAAGTCTGTTTCCCTAAACATGCACTCTAAATATATAAGCTGAAAAATACTTCTGATTATGAAAAACATTCTTAAGAATTTATTAGAAATCTGTTTCTAATTCCTTCTTAAAAAAGAAAAGAAATTAAAAAAAGAAGAATTGATGAAGAATGCAGTAGACAAGTCATATATGTTGTATATATTTTAGACTTTATAAACTCAAAGCTGAAGGGAAATTCATTCAATCTGTTTTGCTATGAACATATTTACAGTTTATTGCCAATTATAATTTGTGTCCATACAACTTTCATTGGTTAGAAGTTTTGAAGCATGGTTTGTAGACACCAGCGCAACTTAAGAAAAGAAAAACAAGCAGAAAAGCCTGGGTTTACTCAAGTCTTTGTCAGGCTGTTGTGATGCATGTAATGGGCCTAGTGTGGAATCAGCACACAATAAATTTTCCTATAGCCATAAAATAAAAGAGAGAGAGAGAGCATATGAGAGAGCAGACTACAAAAAAAAAAAAAGGAATTTCAAGAAAGCCAATTTTTGCAAATTTTTTTTGTAAATTGTTATTTCTCTTCATGTAATTTTTTTAAACCTAACTAGTTCTTTTTAAAATTAAAAAAAAAATTTTAATGTAAAGTTCACCCTCCCAACAATTTTCAATATTGTCAACCACATGCACATTTTTGTGCAACGGATCCCTCTCCCCCGGAACCACTCCCCCAATCCTGCATGACTGAATCACACAGTGAACAATTCCCCACTTCCCCCTCCCCCAGACCGTTGCAACCACCATTCTACTTTCTGATTCTATGTGCTTGACTAATTTATCAAAAATAAGTGGAATTATGCAATATTTATCTTTTTGTGATGGCTAATTTCACTTAGCATTGTCCTCGAGGTTCATCCATGTTGTAGGAGATGACAGGATTTTCTTCTTTTCTTGAGGCTGAATAATATTGCATTGTATTTATATACCATATTTTCTTTATCTATTCATTTGTCAATGGACATTTAGGTTACTTCCTTCTCTTGGCTATTGTGAACAATTCTCTTCACGTAATTTTAAATTCAGTTGGAAATTGCAAATTGCTCCATCTCCAATCTGTCTCACATTGTTACTTTGCTTTCCTTTTTTTAGTTTTTAGCAAAGTTATTGAAAATGTTCATATGTACTGACTTAACGTTGACTATATTTTTCTTCTTGTTCAATGCAGACATGTAGATAACAATAAGATAGTCCTGTTCAAGGTGAAATAGCACATTGATGTGATAAATAATGAAATGCTATTGTCATTGCAGGATGAATCTGCTCCAGCTGACAAACAGTGTAAACCAGAGGCGGCCCAGGGCACTTACTCAACCTCAGCTGTTTCAGGCTCCCAGGAGGTGTTGTACATCAACGGAAATGGGACCTACAGTTACCATAGTTACAGAGGGCTCGGAGGGGGACTGCTAAATCTGAACGATGCTTCTAGTAGTGGTGAGTCTTTATTACATATTATGTTTTTGTGTCCATTTGGAGTTATTAAATTCCCTAAAGCTGAGGAAAAAAAAATTGAATGAAGTGTTATAAGCAGTAGTCAGTGCCAATCTGTGAAAAACAAGACCATTTAACACATAATGTCCATCTCCCTACAAGGACATCTCCCTATTCAGTCGCTGTTTCTAAAAGTAGCAGCTATTATGCAACTGAATGATTGCTGTTTTATATTCAAAAAATCTCAACTAGAGAATGGAACATTTTTTACCAAATAGTTATACATTCTTTCCTTGAAGTTGTAATATACTGTTCGTCAAAAATAATGACACCTTTTCTCCATGTTGGAAGAGGTTTTTAATTTGGAAAATTTGAGGCACCAGGAACTTTATTGACTTGATGAAATATACACAGTCATTATACCTAAGAAGATACAAATTGAAACAACACACAGAAACAATCCATGGATCTCCAGCCAACAGCTTGTCAGTGACAATGGCGTGTCCCACCAGCAGTGAGTGGTATACTGGAACCAGCTTGTATGGGCTCATGCTTGGTAAATTTTTAGGAATTTCTTGAGCTTACATACCAGAATAAATTCCAAATGTGTAATATACAGCCATACATATATTAGGAATACAGTATATGGGTGAACTTTTTATAACTGGGTTGTAGGAAAAGCTTTCCTAAACTATACTTAAAATCCAGGGAAAAATAAGTTTAATTAGACACATGCACACACACAACTTTTGCATGACAAAAAAAAATAAAGTAAAAATTAAGTGATAAACTAAAAAGTTATTAGCTTCCTATACTACAAAGAGTTAGTAGGCCAATACGTGAAGGTCTTCTAAAAAGAAAGAAATACTCAAAACTGAATATTTAAAAAATAAGGCTAGAAATATGAACACACAGTTCTCATAGAAAGCAATGCAAATGTCCCCTAAATACAGCTACTCAAACCCACTCCTAATAAGAGAAATGCAGCTTCTGTCAGATTAACAAGTCTGAATATTTACAGAATATTCCTTTGACAACGCTATGGAGGAAATGAGTACTCTCATGCATTGCTTGCAGAAATACAGAAATTTAAAGTAAACTTGACAATATCTAGGAAAATTAAATATGCATTTACCATTTGACCTAGCAGTATCTTTAGGAATCTCTTGTTAGCAGTTTATCTCAAAGATACACTGACAAAAATACAAGAAGACATATGCAGAAGGCTATTTGTTACAGTGTTATTTATAAATGCACAAAAAAGGGTTACCAGTAAAAATGTCCATCAAGAGATGGCTAGTTGATTCAATTATAGTGCATCCAAATAAGAGAATAACATGAAGCTATAAAAAGTAAGGTATCTTTATATACTCCAGATAGTGAAAAGTACTTATAGTATGCTAACATTCATTAAAGAAGGATATATATATATATTTTAAATTTACATAGAGACAGGAATGGGGGAGGAACAGTATGAAGAAAGGAATACAAGCCAGAATTCTCTGAGTATACTTGGTTTTCATACTTTGTTTTGTAAATTTAACTTTGAAACAATTTGAGTATTTACATAATTATTAAACAATCTGATTTTAAGAATCCTTAATATTGAAAGAAAAATTATGCAAATGGACTTTATCTGTTTAATGAGTGGTTGGCACAGCCCCACAGATAGGAACTTTTCTAAGTGATCTCGAAAGTCATAATTTGACACCACAGCATGAAAGCTTATGATAAAACCTTAAACTATTTTCAGTAATGATATTATTCTTTTGGAACTGTTGTCTGTGTATTATAGTTTAAAGCAAATTTGTAGTTATGTTGGTATCAGCGAAAGCTGGGATTTTCAGCAGAGGGCAAAGTAGACACAGGTGTGAAATCAATAAGTTTAAGCAAAAACTCCATAATCTTGTATTTGAATAGGTAGTATCATTGAGAGCTCAGTGTAGTTTTGTTTTAAAAGAAAAATATACTTCCTATCTTTTTCCACTGAAAATGCCTGGAAACAAAGACCAATTTGAAAATTTGAATTAGGCTTGATGAGCTTCTAATATATTTGGGAGAAAATTGCATTATTAGTATCAAATGAGTATATACTCTAGAAAATTACTTACCTTTACAATACTAGAAACATGCTCCGAGTGTATTCAGGAGTGATTCTGCTGCAAGGCTGGGGCTCTTTGGTCCGCCTTAAAATTAAAGGTCCTGTAAGGACAGGATTACTGAGATTTAGTCTATATCAATTGCCCTCCAGCTCAAAAGATGGGTGCCTGAAGTGGAAGAGAAAAACAAAGCAACTTATTTCAGAAAAAAAAATTAAGTTTCAAGTGTATATTCAGTTTTTCCAAAGCCAGCTAGTGAGCCTTCTCAGCTGTTTTCAACTCTTATTTTTATTTGAACAGCAAATCAGCAAGAAAGAGCAAGTCCAAGACCAGAAAAAACATAAACATAAACAAAAGCTAAGCCTTCTTTTAGCCCATAAAGCTGGAAATGCTAACACTGCTTTTTAAATATTTTATATAAGTAAGAATTGGTAGGTAGTTCAGAACTTAACCACCAAATCAAAAAATTGGGGGAAAAAAAGTTTTGTCACTAAAGATTTTATTGACATAAATTTTTTAGATTTGAAAAATTGTTCACTTAGGAAATTAAGTTATTGAACATTAATAACAATAACTACCACCTATTGTGTCATTATGGTGTTTCAGTGTAGTCTCCATTCAATCCTTATATAGTCCTGTGAGATATATTCTGCAATTTGGGGGAAATTTTTTATAAAACTGAACTTGCCCCCACTTGAAAAAATCATGCCTAGCTACCGCTTTCTTTTTTTCTAACATGATTGAAACCTACTTTGTGAGGCTCAGAGGGTTGAGTGACTTGCCAAAAATCCCTCCTTAATAATAAAAGGAGGGGCCAGGATTTGGACACAAGCATTCTGACGTGAGAGGCCACATTGTAAACCAATGAGCTGACCATCTGTGTAATAGAATATAATGGAAGCGAGTACTGAAGTAAGTGATAGCCCCTGGTAAGCACTAATCTACTGTCTCCAGAAATTCTCCCATTCTGGACGTTTCATATAAATGAATGAATCATTCAATATGTGGTCTTTTGTGTCTGGCTTCTTTCACTTAGATGATGTTTTCAAGGTTCATCTATCTTATAGCATGTATCAATGCTTCATTTTTTAAATTGCCAAATGATATTCCATTCTATGGTTGTGTCATACTTCGTTTAGCAATTCATCAATTGTTTAGCTCAACTGATGGGCACTTGGTTTTTTCCACTTTGGGGTTACTATGAGTAATGCTGCTATAAACGTATATGTGTTATCAATTCTTTGGGGTATATACCTGAGAGTGGAATTGCTGGTTCATATATGTCGTAGCTCTATGTTTAACATTTTGAGGAAATAACAGACTGAACATGGGCTGTCTTTCAACCTTCTAAAATTTCTCTCAACAAGTCTTACAGTATTTACAGTATGAGTTTTGCACTTCTTTTGTTAATTTTATTGCTAAATATTTCCCTTTGTGATGCTATTGTAGATGGAATGTTTTCCTTAAAACATTATTCTATATTTTTTCTATTTTTTGGAATAGTTTGTGAATTAGTGATATTCTTTATGTGTTTGGTAGAATTCAGGACTGATATTATCTGTGCCTCGGCTTTTCTGGGAGGTTTTTGATTCCTAAATCAATCTCTACTTACTTGTTAGAGGTCTACTTATATTGTCTCTTTCTTCTTGAGTCGGGTAGGTAGTTTGTGTATTTCCAGGCATTTGTCCATTCAGCTGAGTTATTTAATTTATTGATACAAGTGTTCATAATTCTCCTTCATAATCTTTTTTTATTTTTGTAAGGTCAGTAGTGATGCTCCTATTGTCATTTCTGATTCTAGTTATTTGAGTGTCCTCCCCTTTCTTTGGTGATTCTAGGTAAAGGTTTGTCAGTTTTCATGATCTCTTCAAAGAGCAAGCATTTGGTTTCATTGATTTTCTTTATGGCTTTTCTATTCTCTATTTCGTTGATTTCTACTCCCATATTTATTATATCCTTCATTTTGCTTACATTAAGTTTAGTTTTCTCTTATTTTCCAGTGTCTTAACCTGAAAAGTTAAGATATTTATTCCAAGTCTTTTTTTCTCTTTGTATACAGGCATTTACAGCTATAAATTTCCTTCTAAGCACTGCCTTATCTGCATTACATTTTTGATATGTTATATTTTTGCTTTCATTCACCTCAAAGTATTTTCTAATTTCCTGTATCATTTCTTCTTTGGCCAATTGGTTATTTAGTAGTATGTTGTTTAATTGCCATGTATTTGTGAATTTCCCAAATTTCTTCTGTCAATGGCTTTGTATAATTTCAGTCCTTTCATGTTTATTGAAGCTGGTTTAATGACCCGGATTATGGTCTATCCTGGAGAATGTCCCACGTGTACCTGAGAAGTATGTATATTCTGCCATTGGTAGTAGGGTATTTTGTAAATGGTATTAGGCCTAGTTGGTTTACAGTGTTGTTCAAGTCTTCTGTATTCTTGTTGATCATCTGCCTAGTTTTTCATATTCATTGTTGTAAGAAGGGTAATGGGATCTCCAACTACTGTTGTTGAATTATTTATTTTTGCCTTTAATTCTGACAGCTCTGTTTCATTTATTTTGGCACTCTGTCATTAGGTACAGATATTGTTTATATTGTTATATCCTCTTGACAGAGGATTGATGCTTTTATCATTGTAAAATATCCCTATTTATATCTAGAAACTGTTTTAAAGTCTATTTTGCCTAATATTAATTATTTATGTAATATCAGGATCAGGAAAAGACAATGGTAACTTAGGTTATCACGTTGATACTAAAAGTGAAGAGAACTGGACAAAGCTTTGGACATGGAAATGACACGTAAAAGAGTATAGAACAGGGGCTTCCCTGGTGGCGCAGTGGTTGAGAGTCTGCCTGCCGTTGCAGGGGACGCGGGTTTGTGCCCCGGTCTGGGAAGATCCCACATGCCGCGGAGCGGCTGGGCCCGTGAGCCATGGCCGCTGAGCCTGCGCGTCCGGAGCCTGTGCTCCGAAACGGGAGAGGCCACAGCGGTGAGAGGCCCACGTACCGCAAAAAAAAAAAAAAAAAAAAAAAAGAGTATAGAAAAAATGTTTACTCAAACACAACCAAAATAATTTATCTCTACTCCATAAATGACTAAGTAACTGTGGGAGCCGAACGCCAAATGAAAAATGTGGGGCCTCTTATTTAAGAGTTAAGAATTTCAGGATGGTGACAACAGAGCATTAAACAAATCGTGAGACATTTCTGAGCAGAATCCTGTGGGACTGCACATTTCATGGCCCACTTTGCTCCTTTGATTTATTCAGCAAGTTGGAGGAAGCGTTGTGTTTTGATGAAAAAGGCAGGTGAGGAGAAAGAAAATATATACAATGAGGGAAAAGATTGAACACAGAAGTGAGAATATTTTTAGAGAGTTTTTTTGAGAAGAGAGGAGAGAACTTTGGAGCAACTTCCGATCAAGAGTAAAAATTGAGAGGGAAATTAAAGAGAAAATGTTGCTATGAATTATTAATGAGTAGGGCTCCAAAAGTTTGCTTGCCCTTCTTCCCATTCTCCACAGAGAAACCAAGGTAATCTTTAAGAAAAGGAAAACCTGATCATATTACTTCATTATCTAAAGCCCTTCTATGGGCTGTCATTGTTCTTAGAAAAATGACATTACCCAGCTCTTCATGCCTCAGGGTCCTCCCTCCTGAAGTTTTCTTTGATCATTTTTTACCCCTACATCCCTCATTTATTGCTCATTTTTAAATCTTGAACTCCACGTCTAGATCAGGTTATAGCCATAACTCTATAGCATCCTGAATTTGTCCCTTGAAGCATGTACCACAGTGCACATACATATACCCACACACATGTAATCACAATACACTCGTATTCAGTCCCCAGTTGTATTGTTCAGTGATGGTCAAAAGCCACATAGGAAATCTGGCGTAGGTTCCAGGTATGCAGCCGTATAAGTGAGCAGTTTTTATAGAAAGTTTTATTAGAAAACACTTTTTATAAATTTGTCGTTTGAATGTAGGTACTATGGTGCTGTGATGAGGTCTGCCTTGTATATAATTCTCCCCCCCCCAAAAAAAACCTCAGCACCATAGAATGATAGAATCTAAATGGACTTGAAAAATAATTTAATAGCAACGTCTTTATTTTTTAAAGGCTATTAAGAAAGAAACAGGCCAGGAAAATTAGATGACTTGCTCACACAGGTTGACTTTTTGGGTGTTTAGTTAATGCATCTTCTGACTTTTTGTATGGTGAGATAAAGATCTCTTAAAGACACAACAAAGAACAACTCTGAGCAATTCAGATCGTGTATTGCTGAGAAGAAACCGGAGTAAGAGAATAACCAGAATGGCATGCAGCAAATTTAAAATGAGGCGGCTTTCTTTGAGCAATGGCCTTGGACTGAGTGTAATTGAGTGAAAAAAGAAAAAAAAAAAAAAAGAAAGGCAAAGACTAGTCTAAGCAAATAGCAACTTTAGGCTTAAACCCAAGAGAGTTTCTCTAGCTCACGTTTGAGAAAGGACTCTAGCTATAGTACTGGTAGCAAGGCAAATGGTTAATTTCATGTTGTGAAGGAGCTTTAAATAACATTTCTTCTCAAAAACACATTCTACCTGTAACACTGGTATTGGCTCCTGCTGTTTTGATTTTGTTTAGTTTTTGCTTTTTTAACCACAGGAGGGCACCTAGATTGATCAGACCTGCAAATCCCTTTATTTGGGGCCTTTCTTCATAAATTCTGGGAACCCCAGACATTCTGACTTTTAAACATGGTATTATCTTTAGCTTAGTTTTTCATTTGTAAAACATCAGAATAGTCATTCCCTATAACAGATTTGGAGCTGTGGGGAAAAAAACTATATACATATACATAAATCTTGAGAGCTAAAAAGGCATAGCAGAAGATTAGCATGATATGAGATGCCAACATCATATCTGATGGCTGACAACTACAGTTAATCTAAGTTTGAGAATACTTAATTTTAGAATTTGTAGAGATATTCTGAAAAGTGTGGAAGGGAGCAGCCACTTTCAAGAGACCAAGTTGAATTAGTTACACATCTGACTTAATTTATAAAGCAGATGAAGACAATCAGAATTCAGACCATTAATGGAGAAACTGGGAGGTAATTTGAGTTGGTAGCATAAACAGGAGGGCAAAGATTGAAAGAGATATAGTATTTGCAGAACCTTTTAAATTAATGTAATAAGAACATGAACTCTGCAGGTTATACTATGTTCAAGAAGAATGTGAAGGCAGAAGAATGGAAAAGGATACCTTAAAAACATTTGGATTTAATTTAACAAATATTTGGGTGTTCTCATGTTCAATTCACTGTAATAAGTACTTTCTTAGTCTGTTCGGGCTGCTATAACAAAAATAGCATAGACTGGGTGGCTTAAACAACAGACATTTATTTTTTCACAGCTCTGGAGGCTGGGAAGTCCAAGATTAAGGTGCTGGCAGATTTGCTGTCTGGTGAGAGTCTGCTTCCTGTTCCATAGAGGACCATCTTTTCACTGTGCCCCTTTCACATAGTGGAGGAATGAGGGAGCTCTCTGAGGTCTCTTTCTTATAAGGGCACTAATCTCATTCATGAGGGCTCTACCCTCATGACCTAATCACCTCCCAAAGGCCCTACCACCTAATACCATCACACTGAAGATTAGATTTCAGCAAATGAATTTGGTAGGGGGAGGGGGATGCAAACATTCCATCTATAGGTGCATTAAGAGAAAACAAGTTGAATAAGGCAGAATCACTGACATTAAGAAACTAACAGATCAAAAAGATAAAACATTCCTCCTCCTCTTGTCTAAACATCAAAACTCTTTAAGACTGATTTAAATCGTACTTCCTCTGTGAAACCTTACTCTACCTTGCCACTCACTCTTCCACTGTTTGGAAGATTAATCACTCTCCTGCATGTACCTTTATTCTAGCACTTATCTCACTGTATTATGACATGTGTATTCAAATATTTTTCCCTAAATAGATGTGCACTACTTGAAAGCAGGAACTCTGTCTTATTCATCCCTTGAATAAGGCCAGAAATATAGTAAGTGCTCAATCATATTGGCTTAATGAGTGAATAAATTTTTAAAAATAGAACACCTAGTGCCAAAGTCAAAAAAAATACAAAGAGAATTACTGATATATATTGGATGGCACGGTGAAGGGTTTATCTTAGATAAAGCAAAGGGCTCAGTGGTTGAAGTTGACAATTCTGTGGGTGAAAGAGGAAGGCTCCAAAGAGTTCTATAAACTCCTGCTTAAGTTTGAATATGGTAGCCATAGTAAAAGCTTGCCCATGTTGGAGACTTCATAGCGTGGAAAGGGTGCGCTTCAAATCCTTTGTTAGCCAACCTCCATTTGTTTAGAGCTGGCAAGGGTCTGCACCCAACAATCCAAATTTTCAAGTTGGAGTGTTATCAAAATGACAGCAGTTACAGTTTTTATAAAGAACTTATTCAAATCATCCCACTGAAATGAGAAGCAAGCAAGCAGCCAATCCTGCCATTATCATCACATCCAATTACATAGGACTTTGGAATGCTTTCTTTCTATCAGGAAGTTCACATTGAGCTGTCTAAAGAGGGCAATTGTTCGCTGCAGTCATCCACTGGATCTATTGAGTCTAAATTATATGCAAAATGCGTAAGTTAACTACTGATGTTTCCTCTCCACAAACCCCATCGGGCAGACTTTTCGATTTGTTTTTCAACCCTCATGTAAACTGGGCTGATACACAGATCGCAATCTAACAAGACCAAATTGTAGTAATGACCATAATAACTAACATTTGTATAGCAATTTCTAGTTTGCCCAAATCTTTATATCTGTGATCTTCTTTGCTCCTCACTAATATTGAGGATTGTCAGCTGTTAAGATGCTTTGGATCACAGCCTCTAATTATGAGCCTAAAGGAGCTTGGCCGTAAGATTCACCACCACACTAGAGCTGGTTCACAATAGTGTGACTGGCTTGGTATGTGGCTGTTGCTGTTCCTCAGCATCCACATTCTGAAACATCACTTCTCATCTGAACTTTTCAAAGGCGTGCTTCTGTTCATTTACTGTCTTCACTCCTCATCTACTGTTTACTCTTCAATCCACTGTAACTTGCTTATGCCAACATTTGGCTGAAACTGGTCAGGTTGAGTCTATCAGTGATTCCATCTATGGCCAAACTAAAAATGCTTTTTGCCCTTGATCTTACCAGATGTCTTGGGTATATTTGAATCTGTCGATAACTAGAGCCTTGAAACATCCGCTCTCTTGGCTTCCATGTCACCTGATCACCAGATAATTCTTCTCCTGCTGCCTTGAGTCCTTTCCCTCGACCCACGCCCTTCCCTGCTGGGTTTCTCCTAGCATCCTTCCCTCGTCAATTTAATCCTCTTGTTCTGCACACTGCTCAAAGGAGCGCCCACTAGCTCTCATGGTTTCAACTTCAGAATGTACCAGAAGCTGCATAATCTCCCCCACGCTTTGCCTTGAGCTTCAGATTTTATATCCAGTTGTCTGCCACATAGCTTGATCCAGGTATCCCAAGAAACCCCATATTTAATTATTTAAGAGTGAATTCTTCAACCCCACAGATATTATTGTCTGTTTCTGAGGTTATCTCACACAGAAATGCCCTCCCCTGCACCTGATCTGTATCAGCTATTACCTTCTCTATGATTATTTTCTGGTTGCTTCACCCATTAACTTTACTTCCTTTATGTCCCCATGATACTGTAGGCATACCTCTTTTTTTTTAACCTATTATGTGCTCTTTTTTACACTAGATTGTACAGTCTGAGGGCAAGCAAGGTAACTTTTTCTGACCATCATATCATCAGTGTCAGTAGGTAACCATCTTATATTATGGCTCAATAAATAGTAAATGAATGACTCAGTGAAAGAAATGATTTCAATAAAATATTGTGCCTCTTTAGAGAACTTAATTAAATCTAATTGAGCATGGGGAAAATCAGTTGAAGTTGAGGATATCTTCTTAGTGTTTGTTGTCTTTTCCTCTTAATACTCCAAAGAGCACAATACTGGAAGAAAAGTATTTCATATCAAATATTCGCGACAAATATTTTGAAATACCCATGTATGTTCTGTTTTAAAATGTATTCAGTTTAAGTCCTCTGATTCAGGAAAGAAATGTTTAACATAGTTATGTAGGGAACTGGGAAGGTATACTTTTTACTTTGACCTTACCTCCTTAATAACTTGTTCTGGCTCACTAGCCATGTGGAAACAAGGAGTGCAAATGCATGGAGAGAAAACCATCTTGCTCCGGGAGACCAGCTGGGTGTTTCGGGTGTGAAAAATACATAAGATCTGTTATGTAAAACTGTGTAGATCATGATTTTATAGAGTAGAGCCTAAAATAGTTCATAGAAGTTAAGCAATGCCCTCTGGGTAATTCATATGTCCTTTACACAATGGGGAAGATCCACATGATGATAACACAGCATGTGAAGAAAGGCAATGGTGTGATCTAATTGCAGTCAACATGATGGGGATTATGCGGTTATTATATCTCAGTAGAGTTCCAGTAAACCTCACTGAGTTGTCAAAGCATATTCTACAGCACATAGTGGGAACTTCATTTGTATCTAGAGATTTTTCCATCCCTGTGCCCCAATTATTGTAACTATTCTTAGTAAGTCCATTTCTCCCATGTGTGTTCCTTTGATGACCTGACTTTGAATCAGAGTATTTTCATACTTTAACTACTACTGATTGTCCTTATTTTGATTATTCTGCATTTCTTTCAAATACAAGTTTATCAACATCTGTGCTATCCAGTACGATAGCCACTAGCCACATGTGGGTATTGACGTTCAAATTAATTAAAATTAAATAAAATTTAAAATTCAGTTCCTCAGTCACACTGGGACACAGTTCAAGTGTTCAACTGCCAAAGTGGTGATTGGCTACTGTATTGAACAGCACAGAACATTTCAATCACCACAGAAATTTCTATTGAATAGCACTGACTCTGGGCTCTAATTGTCTCACCTACACCATTGTATTGACCCTTGGTTGGCTTTCTTATTGCAGAAAACCTTTTCTACATTTATTTCATTGGCTCCTTGCATTTAATTATGTATCATTCACTCCTCAATGGAATAAATGAGGTCAGTGAATAACCTTATGAAAACTTAATTGGTGATTCTTAAATGGTAATGCTTTTAATTCAAACTACTCAGCTTTTAAATAACTTTCAGTTATCTTAGCAGTCTGAGAAGAGCTAATAATAACTTGTAACATAGGTGTTGAAAACCTTTTGGCATAGGCTGGGATTACTTGAAAACCAGAAACAAATTTTTAGAGAATTTCATTGTAACAGAATTTGTAATTATGCATTTAGAGAAAGCAAGCCTAAACTCCACATATTTGAAATGTGACCACAATTTTGACACTGAGCTCATTCTGTTTTTCCAGCTCTTCTACATACTCTAATAATAACCTAGAATTCAACTGAGACTGAATTTTTTGCACACATGTATATTGAGACACATAGAGTTTCAGCGAGATGATGCTTATTTGTAAATTTTAATGCTTGGAAATTATGTTAACCATTTGCTGGAAAATGATATGAATTATCTGCAAAATAAAATGAAGCATCTTTCAGTTTATCTGACTGAGCCCTCATATCTTCCAGCAGGTTTCTGTAGATCAGGGAGCCTCAGAGAAAGGGCTCTGAAAAGAGAGGTGAGTGACCTTGTGTTTTCCCTGGACTGCACAGCACGTGTAATTGATTTTATAGCTCAATATTGATCAGGCCTTTCTGGCAGAAGCTTTCTAAAAGCCTGTTCTCTGCAGTAAAATGGATCTTATGTACTCTTAAGACCCTCTTGAGAATTTTGTGTTTGTGCCTACTCACTGAAGAGATGGAAAGAAAAGACTTTGTTAGTATTCTCAGACCTTTCTTCTTGAGCCTGCTGGTATACCATTCAGGGGCTTTCCAGGTGGCATGAGTTCATTATGGTTGGCTTGGGTTGCTTTTCTTAACAACCTCCTTTGAACTTTGACATGTCCTCTGGTAATCTAACAAACCAGTTAAAATTTCCTGGCCTTGCCAGCCCTCAGCTCCAGGAAGGAGGTCTCTTGGGGAATTCAGAATGTTCTACTTTTCTAGGAAGTCAGAAATACCACTCTCTATATGGAAATTGAATTAGCTACTTTCTATATTCCTCCTTCCTGGGTTCAGGTATTGATGCACCTTTCTGAAACAGGCACCGGGCTGCTCCCTTAGCCTCCTTAAAGATCTTGAGTCTGCCTAAGAGCGTAGGAAAGCCAGAGTTGCCTTATTTTTTTCTCTTGCATGTTAAAAAATTCAAATTCCAAGTATGATTACAATTAGAATGCTAATATTTCCTTTTGTGATTTCAAGGCACACAGTCATTTAAAATGACATTTGGCTCTTGACTAATATACAAAGGCTTTTTCTGAAACCCTTTCTCCCATCCAGGTACAAGTGCTAGAACTTGTGCATTCACACAGTGCAACTTTGCCTCCTGAGCTGCTATTTGGTCCACTCACTCAGACCCAGAATTAACAAAAGATTACAAAATTAAATGTGTCACGACTAACATTCTGACCAATATCGCTATGGTCACAGGGAGAAACAAATTATTTCTGGTAATTTAAGCCCATTAGGGAATATAGTCCTCTTCAGTACTCTGAATGTATCTATAGGTACCTTGTACACTACTCTAGGGATTTTTTTTCTGGTTCCTATTTCTGGCAATATAAATTTCTCTTCATTGTTCTTTGAAGAAGTATGGTAGGAATAATCATGTTTTCTTAACACAGTTCCTGAAAACATATTTATAAACGCAGTGTCTATAATTAGGAGAAAAGTCATAGTATATTTATTTTTGGTGTGCTCTTTCCAAGCAGACATATTCTTCTGTGTTTATAATAATCACCTTATTCATATCCTCATCTTCCATGGGCTATTCTCCACCACTCTGTCCAACGATGGCCTGTTCCCATGATTTCTTCTGTTTCCTGTAAAATATTAATTTGCTTTCATTGCAACTTAAAAACAAAGATGAGAAATTGGAGGAGGACATTGACCTCCATGGATTGATTTCATCAATCCCATCTCCCTTCACATGCACAAAAAAATATTTTGTCTAGATTCATAAGAATGGTCCTGTTTAACATTTATATCTCTTGACTGTTGACAAAGCAAATATTTGATAAGAAATTACTGAGGGAATGCAGGCATGTGCACTCTGTCTCCAAACACTGCTTCTTAAAATTCTACATTCCTTGAATCTATATTTTTACCTCCAAGTTTTATTGACTAAAAGATAAGGATAATCTTTCAGTGTAAATACTTTGTATTTCACATGAGTTATTGTTTTCTTCATAGTTTTGGATAATTGTAAATTAAATGTGGACATTTATTTTTATTGAGATATAACTGACATTTAACATTGGGTAAGTGCAAGGTGTACAATTTGTTGATTTAATACATTTATATATTGCAATATGATTTCCACCATAGTGTTAGCTAACACCTCTAGCATGTCAAATAATTATCTCTTTTTGGGGGTGGAAACAATTAAGCTCTAGTCTCTTAGCATCTTTGAAGTTTAAAATACAGTATTGTTGTCTACCATCCTGTGCTGTGCATTAGATCTCTAGACCTTATTTACTACTTGTTGCAAGTTTGTAACCATAAACAGCATATCCCCAGTTCCACCACCCTCCAGACCCTGGTAACCACCATTCTGCAATATGTTTTTATGAATTTGGATTTTTTTAGGTTTTACATATAAGTGATATCATACAGTATTTGTCTTTCTCTGTCTGACATCTCACTTAGTATAATGCCCTCAAGATCCATCAGTGTTGTTGCAAATGGCAGAATTTTTCCTTCTTTCTCATGGCTGAATAATTTTCTATTGTGTGTGTATATATATGTGTGTGTGTGTATATATATGTGTGTGTGTATATATATATATATATATATATATATATATATGGATACACAAGTAATGGTATATAAACAAGTAGTTTATATGTATATGCCACTACTTGTTTATCCGTTCATCCATTAACAGACACCACTTAGGTTGTTTCCACATCTGGCTAGTGTGAATATCGCTGCAATAAACATGGAAGTGGTTATATCTCTTCAATATCCTGTTTTGATTTCCAGAAGTAGAATTGCTGGATGATATGATAGTTCTAATTTTTTGAGGAACCTCCATGCTGTTTTGCACAGTGACTGAACCAATTTACATTACCACCAGCAATGTACAAGGATTCCCTTATCTCTACATCCTTACCAATGCTTGTTTTCTCTTGTTTTCTTGACAGCCATTCTGACACATGTGAGGTGGTTTTGATTTGCCTTTCCCTGTTGATAAGTGACATTCAGCATCTGAAAGTACCTGTTAGCCATTTTGATGTCTTCTTTGGAAAAATGTCTATTTTGTTCCTCTGCCGTTTTATTTAACATTTTATTTTATAGGAGTATAGGTGATAAGCAATATTGTGCTGGTTTCAAGTGTACAGCAAAGTGATTTAGTTTTACATATACATGTATCTATTCTTTTTCAAATTCTTTTCCCATTTAGGTGGTTACATAATACTGAGCAATGTTCCCTGTGCTATACAGTAGATCCTTGTTGGTTATCTATTTTAAATATAGCAGTGTGTACATATCAATCCCAAACTCCCAATCTATCCCTCCCCCCGCACCTTTCCCCCCTGGTAACCTTAAGTTCATTCTCTAAATATGTGAGTCTGTTTCTGTTTTGTAAATAAGTTCATTGGTATCACTTTTTTGGGTTCTGCATATAAGCGATATCATATGATATTTGTCTTTCTCTGTCTGACTTACTTCACTTAATATGATAATCTCCAGGTCCATCCATGTTGCTGAAAATGACATTATTTCATTGTTTGTAATGGCTTAGTACCATTGTATATAGGTACCACATCTTCTTTATCTATTCACCTGTGAATGGACATTTAGGTTGCTACCATGTCTTGGCTATTGTAAACGTCACTGCAATGAACATTGGGGTGCATGTTTCCTTTCGAACCATGTTTTTCTCTGCATATATGCCCAGGAGTGGGATTGCTGGGTAATATGGTAGCTATATTTTTAGTTTCTTGAGGAACCTCCATCCTGTCCTCCATAGTGGCTGTACCAATTTACATGCCCACCAACAATGTAGGAGGGTTCCCTTTTCTCCACACACTCTCCAGCATTTATTGTTTGTAGACTTTTTGATAATGGCCATTTTGACTGGTGTGAGATATCTCAGTGTAGTTTTGATTTACATTTCTCTAATAACTGGCAATGTTGAGCATCTTTTCATGTGGCTCTTGGCCATCTGTATGTCTTCTTTGGAGAAATGTCTCTTTAGGTCTTCTGCCCATTTTTTGATTGGGTTGTTTGTTTTTATGGTATTAAGCCACATTAGCTGTTTGTAAATTTTGGAGACTATCCCTTGTCGGTCTCATCGTTTGTAAATATCTTCTGCCATTCCGTGGGTTATCTTCTCATTTTGTTTATGGTTTCCTTTGCTATGCAAAAGCTTTATAATTTAATTAGGTCTCATTTTTTAATTTTTGTTTTTATTTTCATTACTCTGGGAGATGGATTGAAAAAGATATTGCTGTGATTTATGTCAGAGAGTGTTCTGCCTATGTTTTCCATTAAGAGTTTTGTAGTGTCTGGTCTTAAATTTAGGTCTTTAATCCATTTGGAGTTTATTTTTGTGTATGGTGTTAGAGAATGTTCTAATTTCATTCTTTTACATGTAGCTGTCCAGTTTTCCCAGCACCATTTATTGAAGAGACTGTCTTTCCTCCATTGTAAAGTCTTGCCTCCTTTGTCATAGATTAATTGACCATGGGTGTGTGGGTTTACTCTGGGCTTTCCATCCTGTTCCATTGATCTATATTTCTATTTTTGTGCCAGTACCATACTGTCTTGATGGATATATCTTTGTAGTATAGTCTCAAGTCAGGGAGCCGTTTTTTAATTGGATTGTATTTTTTCTGTTGTTATTGAGTAAGAATTTTTGTATTCTGGATATTAACCTCTTATCGGATATGTGGTTTGCACATATGTTTTCTCATTCTGTAGTTTACCTTTTCATTTTGTTGACAATTTCTTTTGCTGTGCAGAAGCTTTTTAATTTGATGTTGTCCCACTTGTTGATTTTTGCCTTTATTGCTTGTGCTTTTGGTGTCATATCCAAAAAAATAATTGCCCAAACCAATGTTAACTAGATTTTCCTATTTTCTTGTAGGAATTTTACGGTATCAGGTATTCTTGTATGTCTTTAATACATTTCAAGCTAATTTTTGTGAGCAGTGTAAGATATGGTTCCAATTTCAATTTTCCCAGCATCATTTTTTTCAATTTTCCCAACACTCTCCCCAGTGAGTGGTCTTGGCTCCCTTGTCAAATATTAGTTGACTGTATATACAGAGGTTTACTTCTAGGCTCTTGTTTCTCTTCCATTTGTCTATGTGTCTATTTTTATGCCAGTTCCATACTGTTTTATTTACTCTAACTTTATTGTGTAGTTTGAAATCAGGAAGTTTGATGCTTCCAGCTTTATTCTTCTTTTTCATGATGGCTTTGGCTATTAGGATTATTTTTCTATTTCTGTAAAAAAGAGGCATTGAAATTTTGATCGGCATTGTGTTGGATCTATAGATGGCTTTGGGTAGTATGGAAATTTCAGTAATATTAATTCTTCTAATCTGTGAACATGGAATATATTTCCATTTGTGTCTTCAATTTTTTTTTCATCAAGGTCTTGTGGTTTTCATTATATAGATTTTTCACTTGGTTAAATTTATAAGTATTACATTTTTTATTCTATTGCAAATGGGATCATTTTCTTTATTTCTTTTTCACATGTTTCATTGTTAGTTACATAAACATGTTTTTAGGTTAAATAAATTGAATTAAAAAAAGAAAAAATCAGTGGTTTCACATTTCCTATAGAATAAAATGCAAATGTATTACCATAAAAAATACACATAACTGATTTCTGGATGTTGATTCTATATTCTGCAACTTTACTGAATTTGTTGATTATTCCCAACAGTTATTTTTGGTTGAGTCTTTAGAAATTTCTATATATAAACTAATAATATCTCCAAATAATGACAGTTTTACCACTTTCTTTCTGATTTAGATGCTTTTTATTTCTTTGTCTTGCCTAATAGCTCCAGTTAGGACTTCCAGTACCATGTTTAAGAAGATTGGTTAGAGTCAACACTCTTGTCTTGTTCCTGATCTTAGATGAAAAGCTTTCAGTGTTTTGCCATTGAGTAAAATGTTAGCTCTGGTTTTGTCCTATATGGCCTTTATTATGTTGAGCTATGTTCTTTCTATACACAATTTGTTGAGGGTTTTTTTTTTTAATTACCATAAAAAGACATATTTTGTCAAATGCTTCTGCATCTATTGAGATGATCATATGATATTTTTTCTGCCATGCTATTAATATGAGGTATCACATTTATTGATTTGCATATATTGAACCACCCTTGCATCCCAGGGATAAGTCCCAATTGGTCATGGTGTATAATTCTGTTAATGTGTTGCTGAATTAAGTTTACTAATATTTTCTTGTGAATTTTTGCATCCATATTCATCAGAGATATAGATCTATAGTTTTCTTTTCTTGTAGTATCCTTCTCCAGCTTTGGTATCCAGAAAGTTCTTCCACCATGAAATGAGTTTGAACTGTCCCCACCTCTTCAAGTTTTTGGAAGGGCTTAAGATGGATTAGCATTCATTTTTCTTTAAGTGTGTGGTAAAATCCACATATCAAGTCTACCATACTGTTTTGGTTTTTTTTTACATCTTTATTACAGTATAATTGCTTTACAATGGTGTGTTAGTTTCTGATTTATAACAAAGTGAATCAGTTATACATATATATGTGTTCCCATATCTCTTGCATCTCCCTCCCTCCCACCCTCCCTATCCGACCCCTCTAGGTGGTCACAAAGCACCGAGCTTATCTCCCTCTGCTATGCGGCTGCTTCCCACTAGCTATCTATTTTATGTTTGGTAGTGTATATATGTCCATGCCACTCTCTCGCTTTGTCACAGCTTACCCTTCGCCCTCCCCATAGCCTCAAGTCCATTCTCTAGTAGGTCTGTGTCTTTATTCCTGTCTAACCCCGAGGTTCTTCATGATATTTTTTTCTTAAATTCCATATATATGTGTTAGCATATGGTATTTGTCTATCTCTTTCTGACTTACTTCACTCTGTATGACAGACTCTAGGTCCATCCACCTCATTAATAATAGCTCAATTTCGTTTCTTTTTATGGCTGAGTAATATTCCATTGTATATATGTGCCACATCTTCTTTATCCATTCATCTGATGATGAACGTTGTTTCCATCTCCGGTCTATTGTAAATAGAGCTGCAATGAACATTCTGGTACATGACTCTTTGAATTATGGTTTTCTCAGGGTGTATGCCCAGTAGTGGGATTACTGGGTCATGTGATAGTTCTATTTGTAGTTTTTGAAGGAACCTCCATACTGTTCTCCATAGTGGCTGTACCAATTCACATTCCCACCAGCAGTGCAAGAGTGTTCCTTTTTCTCCACACCCTCTCCAGCATTTATTGTTTCTAGATTTTTTGATGATGGCCGTCTGACCAGTGTGAGATGATATCTCATTGTAGTTTTGATTTGCATTTCCCTAATGATTAATCATGTTAAGCATTCTTTCATGTGTTTGTTGGCAGTCTGTATATCTTCTTTGGAGAAATGTCTATTTAGGTCTTCTGCCAATTTTTGGATTGGGTTGTTTGTTTTTTTGTTATTGAGCTGCATGAGCTGTTTATAAATGTTGGAGATTAATCCTTTGTCCGTTGCTTCATTTGCAAATATTTTCTCCCATTCTGAGGGTTGTCTTTTGGTCTTGTTTATGGTTTCCTTTGCTGTGCAAAAGCTTTGAAGTTTCATTAGGTCCCATTTGTTTATTTTTGTTTATCTTTCCATTTCTCTAGGAGAAGGGTCAAGAAGGATCTAGCTGTGATTTATGTCATAGAGTGTCCTGCCTATGTTTTCCTCTAAGAGTTTGATAGTTTCTGGCCTTACATATAGGTCTTTAATCCATTTTGAGCTTATCTTTATGTATGGTGTTAGGAAGTGATCTAATCTCATACTTTTACATGTACCTGTCCAGTTTTCCCAGCACCACTTATTGAAGAGGCTGTCCTTTCTCCATTGTACATTCCTGCCTCCTTTATCAAAGATAAGGTGACCATATGTGCGTGGGTTTATCTCTGGGCTTTCTATCCTGTTCAATTGATCTATCTTTCTGTTTTTGTGCCAGTACCATACTGTCTTGATTACTGTAGCTTTGTAATATACTCTGAGGTCAGGGAGCCTGATTCCTCCAGCTCCGTTTTTCATTCTCAAGATTGCTTTGGTTATTCGGGGTCTTTTGTGTTTCCATACAAATTGTGAAATTTTTTATTCTAGTTCTGTGAAAAATGCCAGTGGTAGTTTGATAGGGATTGCATTGAATCTATAGATTGCTTTGGGTAGTAGAGTCATTTTCACAATGTTGATTATTCCAATCCAAGAACATGGAATATCTCTCCATCTATTTGTATCATCTTTAATTTCTTTCATCAGTGTCTTATAATTTTCTGCATACAGGTCTTTTGTCTCCTTAAGTAGGTTTATTCCTAGGTATTTTATTCTTTTTGTTGCAATGGTAAGTACGAGTGTTTTCTTGATTTCACTTTCAGATTTTTCATCATTAGTGTACAGGAATACCAGAGATTTCTGTGCATTAATTTTGTATCCTGCTACTTTACCAAATTCATTGATTACCTCTAGTAGTTTTCTGATAGCATCTTTAGGATTCTCTATGTATAGTATCATATCATCTGCAAACAGTGACAGGTTTACTTCTTCTTTTCCGATTTGGATTCCTTTAATTTCCTTTTCTTCCCTGATTGCTGTGGCTAAAACTTCCAAAACTATGTTGAATAATAGTGGTGAGTGTGGGCAACCTTGTCTTGTTCCTGATCTTAGTGGAAATGCATTCAGTATTTCACCATTGAGGACGATGTTGGCTCTGAGTTTGTCATATATGGCCTTTATTATGTTGAGGAAAGTTCCTTCTGTGCCTACTCTCTGCAGGGTTTTTATCATAAATGGGTGTTGAATTTTGTCGAAAGTTTTCTCTGCATCTATTGAGATGATCATATGGTTTTTCTCCTTCAATGTGTTAATATGGTGTGTCATGTTGATTGATTTGCGTATATTGAAGAATCCTTGCATTCCTGGAATAAACTCCACTTGATCATGGTGTATGATCCTTTTAATGTGCTGTTGGATTCTGTTTGATAGTATTTTGTTGAGGATCTTTACATCTATGTTCATCAGTGATATTGGCCTGTAGTTTTCGTTCTTTGTGACATCCTTGTTCTGGTTTTGGTATCAGGGTGATGGCGGCTTCATGGAATGAGTTTGGGAGTGTTCCTCCCTGTGCTATATTTTGGAAGAGTTTGAGAAGGATAGGTGTTAGCTCTTCTCTAAATGTTTGCTAGAATTCACCTGTGAAGCCATCTGGTTTGGGACTTTTGTTTGTTGGAAGATTTTTAATCACAGTTTCAATTTCAGTGCTTGTGATTGGTCTGTTCATATTTTCTATTTCTTCCTGATTCAGTCTTGGCAGGTTGTTCATTTCTAAAAATTTTTCCATTTCTTCCAAGTTGTCCATTTTATTGGCATAGAGTTGCTTGTAGTAATCTCTTATGATCCTTTGTATTTCTGCAGAGTCAGTTGTTATTTCTCCCTTTTCATTTCTAATTCTATTGATTTGAGTCTTCTCCCTTTTTTTTCTTGATGAGTCTGGCTAATGGTTTATCAATTTTGTTTATCTTCTCAAAGAACCAGCTTTTAGATTTATTAATCTTTGCTATCATTTCCTTCATTTCTTTTTCATTTATTTCTGATCTGATCTTTATGATTTCTTTCCTTCTGCTAACTTTGGGGGTTTTTTTTTGCTCTTCTTTCTCTAATTGCTTTAGGTGCAAGGTTAGGATGTTTATTCGAGATGTTTCCTGTTTCTTAAGGTAGGATTGTCTTGCTATAAACTTCCCTCTTACAACTGCTTTTGCTGCATCCCATAGGTTTTCAGTCGTCGTGTCTCCATTGTCATTTGTTTCTAGGTATTTTTTAATTTCCTCTTTGATTTCTTCAGTGATCACTTCGTTATTAAGTAGTGTATTGTTTAGCCTCCATATGTTTGTATTTTTTACAAATCTTTTCCTGTAATTGATATCTAGTCTCATAGTGTTGTGGTCGGAAAAGATATTTGATCCAATTTCAATTTTTTTAAATTTACCAAGGCTTGATTTGTGACCCAAGATATGATCTATCCTGGAGAATGTTCCATGAGCACTTGAGAAAAATGTGTATTCTGTTGTTTTTGGATGGAATGTCCTATAAATATCAATTAAGTCCCTCTTTTTTAGTGTATCATTTAAAGCCTGTGTTTCCTTATTTATTTTCAGTTTGGATGATCTCTTCATTGGTGAACGTGGGCTGTTAAAGTCCCCTACTATGAATGTGTTACTTCGATTTCCCCTCTTATGGCTGTTTGTATTTGCCTTATGTATTCACGTGCTCCTATGTTCGGTGCATAAATATTTACAATTGTTATATCTTCTTCTTGGATCTATCCCTTGATCATTATGTAGTGTCCTTCTTTCTCTTCTAATGGTCTTTATTTTAATTCTATTTTGACTGATATGAGAATTGCTACTCCAGCTTTCTTTTGATTTCCATTTGCATGGAATATCTTTTTCCATCCCCTTACTTTCAGTCTGTATGTGTCTCTAGGTCTGCAGTGGGTCTCTTGTAGACAGCATATATATGGGTCTTGTTTTTGTATCCATTCAGCCAATCTGTGTCTTTTGGTGGGAGCATTTAGTCCATTTACATTTTAGGTAATTATCAATACGTATGTTCCTATTCCCATTTTCTAAATTGTTTTGGGTTTGTTATTGTACGTCTTTTCCTTCTCTTATGTTTCTTGCCTAGAGAAGTTCCTTTAGCATTTGTTGTAAAGCTGGTTTTGTGGTGCTGAACTCTCTCAGCTTTTGCTTGTTTTTAAAGGTTTTAATTTCTCCATCAAATCTGAATGAGATCCTTCCTGGGTAGAGTAATCTTGGTTGCAGTTTTTTCTCCTTCATCACTTTAAATATATCCTGCCAGTCCCTCCTGGCTTGCAGAGTTTCTGCTGAAAGATCAGCTGTTAACGTTATGGGGATTCTCTTGTGTGTTATTTGTTGCTTTTCCCTTGCTGCTTTTAATATGTTCTCTTTGTATTTAATTTTTGACCATTTGATTAATATGTGTCTTGGCGTATTTCTCCCTGGATTTGTCTGTATGGGACTCTCTGTGCTTCCTGGACTTGAATAACTATTTCCTTTCCCATATTAGGGAAGTTTTCAACTATAATCTCTTCAACTATTTTCTCTTTGTTTTTCTCTTCTTCTTCTGGAACCCCTATAATTCGAATGTTGGTGCGTTTAATGTTGTCCCAGATGTCTCTGAGACTGTCCTCAGTTCTTTTCATTCTTTTTTCTTTATTCTGCTCTGCAGTAGTTATTTCCACTATTTTATCTTCCAGATCACTTATTCATTCTTCTGCCTTGGTTATTCTGCTATTGATCCGATCTAGAGTATTTTTCATTTCATTTATTGTGTTGTTCATCATTGTTTGTTTCATCTTTAGTTCTTCTATGTCCTTGTTAAATGTTTCTTGCATTTTGTCTATTCTATTTCCAAGATTTTGGATCATGTTTACTATCATTATTCTGAATTCTTTTTCAGGTAGACTGCCTATTTCCTCTTCTTTTGTTAGGTCTGGTGCATTTTTATCTTGCTCCTTCATCTGCTGTGTGTTTTTCTGTCTTCTCATTTTGCTTATCTTACTGTGTTTGGGGTCTCCTTTTTGCAGGCTTCAGGTTCGTAATTCCCATTGTTTTTGGTGTCTGTCCCCAGTGGCTAAAGTTGGTTCAGTGGGTTGTGTAGGCTTCCTGGTGGAGGGGACTAGTGCCTGTGTTGTGGTGGATGAGGCTGGATCTTGTCTTTCTGGTGGACAGGTCCATGTCTGGTGGTGTGTTTTGGGGTATCTGTGGACCTATTTTGATTTTTGGCAGCCTCTCTGCTAATGGATGGGATTGTGTTCCTCTCTTGTTAGTTCTTTGGCATAGGGTGTTCAGCACTATAGCTTGCTGGTCGTTGAGTGAAGCTGGGTGTTGACGTTGAGATGGAGATCTCTGGGAGATTTTCGCTGTTTAATATTATATGGAGCTGGAAGGTCTGTTGTGGACCAATGTCGTGAAGTTGGCTCTCCCACCTGAGGCACAGCCCTGACTCCTGGCTGCATCACCAATAGCCTTTCATCCACAAGGCTCAAAATAAAAGGGAGAAAAAGTAGAAAGAGAGAAAAAAGATAGAACGAAAGACAGAACGAAAGACAGAAAGACAGAACGAAAGAAAGACAGACAGACAGAAAGAAAGAAAGAAAGAGGAGGGAGGGAGGGAGGAAGGAAGGAAGGAGGGAGGGAAGGAAGGAAAGAAAGAAGATAAAATAAGTTATTAAAATAAAAATAATTATTAAGAAAAAACAAATATTTTAAGGAAAAAAAAATGGGAGGATAGAACCCTAGGACAAATGGTGGAAGCAAAACTATACAGACAAAATCTCACACAGAAGCATACACATACACACTCACAAAAAGAGGAAAAGGGGAAAAAATAATAAAACTTTCTCTCAAAGTCTACCTCCTCAATTTGGGATGATTCATTGTCTATTTGTGTATTCCACAGATGCAGGGCACATCAAGTTGATTGTGTAGCTTTAATCTGCTGCTTCTGAGGCTGCTGGGAGAGATTTCCCTTTCTCTTCTTTGTTCTCACAGTTCCTGGGGCTCAGCTTTGGATTTGGCCCCGCCTCTGCATGTAGGTAGCTGGAGGGCTTCTGTTCTTGCCAGACAGGACGAGGTTAAAGGAGCAGCTGCTTCGGGGACTCTGGCTCACTCAGGCCGCAGGGAGGGAGGGGTACGGAGTGTGGGGCGAGCCTGCAGCGGCAGAGGCCAGCGTGACATTGCACCAGCCTGAGGTGCGCCGTGCATTCTCCCCGGGAAGTTGTCCCTGGATCCCGGGACCCTGGCAGTGGCAGGCTGCACAGTCTCCCCGGAAGAGGGGTTTGAATAGTGACCTGTGCTCTCACACAGGCTTCTTGGTTGTGGCAGCAGCAGCCTTAGCGTCTCATACCCATCTCTGGGGTCCGCGCTTTTAGCCGCGGCTCGCGCCCATCTCTGGAGCTCCTCTAAGGAGCTCTCCCAATCCCCTCTCCTCACGCACCAGGAAACAAAGAGGGAAGAAAATGTTTCTTGCCTCTCTGGCAGGTCCATACTTTTCCCTGGACTCACTCCCGGCTAGCTGTGGTGCACTAAGCCCCAGCAGGCTGTGTTCATGCTGCCAACCCCAGTCCTCTCCGTGTGCTGTGACCAAATCCCGAGCCTCAGTTTCCAGCCCCGCCCTCCGCGGTGGGTGAGCAGACAAGCCTCTCGGGCTGGTGAGTGCTGGTCGGCACTGATCCTCTGTGCGGGAATCTCTCCGCTTTGCCCTCCGCACCCCTGCTGCTGTGCATTCCTCCACGGCTCTGAAGCTTTCCCTCTCTGCCACCCACAGTCTCCATCCGTGAAGGGGCTTCCTAGTGTGTGGAAACCTTTCATCCTTCACAGCTCCCTCCCACTGGTGCAGGCCCTGTCCCTATCCTTTTGTCTCTGTTTATTCTTTTTTCTTTTGCCCTACCCAGGTACGTGGGGACTTTCTTGCCTTTTGGGATGTCTGAGGTCTTCTGCCAGCGTTCAGTAGGTGTACTGTAGGTGTTGTTCCACGTGTAGATGTATTTCTGGTGTATCTGTGGGGAGGAAGGTGATCTCTGCATCTTACTCTTCTGCCATCTTCCCCTCATCTCTACCATACTGTTTTGATTACTGTAGCCTTGAGGTATAGTCTGAAGTCAGTGAATATTATGCCTCCAGCTTTGTTCTTTTTGTCTCAAGGTTCCTTTGGCTATTCAGTGTCTTTTGTGGTTCCATATAAATTTTAGGATTATTTGTTCTAGTTCTGTGAAAAATGTCATGTGTGTTTCTATAGGGATCGCATGAAATCTGTAGATTGCTTTGGGTGGTATGGACATTTTAAGAATATTAATTCTTCCAATCCATGAATATGGGATATCTTTCTATTTATTTGCATAATCTTTAATTTCCTTCATCAGTGCAGTGTCTCATAGTTTTCAGAGTATAGGTTGTTCGCCTCCTTGGTTAAGTTTATTCCTAGGTATTTTATTCTTTTTGATGTTGTTTAAATGGGATTGTTTTCTTGCTCTTTTTTTTTTTTTGATTGTTCATTATACCATATAGAAAAGCAACAGATTTCTGTATATTAATTTTGTATCCTGCAACTTTACTGAATTCATTTTATTAGTTCTAATAGTTTTTTGGTGGAAACAGAGTTTTCTGTATATAGTATTATGTCATCTCCAAATAGTGACAATTTCACTTTTGCCTTCCAATTTGGATGCCTTTTATTTCTTTTTCTTGTCTTATTTGCTGTGCCTTGGACTTCCAATACTAAATATAAGTGGCAAAATTGGTCATCCTTGTCTTTTTCCTGATTTTAGGGGAAAGACTTTCAACTCTTGACTGTTGAGTATGATATTAGCTGTGAGTTTGTCATAAGTGGCTTTTATTACGTTGAGTATGTTCCCTCTTTACCAACTTTGATGAGAGTGTCTCTCATGAATAGATGTTGAATTTTGTCAAATGCAATTTCTGTATTTAGTGAGATGATCATGTGAGTTTTATTCTTTCTTTACATAATATGATGTACCACATTGATTGATTTGGGAATACTGAACCATCCTTGTATCCCTGGAATAAATCCCACTTGATCATGATGTATGGTCCTTTTTATATGTTGTTGCATTTGCTTTGCTAATATTTTGTTGAGGATTTTTACATCTATATTCATCAGTGATACTGGCCTGTAATTTTCTTTTTTTGTGGTGTCTTTGTCTTTCTTTGGAATAGGATGATGGTGACCTTATAGAATGAGATTGGAAGATTTCCTTTCTCTTTAATTTTTTATAATAGTTTGAGAAGGATAGATGTTAACTCTTCTTTAAATATTTGGTAGAATTCAGCTGTGAGGCAGACTGGTTCTGGACTTTTATTAGTTGGGATTTTTTGGATTGTTTATTTAATTTCATTACTAGTAATTGGTCTATTCAGATTTTCTGTTTCTTCATGATTCAGTCTTGGAAGATTGTACATTTCTAGGAATTTATTCATTTCTTCTAGGTTGTCCATTTGTTGGCATATAGTTGTTTGTAGTAATCTCTTACAATCCTTTGTATTTCTGTGGTGTTGTTTGTAACTACTAATCTTTCATTTCCTATGTTTTCCTCTAAGAGTTTTATAGTGTCTGGTCTTACATTTATATCTTTAATCTATTTTGAGTTTATGTTTGTGTATAGTGTTAGGGAGTGTTCTAATTTCCTTCTTTTACATGTGGCTGTCCAGTTTCCAAGCACCACTTATCGAAGAGACTATCTTTTCTCCATTGTATATCCTTGCCTGCTCTGTCATAGATTAGTTGACCATAGGTGTGTGGGTTTACCGCTGGGCTTTCTATCCTGTTCCATTGATCTGTATTTCTGTTTTTGTGCCAGTACCATACTGCATTGATTACTGTAGCTTTGTAGTTTAGTCTGAAGGCAGGGAACCTGATGCCTCCAGTTCCGTTTTTCTTTCTCAAGATTGCTTTGGCTATTCAGTTTCCATACAAATTTTAAGATTTCTTATTCTAGTTCTGTGAAAAATCCCATTGGTAATTTGATAGGGATTGCATTGAATCTGTAGATTACCTTGGGTAGTATAGCCATTTTTTTTAAATTGGAGAATATTTGCTTCACAATACTGTCTTAGTTTCTATTGTACACCTGAGTTAATCAGCCATATGTATACATATGTCCCAATATCCCCTCCCGCTTGGGCCTCCCTCCCATCCTCCCTAGCCACCCCTCTAGGTCATTGCAAAGCACTGAGCTGATCTCCCTGTGCTATGCGGCTGCTTCCCACTAGCTAACTATTTTACATTTGGTAGTGTATATATGTCAGTGCTACTCTCACTTCGCCCCAGCCTCCCTCTCCCACCCCGTGTCCTCAAGTCCATTCTCTGTGTCTACATCTTTATTCCTGCCTTGCAACTAGGTTCATCAATACTATTTTATTTTTAGATTCCATATGTATGCATTAGCATACAGTATTTGTTTTTCTTTTCCTGACTTACTTCACTCTGTATGACAGACCCTAGGTACATCCACCTCACTACAAATAACTCAATTTCGTTTCTTTTTATGGCTGAGTAATATTCCATTGTATATATATGACACATCTTCTTTATGCATTCATCTGATTATGGACATTTAGGTTGGTTCCATGTCCTGCCTATTATAAATAGTGCTGCAATGAACATTGTGGTACATGTCATTTTGAATTATGGTTTTCTCAGGGTATATGCTCAGTATTGGGATTGTTGGGTCATATGGTAGTTCTATTTTTAGATTTTTATGGAACCTCCATACTATTTTCCATAGTGGTTGTATCCATTTACATTCCCACCAAAAGTGCAGGAGGGTTCCCTTTTTACCACACCCTTTCCAGCATTTACTTTTTCTAGATTTCTTTGACAATGGCCATTCTGGCTGGTGTGAGGTAATACCTCATTGTAGTTTTCATTTGCATTTCTCTAATAATTACTGATGTTGAGCACCTTTTCATGTGCCTCTTGGCCATCTGCATGTCTTCCTTGGTGAAATGTCTATTTAGGTCTCCACCCATTTTTTAAATGGACTGTTTGTTTTTTTGATATTGACCTCCATGAAATGTTTGTATATTTTGGAGATTCATCCTTTGTTGTTTCATTTGCAAATATTTTCTCCCATTCTAAAGGTTGTCTTGTTGTCTAGTGTATGGTTCCTTTGTTGTGCAAAAGTTTTTAAGTTTAGTTAGGTCCCATTTGTTTATTTTTGTTTTTATTTCCTTTACTCTAGTAGGTGGGTCAAAAAAATCTTGCTGTGGTATATGTCAAAAAGTGTTTTTCATATGTTTTCCTCCAAGAGTTTTATAGTGTCTAGCCTTACATTTAAGTCTTTAATCCATTTTGAGTTTATGTTTGTGTATGGTGTTAGGGAGTATTCTAATTTCATTCTTTTACATGTAGCTGACCAGTTTTCCCAGTACCACTTACTGAAGAGGATATCTTTTCTCCATTGTATGTTCTTGCCTCCTTTGTCGTAATGGGCATTCTATCTTGTATCATTGAATATAGTTCTGTTTTTATGCCAGTACCATACTGTCTCGATTACTGTAGCTTTGTGGTATAGTTTGAAATAGGGGAGCCTGATTCCTCCAACTCTGTTTTTCTTTCTCAAGATTGCTTTGGCTATTCGGGGTCTTTTGTGTTTCCCTACAAATTGTAAAAGTTTTTGTTCTAATTCTGTGAAGAATGTCATTGGTAGTTTGATAGGGATTGCATTGAATCTGTAGATTGCTTTCAGTAGTATAGTCATTATCACAATATTGCTTCTTTGAATCCAAAAACATGGTATATTTCTCCATCTGATTATGTCATCTTTGATTTCTGTCATCAATGTTTTATAGTTTTCTGAGTACAAAAGTCTTTTGCCTCCTTAGGCAGGTTTATTCCTAGGTATTTTATTCTTTTTGTTGCAGTGGTAAAGGGGAGTGTTCCCTTAATTTCTCTTTCTGATTTTTCATTGTTGGTGTATAGGAATGCCAGAAATTTCTGTGAATTAATTTTGTATCCTGTAACCTTACCAAATTCATTGATCAGTTCTAGTAGTTTTCTGGTGGCATCTTTAAGATTTTCTATGTATAGAATCATGTCATCTGCAAACAGTTATAGTTTTACTTCTTTTCCAATTTGTATTCCTTTTATTTCTTTTTCTTGTCTGATTGCTGTGGCTAGGAGTTCCAGTACTATGTTGAATAAAAGCTTTGAGAGTGAACATCCTTGTCTTGTTCCTGATCTTAGTGGAAATGCTTTCAGTTTTTCACCATTGAGTATGATGCTAGCTGTGGGTTTGTCATACATGGCCTTTATTATGTTGAGGTAGTTTCCCTCTATGCCCATTTTCTGGAGAGTTTTTATCATAAATCGGTGTTTAATTTTGTCAAAAGCTTTTTCTGCATCTATTGAGATTATCATATGGCTTTTATTCCTTAATTTGTTCAAGTGGTGTACCACATTGATTGATTTATGTATATTGAAGAATCCTTGCATCCCTGGGGTAAATCCCACTTGATCATGGCATATGATCCTTTTTATGTGTTGTCGGATTCTGTTCGCTAGTATTTTATTCAGGATTTTTGCATCTATGTTCATCAGTGATATTGGTCTATAATTTTCTTTTTTTGTGATGTCTTTTTTTGGTTTTGGTATCAGGGTGATGATGGCTTCATAGAATGAATTTGGGAGTGTTTCTCCTTCTGCTATATTTTGGAAGAGTTTGAGAAGGATAGGTGTTAGCTGTTCTCTAAATGTTTGATAGAATTCACCTGTGAAGCCATCTGGTCCTGAACTTTTGTTTGTTGGAAGATTTTTAATTACAGTTTCAATTTCATTACTTGGGATAGGTCTGTTTATATTTTCTAATTCTTCCTGGTTCAGTCTTGGAAAATTGTACCTTTCCAAGAATTTGTCCATTTCTTTGTGGTTGTCCATTTTATTGTCATATAGTGGTTTTTAGTAGTCTCGTAATCCTTTGTATTACTTCAGTGTCAGTTGTGATTTCTCCTTTTTCATTTCTCATTTTATTGATTTTCATCATCTCCCTTTTTTTCTTGATGAGGCTGGCTGAGGATTTATCAATTTTGTTTACCTTCTCAAAGAACCAGCTTTTAGTTTTATTAATCTTTGCTATTGTTTTCTTCATTTTTTTAGCTCTGACCTTTATGATTTCTTCCCTTCTACTGACTTTGGGTTTTCTTTGTTCTTCTTTCTTTAGTTGTTTTAAGTGTATGGTTAGATTGTCTATTTGAGACTATTCTTGTTTCTTGAAGTGAGATTGAATTGCTATAAACTTCCCTCTTAGAACTGCTTTTGCTGCATGCCATAGGTTTTGGGTCATCATGTTTTCATTGTCATTTGTTTCTATGTAGTTTTTTTGATTTCTTCTTTGATTTCTTCAGTGATCTCTTGGTTATTTAGTAGTGCACTGTTTAGCCTCCAGGTATTTGTGTTTTTTACAGTATTTTTTTCCTTCAGTTGATTTCCAGTCTCGTAGCATCGTGCTCAGAAAAGATGCTTGATACAATTTCAATTTTCTTAAATTTTATGAGGCTTGATTTTTGACCCAAGATGTGATCTATCCTGGAGAATGTTCTGTGTGCACTTGAGAAGAAAGTGTATTCTGCCACTTTTGGGTATAATGTTCTATAAATATCAATTAAATCTATCTGGTCTATTGTGTCAGTAAAGCTTGTGTTTCCTTATTTATTTTCTCTTTGGGTGATCTATCCATTGGTGAAAGTGGGGTGTTAAAATCCCCTACTATGATTGTGTTACTGTCGATTTCCCCTTTTATGGCTGTTAGCATTTGCCTTATGTATTGAGGTGCTCCTATATTGGGTGCATAAATAGTTACAATTGATATATCTTCTTGGATTGATCCCTTGATCATTATGTAGTATCTGTCTTTGTCTCTTGTAATAGTCTTTATTTTAAAGTCTATTTTGTCTGATATGAGAATTGCTACTCCAGCTTTCTTTTGATTTCCATTGTATTTATCCTATATGGGACTCTGCACTTCCTGGACTTGATTGATAGTTTCCTTTCCCATATTAGGGAGGTTTTCAACTATAATCACTTCAAAGGTTTTCTCAGTCTCTTTCTTTTTCTTTTCTTCTTCTGGGACCCCTATAATTCTAATGTTGGTGTGTTTAATGTCGTCCCAGAGGTCTCTAAGACTGTCCTCAATTCTTTTCATTCTTTTTTCTTTATTCTGCTCTGCAGTAGTTATTTCCACTATTTTATCTTCCAGATCGCTTATCCATTCTTCTGCCTCAGTTATTCTGCTATTGATTCCTTCTAGAGAATTTTCAATTTCATTTATTGTGTTGTTCATCATTGTTTGTTTGCTCTTTAGTTCCTCTAGGTCCTTGTTAAAGGTTTCTTGTATTTACTCATTTGGTTTCCAAGATTTTGGATCATCTTTACTATCATTACTCTGAATTCTTTTTCAGGTAGACTGCCTATTTCCTCTTCATTTGTTTGGTCTGGTGGATTTTTACCTTGCTCTTTCATATGCTGAGTGTTTCTCTGTCTTCATTGCTCCCAAAGTCTACTGCCTCAATTTTGGGATGATTCGTTGTCTATTCAGATATTCCACAGATGCAGGGTACATCAAGTTGATTGATTGTGGAGGTTTAATCTGCTGTTCCTGAGGCTGCTGGGAGAAATTTCCCTTTCTCTTCTTTGTTTGTTTGCACAGCTCCTGGGGTTCAGCTTTGGATTTGGCCCTGCCTTTGCGTGTAGGTTGCCTGAGGGCATCTATTCTTCACTCAGACAGGACAGAGTTAAAGTAGCAGCTGATTAGGACACTCTGGCTCACTCAGGCCAGGGGGAAGGAGGGTTACAGGATGCGGGTCAAGCTTGTGGCAGCAGAGGCCAATGTGACATTGTACCAGCCTGAGGTGCACCGTGTGTTCTCCCGGGGAAGTTGTCCCTGGATCATGGGATCGTGGCAGTGGCAGGCTGCACAGACTCCCAGGAGAGGAGGTGTGGATAGTGACCTGTGCTTGCACACAGGGTTCTTGGTGGCTGCAGCAGCGCCTTAGCATTTCATGCCCATCTCTGGTGTCCGTGCTTATAGCTGTGGCCTGCACCTGTCTCTCGAGGTTGTTTAGGTGGTGTTCTGTATCCCCCTCTCCTTGCGCACCCCAAAACAATGGTCTCTTGTCTCTTAGGCAGGTCCAGATTTTTCCCGGATTTCATCCTGGCTAGCTCTGGTGCAATAGCCCCCTTCAGGCTGTCTGCACACAGCCAACCCAGTCCGCTCCCTGGGATCTGACCTCAGAAGCCCAAACCTCAGCTCCCAGCCCCTGCCTGCCCTGGCGTGTGAGCAGACAAGCCTCTTGGATGGTCAGTGCTGGTCAGCAGTGATCCTCTGTGCAGGAATCTCTCTGCTTTGCCCTCTGCACCCCTGTTGCTGTGCTCTCCTCCATGCTCCAAAGCTTCCCCGCCGCCACCCCCTGTATCCATCAGTGAAGGGGCTTCCTAGTGTGTGGAAACTTTTTCTCCTTCACAGGTCCCTCCCAGAGGTGCAGGTCCCGTCCCTATTCTTTTGTCTCTCTCTTTTTTTTCTTTTTTCTTTTTCCCTACTCAGGTACATGGGGAGTTTCTTGCCTTTTGGGAAGTCTGAGGTCGTCTGCCAGCATTCAGTAGGTGGTCTGTAAGAGTTGTTCCACATGTAGATGTATTTCTGATGTATTTGTTTGTGGGGAGGAAGGTGATCTCCACATCTTACTCTTCCGCCATCTTGAAGGTCTCTCTTGGAGAAGTATTTAAAGGAAATTTTTATATTATATATGAGTTTGTGTGTGTGTGTATACACTAATAAGTCAAAATCTGGCTCTAAGACAAAGGCTTTGGAACATAAACAATTTACAACCTAATGATGAAGGGAACGTTTCATCAGAAAGTCACAACTGTCTAGAAACTATGAACCCCAATATCATAACCTCAAAATTAATGAATAAAAGAATAGGAAAATTACAACAAGAAACTGACATATGTGCAATCATAGCCTTAGACCTTTAATGCACTTCTCCCAGAAACTGATGGATAGAAAAGAAAAATCCTTTGGATTTGAAAAAGTAATTAGAATTTAATCTGGCTATATCTAAAGCCTGCCCCAGGTCTCTGATAATACACATTCTCTCAGACATATTGACCATCTAAACAAGTAGTGACAATCAAAGAATTATTAATATACTGGTAGCATTTTGTTCAGGAATATTTATAATTAATGAGAATGAAAACACTACACATTAAGTTTGAATGATGGAATTAGGTGGTATTTTGACACGCACATTACAAAAAAATAGAAAATTAATGAGGCACTCATTTAACTCAAGAAGTTAGAAACAGATCAGAGAAAATGTGGCATATAGAAGAAAATAAATGGAGAAATTAAATAGAAAACAAAGACACAATAGAGAAGATCAATAAAATCAAAAGCAGAATCTTTGAAAGGACTTTAAAAATATCTGGCAAGATGAACTAAGAGAAAGGAAGCATAAAAAATAATAATAAAATATTTATGACTTTATGCAAGTATATTTGAAAATTTAGAGATATGACTCTTTTACAAAAATATTATTGACTCAAAAAGGAATAGATATTCCAATTGATTAAATTGAATCAGTATTATAAAAATCTACCCATTATTTAAAAATCATATTCACATAGTTTTACAAATGAGTTTTACCAGAACTTCAATGACTAGAAAAATCTTCATTTAGACAAACAGATCTAAAAGAGAGGAAAGGAAAAGAAATGGAAAACACCCAAGGACAGGATGCTACTGTAATCCTACCATCAAGAATAGTATTAGAAAAGCAAATTATATTGCAATCACTTGTGAATATAAAAGTAATTCATTAGCACATTGAGTCTAGTTGTGTATATCTGCTATAACCCAGGCCCTATGCTTGATGCTTTATATACATTAGCTAATTTAGCTGAGATGCTGAAGAATAATGCCTATTTTTTTCACCATTTGGCAGAAAAGTACAAAAATACTATCAATAAAATACCTCTTAAACACCTGATCAAAATACAAAATGAAAATGAACCTGCAACCAAAGTAAGTTTCCAAGTGGCTCATATATTAGGCAAGCCAGAAAAATCACTTCACTTACTGATGGTAAATTTATTAAGTTGTTTTGGACTGTAGCAGCTGAAGACATATGTCCAGAGAAAATAAACTTCTTTGACTATTAGTAGTATAACAAAAACAGTGCTTTGGGGGTTGAAGAAATTGAGATATTGGCCATATCATTAGTCAGTTAAAAACAAGGCAACTGATTTTAAGTTGTTTCCCCTGTCTTTTAATAAATTGAGATGTTTCTGCTACTGTTCTGTTGTTTATTTGAGGAATCAATGATGAGTTTGAAGTGACAGAAGAATTAGCATCTATGAGTAGTATGAGTAGAGCAACTTTAGCTAAGTGTGTTTTCAAAATTAAGGAAAAAACTAATTCAGTACAATCTGAAGTGGCATCTTCTAAGGTGTATGAAGCAAAATGAGGCTTATTGGTATAAAATTACAAAATTTCCTTTTACATAAGGCATATGGTTATTCCTTGAACTATTCATTGGCAGATACAATGTGGAAAACGTTTGAATCAAGTGTTATTGAAGCAGTAATATCAGCTTTAAACTTCATTGGTCCTCATGTATTTAAGTATTATCAGTTCTGTGAAATTTTGTCAGAAACAGAATCTGAATATCCTAATTTCTCTACCACACAACAGTTTGATAGGTTAGTGGTAAAGTTTTATTGCATTTTCTTTTTCAGCTCAGGGCTAAGATTGAAATTTTTCTGAGCAAGAAGAACTGTCCTCAAGCTTTATTATTAAATGTCTTTAGAAATTAGCATTTGCCACAGAATTGACAATGTTTCTTGATGAATTCAATCTAAATACAAGGCAAAACAGTCTTATATGTGAAGCTTAAGCTGTGGTAAAGCCATTTTGCTGATTACCAATATTGTTTGAATCACAATTAATGGTTAGCTACTTGATAAACATGCCATACCGTCAGAATTTTTAAAAAGAAATTAAAATTCCATTCCCACACAATTTTGTAGTGGATATATTTACTGAACACATACTACAGGCTCAGCAATGTTTTTATGGACCTTGATGCAAGTACAAAGTAACTTGCCATATTTCAAAATCCTTTTCCTTATTCAATTGAAGAGCTTCCAGCTTCATCTTCAATTGGAAGTAATTAAGCTGCATGCATTGACGTGCTAAAAGGCACGTATCAAGAGAAGAATCTAAGAGAATACTATAAATTATTTCCAAGTGATGAATATGCTCAATTAAAATCGTATTCTTGTGGACTGATATCAGTATTTGGAAAAATCTATCTTCCACTAAGCCATTTTCATAGGTGAAACAGAGAAAATCTCTGTACGGATCCAATTTAACCAAAGAACACTTACAATTGATTTTGATGACAAAGAACACTAATACTCAATAGTAGACCTGTACTACAAAATATATTTTATTTTCTTTGCTACAATTGTAAATGTGGTTGCTTTCTTGATTTCTTTCTCATAGTTCATTATTAGTATATAAAAACACAACAGATTTTTTTTCCACAATAGATTAGATTTTTGTATATTCATTTTTTATCCTGCAACTTTACTGAATTTGTTTTTTAGTTCTAACAGGTTTTGGTGAGTCTTTAGAATTTTCTATACATAATATGTCATCTTCATATAGTGACAGTTAATTTTTCCTTTCCAATTTGAATGATCCTTTTTCTTGCCTAATTGCTCTGGTTAGGAACTCCAATACCACGTTGAATAAAAGTGGTGAGAGTATGCATCCTTGTCTTATTCCTGAAAAGAGGAAAATTTTCAGCTTTACACCATTGAAGTTAGTTGGGGTTTGTCATATATGGCCTTTATTATGTTGAGGCACATTTCCTCCATACCCATGACAGTTTTTTTCATAAATCGATGTTGAATTTTGTCAAATGCTTTTTCTTCATTAATATGACCATATGATTTTTATCCTTTATTTTGTTAATAATATGGTATATCACATTGATTGATTTGCAGATGTTGAAACATCCTTGCATTGCTAGAGTAACTCATACTTGATCATAATGTGTTATCCTCTTAGTGTATCATTGACTTCAGCTTGCTAATATTTTGTCGAAGATATTTTCATCTAAGTTCATCAGGAATATTGGCCTGTAATTTTCTTTGCTTGTGGTGTCTTTGTCTGGTTTTGGTATCTAAGCATACTATTACAGAAAAATCATCAAATCACAAATGAAGAGAGAAAGAGAAGAAGAAAAGACAGAGGAATTACAAAACATCCAAAAAACAATGAACAAAATGGCCATAAGTACATACCTACCTATCAATAATTCCTTCAAATACAAATGGACTAAATTCTCTCATCAAATGACATAGAGTGGCTGAATGGATTAAAAAAAACAAGACCCATCTAGATACTGCCTACAAGAGACTCACTTCAGATGTAAGGACACACACAGACTGAAAGTGAAGGAAGTGAAAAAGATACTCCATGCAAACGGAAACCAAATAAAGCTGGGATATTTATAATTACATCAGACAAAATAGACTTTAAGACAAAAAAGGTCTTTACATAATGATACAGGAGTCAGTACAACAAGATGATATAACATTTGTAAATATGTATGCACCCAACATAAGAACAGCTTAATATATAAAGCATTAACATGCCTAAAGGGAGAAATAGACAGCAGTACAATAATAGTAGGAGACTTTAATATCCCACTTACATCAATGGATAAAGCATCCAGACAAAATCAGTAAGGAAACATCAGCCTTACATGACATGTTAGATCATTGACTTAATGGATATATATGGGATAGCTCAAGTGCACATGGAACATTCTTTAGAATAGATCATATATTAGGCCACAAAACAAGTCTTAATAAATTTAAGATTGAAATCATATTAAGGATCTTTTTTGACCACAATATTATGAAATAAAAAATCAATTACAAGAAAAACACTAGAAAATTGACAAATATGTGGAGATTAAGCCACATGCTGCTTAACAACCAATGGGTCAAAGAGTAAGTCAAAAGGGATATCAGAAAATACCCTCAAGACTAGTGAAAATGAAAATACAACATACCAAAGCTTATGGGATACAGCAAAAGCAATTCTAACAGGGAAGTCCATAGTGATATATGCCTACATCAAGAAACAAGATCTCAAATAAACAACTCTACTTTACACCTCAAGGAACTAGAAAAAGAACAAACTAAGCTCAAAGTTAGAAGAAGGAAGGAAATAACAAAGATCAGAGTGGAAATAAGTGAAAAAGACAATAGAAAGATAAAAATAAGAGCTATTCTTTTGAAAAGATAAAACTGGCAAACTTCTAGCTAGGCTCATTAAGAAAAAAGAGTGGACTCAAATAAATGGAGTCAGAAATGAAAGAGGATATCACAGAACTACAAAGGATGATAACATACTATGCACAATTACATGCCAACAAATAGGACAACTGAGAACAAATGGATAAACTTCTTATAAACACAACCTACTAAGACTGAATCATCAAGATCTAGAAAATCTGAGTAGACCAATTACTGGTAAGGCAATCACATCAGTAATCAAAAATCTTCCAATGAAACAAAAGTCTAGGAGCAGACATTTTCACTGATGAATTCTATCAAACCGTCAATGAAGAACTAATACCAATCCTCCTCAAACTCTTCCAAAAAACAGAAGAGATGGGAACACTTCCAAACTCATTTTTATGAGGCCAGCATTACCCCAATACCACATAAGACTCATCATGATCTCAGCTGCCCAAGCTGATAATTAGAGGACCTGGTTTCAAAGAATAATGCAAGAAGTATGTCAAGTAGAAACTGCAAGCATTTCTCCAGTGTTTCTGGTATTGTTTTTGTTTGGTTCATAGACTGATGGCCACTTACGAAAGATGCCAGGAGTCTGAGGAAATCATCACTACCCAACTAGAAGAATTATCAGTGCATGCGATTAACCAGGATCAAATTGAAGCTTTAGCAAAGGAGGAACCAAGAGACGCCACTTCAGTATAATCTTGTATTAAACCCAGACATCTTTGGGACATTGGGCCTTTTTCAAGTCTCTTGGATAGTTTTAAATAGAAATAAATTCTGGCTTTAAAGAAAAGTGCCCCTGAACTGTATCCCCACTTGGCTCCAGCCAGCACTCTATGCAGCTCACTTCTGCTTGTCTCCACATCTTTGTTTGCTATTCCTAAAGGGTGCATTTGTCTTCCCCTATCCAACTACTAATATTTCTCCTGAGCTAGGCCACAGTGGTACAGGAAGAAAAACCAGTAACCCTGTGTGGCTTTGGGAAAGCCAGTGAACCTGTCTGTAACTCAGTTTTTCCAGTTATAAAATGGGGCAAGTTATCCTGCTCTGCTGTCCCACCAGACTGCAGAGAGACTCCAAGAAGGGACAGTGTGACTTTCTAGCAAGGAGAAAGGTGCTGGGAGGCAGTGTCCTGCTCACTCTCCCACCATTGCAGTCCTCTCTGCCCCCCTTCTTCTGAGCCCCCACAGCTCTCACCTGTACTACCAACTTTGTTCTTCATTAAACAAGGTCCCCATTAAACATTATATATATATATATATATATATATATTTAATCGGGGTATAGTTGCTTTACAATGTTGTGTTAGTTTCTGTTGTATGACAAAGTGAATCAGCTATATGTATACATATATCCCCTCCCTCTTGGACCTCCCTCCCACCCCACTGCCATCCCACCCATCTAGGTCATCACAGAGCACCGAGCTGAGCTCCCTGCACTATACAGTAGGTTCCCACTCCCTATCCGTTTTACAAAAATTTAAAATTTCTTTACACTAACAATGAAATATCAGAAAGGGAATGTAATCAAACAATCCCTTTTAAAGTCACATTAAAAAAAAGAAAATACTTAGGAATAAACCTCATCAAGGAGGTGAAAGACTTATATGCTGAGAACTACAAAACAATAAAGGAAATTAAAGATTCAAAGAAATGGAAAAATATTCTGTGCTCCTGGATTGGAAGAACATTGTTAAAAGGGCAGTACTACCCAAAGCAATCTACAGATTTAATGTGATCCTAATCAAATTACCCATGACATTTTTCACAGAACTAGAACAAATAATCCTAAAATTTATATGGAACCATAAAAGACCCAGAATTGCCAAAGCAATCCTGAGGAAAAAGAACAAAGCAGGAGGCATAACCCTCCCAGACTTCAGACAATACTACAAAGCTACAGTAATCAAAACACTGTGGTATTGGCACAAAAACAGACATACAGATCAATGGAACAGAATAAAGAGCACAGAAAAAACCCTCACACCTGTGGTCAATTAATCCATGACAAAGGAGGCAAGCATATAAAATGGGAAAAAAGACAATCTCTTCAGCAAATGGTGCTAGGAAAGTTGGACAGCTGCATGTAAATCAGTGAAGTTAGAACACACCATCACACCATGCACAAAAATAAACTCAAAATGGCTTAAAGACTTAAACATAAAATATGACACTATAAAACTCCTAGAAGAGATCATAGGCAAAACATTCTCTTACATAAATTGTACCGATGTTTTCTTAGGTCAGTCTCCCAAGGCAATAGAAATAACAAAAATAAACAAATAGGACCTAATCAAACTTACAAGCTTTTGCACAGAAAGGAAACCATAAACAAAATGAAGAGACAAACTATGGAATGGGAGAAAATATTTGCAAATGATATGACTGACAAGGGCTTAATTTCCAAAATATACAAATAGCTCATACAACTCAACAGCAAAAAAACAAACAACCCAATCAAAAAATGGGCAGAAGACCTAAGTAGACATTTCTCCAAAGAAGACATACAGATGGCCAATAGGCACATGAAAAGATGCTCAACATTGCTAATTATTAGAGAAATGCAAATCAAAACTACAGTGAGATACCACCTCATACTAGTCAGAATGGCCATCATTAAAAAGTCTACAAATAACCAAATGCTGGAGAGGGTGTGGAGAAAAGGGAACCCTCCTACACTGTTGGTGGGAATGTAAATGGTACAGCCACTATGGAGAACAGTATGGAGTTTCCTTAAAAAAACTAAATATAGAGTTACCATACGACCTAGCAGTCCCACTCTTGGGCATATACCTGCAGAAAACTCTAACTAAAAAAGATACATGCACCTCCCAGTGTTCATAGAAGCACTATTTACAATGGCCAAACAATCTAAATGTCCATCTACAAATGAATGGATAAAGATGTGGTATATATAGGTATACAATGGAATATTAGCCAGAAATAACGAAATAATGCCATTTGCAGCGACATGGATGGACCTAGAGATTATCATACTAAGTGAAGTCAGAAAAAGGAAGACAAATACCATATATCACTTGTATGTGGAATCTAAAATATGATACAAATCAACATATCTATGTAACAAAAACAGACTAGTGTTTGCCAAGGGGAAGGGGAGAATAAGGGAGGGAAGAGATGGGAGCTTGGGATTAGCAGAGGCAAACTAATATATATAGGATGGATAAACAACAAGGTCCACTGTATAGCACAGGGAACTATATTCAATATTCTGTGACAAACTATGACGGAAAAGAATATGGAAGAGAATATATATATATAAACTGAGTCACTTTGCTTTACAGAAGAGATTAACACAACATTGTCAATCAACTATACTTCAACAAAATTAAAAATTTTTATATACCTATATACATATATGTGTGTACATTATATATAGATAAAGCCTCCCTCACCATCTTCCCAGAGCACTGAGCAGGAGCTCTGGGAAGGGCCACATTGGGATCCAAGGGACTTTGGCTTTTCTCTCTCACCTCCCTAAATTGTAAGGCCTCTCTACTGCAAACCTAAACCAAACAAGTCATTTACATATGGCATAAGACCAGATTTTTTTTAGTCTTTAACAGAAGACTTTATTTGAAGGCATAACAGTAAAATCTAAAAGAAATTTCTAATAAGATGTGTTTATATTTTATCCTAAATCAGACATGTTTGAATACCCCCCTACCATATGATCCAACAATTCCACTTCTGGGTATTTATCCAAAGGAAATGAAAACACTAACCTGAAAAGATAGCTGCAGCCCCATGTTCATCACAGCATTATTTACAATAGCCAAGACATGGAAGCAATTGTCCATTGATAGATGGGTGGATCAAGAAAATGTAATTTTATATATATATAAAATTATATATATATTTATGAATACATACAATTATATATTATATAACCATACTTACATATGTAATTATACATATAATTTTATAATATATAAAATTATGTATATATAATTATAAATACACACACACACACACACACACACACACACACAATGGAATTTGATTTAGCCGTAAAAAGAAAAGGAGGGCTTCCCTGGTGGCACAGTGGTTGAGAGTCCGCCTGCCGATGCAGGGGACACGGGCTCGTGCCCCGGTCCGGGAGGATCCCACATGCCGCGGAGCGGCTGGGCCCGTGAGCCATGGCCGCTGAGCCTGCGCATCCGGAGCCTGTGCTCCACAACGGGAGAGGCCACAGCAGTGAGAGGCCCGCGTACCGTAAAAAAAAAAAAAAAAAGAAAGAAAAGAAAAGGAAATCTTGCCATTTGTGACGACATGAATGGACCCTGAGGGCATTGTGCTAAGTGAAATAACTCAGAGAAAGACAAATACTGTTTGATCTCGATTCATGCAGAATTGGAAAAAAAAAAAAAAAACATGAAAACAAGCTCATAGATATAGAGAACATATTGGTGGCTGGGCGGGTGAGTGAAATGGGTGAAGATCATCAAAAGGGACAAACTTCCAGTTACAAGTTAGTCATGAGGATGTCGTGTACAGCATGGTGACGACAGTTACTAACACTGTGTTGTATTGATATATTTGAAAGTTGCTAAGAGAGTAGATCTTAAAAGTTATCATCTGAAGAAAAAAAGGTTTGTAACAATGTGTGATAATGGATGTTAACTAGACTTATTGTGGTGATCATTTAGCATTATATACAAATATTGAATCATTATATTGTACACCTGAAATAATGTTATATGTCAATTATATCTCAATAAAGAAAGTAAATTCTCACAAAACTTTTTAACTATGAGTACCTAAATGCCTCTTGACCTGTAATGATTAAAATATTTACTATCTGGCCCATCATGCTTAAAAGCATGAATCTGAAAACTTATTTAAAATTGTTAAATGAATTGCCAGTTATCCAAACATTTCAGAGTGCATGACTTGGGAGTAGAGGTTGTAGGTAAAGGAGGGGAAGTAGGAGAAGGTTGCATGCAGTTAGGACGTTTTTATGTCCAACTCAATACTCATTGTAACATTTAGTGGGAAAACATTATTTAGGCAATGGACAGTAACTATTATTCTCTTTTTCAGCAACAATTCACATGGAAAGTACTGTTATAAGCAATTCTACTTATTTTTCCACAATTTCAGATGATAACTTTCAGAGCAATACTAATATTCCCATATATTAGAGGTAACTTTACTTGAATAAGTTACACTAAATCTACTATTTTCCATGTCTAACTAGTTTTCATTTAACCATAATTGGGTATTATCAATGACATCACTCATTCTCCGTTTCTTGAGTGTTAGCTGTAGAAAGTACCTGGCATTTCTCATTCATTTGTTACACAAATATTTATTGAGCCTTATTTTATGCCATGCACCACCACAGCTACCTAGAACAATGTGGTAAGACACAAAGGGTGCCTGCCTTCATGGGTCTTGCATTCTTCCTCAGTACATATAATAAAAATGGTTATCAAAGTTTTTAAAAATCACAATAAAACTTTGTCCAGGGCTTTCTATTATCTGTGGATAATTGACACCAAAATAGGACCACAAAGGTAAATCTAATTAAAACAGGGGCCAAAAATGCACCATAAATAGGGGGAAAGTATTCAATTGATACTTAATTTAAAAAATAAAGAATTATGGATCTATATTTTCATTTAATTGGAATTTGCTTATAATTTAATTGTCCCCCCCAAACCTTAAAAAATAAATCAAGGGTTGATTTTAGTGAGCCTTAATTTTTCTAACACCATTGTATGTTGGCACGAAATATCTTTTATTTCTTGTTCAGCTTTTCAGAATGAACATTAAGAAGGTCTGCATCATTTGGGTTAAAAGTAAGTACAGTTGACCCTTGAACAATGTGGGTTTCAACTATGTGGATCCTCTTACACAGATTTTTTTTTTTCAATAGCAAATACTACAGTCCTACACTATTTGCAGTTGACTGAATCCACACAGGTGGAGGAACCAGAGATACAGAGGGCAGATTTTCAACCATGGCAGAGGGTGGACGCCTCTAACCCTCACCTGTTGAAGGGTCAGCTGTACTTATATAAAATTGGCCTTGTCAATTTTCCTGAATATGTGCCTTAATACTAGATATTCAAATCATTTTCTCTTGAAGCATCTAGTGGGTCATTTTCCTTGCTCATTTTCTTATTAACTGGTCCTGCTCTTCCAGAACCATACTTTTCAGTGGCCTTGTCTGTGATTTGATCAGGTCTGCAAGAATACTTTTCTCGACTTCTTTAAATTCAGCAACTTCATAAAATTTGAAATTTTGCTTTATAGTTGACATGCATTTTAATTACATTGTATTGTTTGAGTTAGGCCAAACCAGTCAAGTATGACATTGACTCAAAGAGGCAGAAATGAAAATTAGTGACAAACAGGGAAGGACTGTTTGAGCAGTCACTAGTTAAATAATTTATTCATTTGTGAATATTTTAATTTTATTTTTTTTGCTTCACTATCCAACCTCATAACTTTGATGATCTGAATAATCAACATTCAGCAAAAAGAATTTCTTGTACTTTTGATTTATATTCTCAACCCTGATCCTGTAGATCTAAAAGAAACCAAGATAATGAAGTTAACTTTCTTCCAGAACAAAAACTAGCAGAGCTGTGAATGGCTTCTCAATTACTGAGCTATCTAGAGTTTCCCTATGTTAATAAAAATCTGAAAGAAAGCGAAAGCCATGTCTCAGTTTGGAGGTGTAGACCTTTGAGCCAGAGGTGGAGAATAATCCATGAACTGCAATATTAGAATAAAAGCACAACCTATCTCACCCCAAAAAGAACCGGAGCCCTCACCCCACCCTTTCTCAATTCCAGTTCAAGATGCTAGTCAGCAACTTGGCAGGACAGCAAAACCATCACAAAATGTTACACCTTCTAATGACATAATGACAATCAGCCAGACACTAGGTATCTACATAACTGAGAGGAAAATTCTTTCATAAAGATTTGTACTAGGTAGAGAACAGACTTGCAGTTGCCAATGGGGGAGGGAGGTGGGGGAGGGATGGGTTGGAAGTTTGGGATTAGCAGATGCAAACTATTATATATAGAATAGATAAACGACAAGGTCCTACTGTATAGCACAGAGAACTGTATTCAATATCCTGTGATAAACCATAATGGAAAAGAATATGAAAAAGAATATATGTATATGTGTGTATATATATATATATATATATATATATATATACACACACACACACATATATATATATATATATATATGAATCACTTTTCTGTACAGCAGAAGCTAACACATTGTAGGTCACCTATACTTCAAATAAATAAATATATAGATAAATAAGATTTGTACTAGGATTCTTGAATGTAAAGGAAAGAAGTAAAATTTAAAGTTGGTTCTTTCAGAGACCCAAACTCCTATTATGTCATGATGGTTTCTTAATCCGCTCAGAATTTCCCAAACAGTTGCTGTTAATGGTTTGCTTGTACGGTATTCCTATTTGCAAGTGTAACATGCCTGCATCTCTCCCTTTCGGCTTGTTATATCTGTGTCATGATTTTGTGAACAGGAGAACAAATGGCAGCCGACTCCTGCTAGAAAACCAAAGCTTTGAAAAGGCCATGGCAGAAGTGGAGATAAGTTTCTCTCAGATGTCAGAGTTTGAGTGCTACTTCTGTCTCTCTCCTAATTAAATTCCAAGTGAAGCTACTTCCCTCTTATGGGACATCTGCCTCCTAGCTGACAGAAGTCCTTCTCTCCCTTTGGGGGAGAGGGTGTAAGGGGATGGATCTTGACCTGTCTCCATTATGCCTCAAGAAGAACTAGAGGATAAAATAACAACCTTCATTTTAGTTCATGAAATGAATACTACTATCTGAAAATTTATAACATGTTTAGGAAAAAATCTGTTAAAATACTTTCAAGTTATAGAATCACTACAGTTTTGGAACATGCCTTTAGTTATGTGCTTAATATTTTTTCAAGGATTTTAAATTTATTACTGCAAATTTAATAATTATAGCAATTGCTTAACGAAAGATAAGAAATATAAGAATGAATGCTTAGGTATACAATAAATACCTAATATAATAATCTAAGAGTAATCATACAAAGAATCTTAACACAAATGCTTCAAGAGTTTTAAATCACTTAATCAATTCTTTTTCAGTAAAAATTTACAAAAATGTCATCAAAAAGCAGACCTATATGATTTAGTTAAATATATGTGAGGAAAAAGTGTTGACACATGAGTGTTTTGTGCAAATAAATACTGTTAAATAGGTATTTAACAATACCTAAAGCAGGAGCGGACGAGTGGACGCAGCTGGCTGCTAAGTTGCGGGACTTCTTTCTCTGGATCTCACTGGGTCCACGACCCAGGGACAGGGACCAGCCAGCAGCAGCATGCAGGGACGGTCAGAATCTGAGGTATTCCAGAATTGGAAACTAGGGCATAGAGAGGTTAAGTAAGCTGCCTAAGATCACACAGCTAGTAAGTGGTGAAGCTGCGATTCTCACCGAGGAGGAGGCCATCAAGGCTGGAGCTGGTGGGTGAGGATAGAACAGCCATGTGGATGAAAGGCTGTTGGTGTCCAGCCAGGAGTCAGGGCTCTGCCTCTGAGGTGGGAGAGCCAACTTCAGGACACTGGTCAACAAGAGACCTCCCAGCTCCACATAATATCAAACAGCGAAAATCTCCCAGAGACCTCCATCTTAACACCAGCACCCAGCTTCACTCAACGACCAGCAAGCCACAGTTCTGGACAACCTATGCCAAACAACTAGCAAAACAGGAACACAACCCCACCCATTAGCAGAGAGGCTGCCTAAAATCATAATAAGTCCACAGACACCCCAAAACACACCACCAGACGTGGACCTGCCCACTAGAGAGACAAGATCCAGCCTCATCCACCACAACACAGGCACTAGTCCCCTCTACCAGGAAGCCTACACAACCCACTGAACCAACCTTAGCCACTGGAGACAGACATCAAAAACAACAGGAACTATGAACCTGCAGCCTGCAAAAAGGGGACCCCAGACACAGTAAGATAAGCAAAATGAGAACACAGAAAAGCACACCGCAGATGAAGGAGCAAGATAAAAATGCACCAGACCTAACAAATGAAGAGGAAATAGGCAGTCTACCTGAAAAAGAATTCAGAATAATGATAGTAAGCATGATTCAAAATCTTGGAAATAGAATGGACAAAATGCAAGAAACATTTAACAAGGACCTAGAAGAACTAAAGATGAAACAAGCAACAATGAACAACACAATAAAGGAAATTAAAAGTACTCTAGATGGGATCAATAGCAGAATAACTGAGGCAGAAGAATGAATAAGTGACCTGGAAGATAAAATAGTGGAAATAACTACTGCAGAGCAGAATAAAGAAAAAAGAATGAAAAGAACTGAGGACAGTCTCAGAGACCTCTGGGACAACATTAAATGCACCAACATTCGAATTATAGGGGTTCCAGAAGAAGAAGAGAAAAAGAAAGGGACTGAGAAAATATTTGAAGAGATTATAGTTGAAAACTTCCCTAATATGGGAAAGGAAATAGTTAATCAAGTCCAGGAAGCACAGAGAATCCCATACAGGATAAATCCAAGGAGAAATCCTCCAAGACACATATTAATCAAACTGTCAAAAATTAAATGCAAAGAAAGCATATTAAAAGCAGCAAGGGAAAAACAACAAATAACATACAAGGGAATCCCCATAAGGTTAACAGCTGATCTCTCAGCAGAAACCCGGCAAGCCAGAAGGGAGTGGCAGGACATACTGAAAGTGATGAAGGAGAAAAACCTGCAACCAAGATTACTCTACCCAGCAAGGATCTCATTCAGATTTGATGCAGAAATTAAAACCTTTACAGACAAGCAAAAACTAAGAGAGTTCAGCACCACAAAACCAGCTTTACAACAAATGCTAAAGGAACTTCTCTAGACAAGAAACAGAAGAGAAGGAAAAGACCTATAATAATGAACCCAAAACAATTTAGAAAATGGGAAGAGGAACATACATATCGATAATTACTTTAAATGTAAATCGACTAAATGCTCCCACCAAAAGACACAGATTGGCTGAATGGATACAAAAACAAGACCCTTATATATGCTGTCTACAAGAGACCCACTTCAGACCTAGAGACACTTACAGACTGAAAGTAAGGGGATGGAAAAAGATATTCCATGCAAATGGAAAACAAAAGAAAGCTGGAGTAGCAATTCTCATATCAGAAAAAATAGACTTTAAAATAAAGACTATTAGAAAAGACAAAGAAGGACACTACATAATGATCAAGAGATTGATCCAAGAAGAAGATATAACAATTGTAAATATTTATGCACCCAACATAGGAGCACCTCAATACATAAGGCAAATACTAACAGCCATAAAAGGGAAAATAGACAGTAATACATTCATAGTAGGGGACTTTAACACCCCACTTTCACCCATGGACAGATCATCCAAAATGAAAATAAATAAGGAAACACAGGCTTTAAATGATACATTAAACAAGAGGGACTTAATTGATATCTATAGGACACTCCATCCAAAAACAACAGAATACACATTTTTCTCAAGTACTCATGGAACATTCTCCAGGATAGATCATATCTTGGGTCACAAATCAAGCCTTGGTAAATATAAGAAAATTGAAATTGCATCAAGTATCTTTTCCTACCACAACGCCATGAGACTAGATATCAATTACAGGAAAAGATCTGTAAAAAATACAAACACATGGAGGCTAAACAATACACTACTTAATAACGAAGTGATCACTGAAGAAATCAAAGAGGAAATAAAAAAATACCTAGAAACAAATGACAATGGAGACACAACGACCCAAAATCTATGGGATGCAGCAAAAGCAGTTCTAAGGGGGAAGTTTATAGCAATACAAGCTCACCTTAAGAAGCAGGAAACATCCCGAATAAACAACCTAACCTTGCACCTCAAGCAATTAGAGAAAGAAGAACAAAAAACCCCAAAGCTAGAAGAAGGAAAGAAATCATAAAAATCAGATCAGAAATAAATGAAAAAGAAATGAAGGAAACAATAGCAAAGATCAATAAAACTAAAAGCTGGTTCTTTGAGAAGGTAAACAAAATAGATAAACCACTAGCCAGACTCATCAAGAAAAAAAGGGAGAAGACTCAAATCAATAGAATTAGAAATGAAAAAGGAGAAGTAACAACTGACACTGCAGAAATAAAAAAGATCATGAGAGATTACTACAAGCAACTCTATGCCAATAAAATGGACAATCTGGAAGAAATGGACAAATTCTTAGAAATGCACAACCTGCCAAGACTGAATCAGGAAGAAATAGAAAATATGAAGAGACCAATCACAAGCACTGAAATTGAAACTGTGATTAAAAATCTTCCAACAAACAAAAGCCCAGGACCAGATGGCTTCACAGGTGAATTCTAGCAAACATTTAGAGAAGAGCTAACACCTATCCTTCTCAAACTCTTCCAAAATATAGCAGAGGGAGGAACACTCCCAAATTCCTTCTACGAGGCCACCATCACCTTGATACCAAAACCAGACAAGGATGTCACAAAGAAAGAAAACTACAGGCCAATATCACAGATGAACATAGATGCAAATATCCTCAACAAAATACTAGCAAACAGAATCCAACAGCACATTAAAAGGATCATACACCACGATCAAGTGGGGTTTATTCCAGGAATGCAAGGATTCTTCAATATACGCAAATCTATCAATGTGATAAACCATATTAACAAATTGAAGGAGAAAAACCATATGATCATCTCAATAGATGCAGACAAAGCTTTTGACAAAATTCAACACCAATTTATGATAAAAACCCTGCAGAAAGTAGGCATAGAGGGAACTTTCTTCAACATAATAAAGGCCATATATGACAAGCCCACAGCCAACATCATCCTCAATGGTGAAAAACTGAAAGCATTTCCACTAAGATCAGGAAGAAGACAAGGGTGCCCACTCTCACCACTCTTATTCAACATAGTTTTGGAAGTTTTAGCCACAGCAATCAGAGAAGAAAAGGAAATAAAAGGAATCCAAATCGGAAAAGAAGGAGTAAAGCTGTCACTGTTTGCAGATGACAGGATACTATACATAGAGAATCCTAAAGATGCTACCAGAAAACTACTAGAGCTAATCAATAAATTTGGTAAAGTAGCAGGATACAAAATTAATGCACAGAAATCTCTGGCATTCCTATATACTAATGATGAAAAATCTGAAAGTGAAATCAAGAAAACACTCCCATTTACCACTGCAACAAAAAGAATAAAATATCTAGGAATAAACCTACCTAAGGAGACAAAAGACCTGTATGCAGAAAATTATAAGACACTGATGCAAGAAATTAAAGCTGATACAAACAGATGGAGAGATATACCATGTTCTTGCATTGGAAGAATCAACATTGTGAAAATGACTCTACTACCCAAAGCAATCTATAGATTCAATGCAATCCCTATCAAACTACCACTGGCATTTTTCACAGAACTAGAACAAAAAATTTCATAATTTGTATGGAAACACAAAAGACCCCGAATAGCCAAAGCAATCTTGAGAATGAAAACAGGAGCTGGAGGAATCAGGCTCCCTGACTTCAGACTGTACTACAGAGCTACAGTAATCAAGAGAGTATGGTACTGGCACAAAAACAGAAAGATAGATCAATTGAACAGGATAGAAAGCCCAGAGATATACTCATGTGCATATGGACACCTTATCTTTGATAAAGGAGGCAGGAATGTACAGTGGAGAAAGGACAGCCTCTTCAATAAGCGGTGCTGGGAAAACTGGACAGGTACATGTAAAAGTATGAGATTAGATCACTCCCTAACACCATACACAAAAATAAGCTCAAAATGGATTAAAGACCTAAATGTAAGGCCAGAAACTATCAAACTCTTAGAGGAAAACATAGGCAGAACACTCTATGACATAAATCACAGCAAGATCCTTTCTGACCCACCTCCTAGAGTAATGGAAATAAAAACAAAAATAAACAAATGGGACCTAATGAAACTTCAAAGCTTTTGCACAGCAAAGGAAACCATAAACAAGACCAAAAGACAACCCTCAGAATGGGAGAAAATATTTGTAAATGAAGCAACTGACGAAGGATTAATCTCCAAAATTTACAAGCAGCTCATGCAGCTCAATAACAAAAAAACAAACAACCCAATCCAAAAATGGGCAGAAGGCCTAAATAGACATTTCTCCAAAGAAGATATACAGACTGCCAACAAACACATGAAAGAATGCTCAACATCGTTAATCATTAGAGAAATGCAAATCAAAACTACAATGAGATATCATCTCACACCAGTCAGAATGGCCGTCATCAAAAAATCTAGAAACAATAAATGCTGGAGAGGGTGTGGAGAAAAGGGAACACTCTTGCACTGCTCGTGGGAATGTGAATTGGTACAGCCACTATGGAGAACAGTATGGAGGTTCCTTAAAAAACTACAAATAGAATTACCATATGACCCAGCAATCCCACTACTGGGCATATACCCTGAGAAAACCAAAATTCAAAAAGAGTCATGTACCAAAATGTTCATTGCAGCTCTATTTACAATAGCCAGGACATGGATACAACCTAAGTGCCCATCATCAGATGAATGGATAAAGAAGATGTGGCACATATATACAATGGAATATTACTCAGCCATAAAAAGAAATGAAATTGAGCTCTTTGTAATAAGGTGGATAGACCTGGAGTCTGTCATACAGAGTGAAGTAAGTCAGAAAGAGACAGACAAATACCGTATGATAACACATATATATGGAATTTAAGAAGAAAAAAAATGTCATGAAGAACCCAGGGGTAAGACAGGAATAAAGACACAGACCTACTGGAGAACGGACTTGAGGATATGGGGAGGGGGAAGGGTGAGCTGTGACAGGGCGAGAGAGAGTCATGGACATGTACACAGTAACAAACATAAGGTAGATAGCTAGTGGGAAGTAGCCGCATGGCACAGGGATATCGGCCCGGTGCTTTGTAACCGCCTGGAGGGGTGGGATAGGGAGGGTGGGAGGGTGGGAGGGCGGGAGACGCAAGAGGGAAGAGATATGGGAACATATGTATATGTATAACTGATTCACTTTGTTATAAAGCAGAAACTAACACACCATTGTAAAGCAATTATACCCCAATAAAGATGTTTAAAAAAAAAAAAACCTAAAGCAGTATTCCAAGTCTAGTTTCTTTGTGGTGTGGTTTGTACTAATCATATACTTACAATACACTTTGAAAGCAAACTTCAGTGTAATATATTCACATTTTTAAATACTAATCAACCTGGTGGAAAAAGCAGTGGCCTGAAATGAAAAAAATATGCAATTCACGTCCCTATTGTGCCACTTAAAAGTTATTGACCTCTAAACGTGTCATCGAACTCCCGCAGTCTTCAGTTTTCTCTGTTCTAAATTGAAAAGTTTGTAATCTAGGGTCATTAGCCTCACCATGTAGGCTCTTTTCATTTCTGAATTGGTGGGGTCCAAATTATTTGTTATCGAATGTAGCAAATAAAAAATGGGATTCCATCATTTTCTGCTACTCCAGAGAAGCTTCTACTTGTGGAAGGTGGACTTAACATTGAATTTTCCAAAAAGCACATGTTAAGAGAATTTCTTCACTGTCTTTATACAATCAGAAGTGACCGCCAGAGTCTGGGCCAGGAGTCTAAGAAAATCCAGCCACTCTTTTCCCATCGTGCTGCTCTTCCATCTTTCTGAGAGCAGATGTATTTGATTAAGGGTATCAGTAGCGTCTCATGAAAGAATAGGTGAATTAAATCAACACTAATTTATTTAGTGCTCATGTTCAAGATACTAGAAGAAAAATTGTCCATGTCTAATTTGTGCTGATTTTTTCTAGGACCCACTGATCTCAGCATGAAGAGGCAGTTGGCGACCAGCTCAGGATCCTCCAGCAGTTCGAGCTCCAGACCCCAGCTGAGTCCAACTGAAATCAATGCAGTGAGACAGCTGGTTGCAGGATATCGGGAATCTGCTGCATTTTTATTGCGTTCCGCAGATGAACTGGAAAATCTTATTTTACAACAGAACTGAGTCCAGCGACGATCCTCTTCACTGAGGTTTAAATTTGCAGTTTCCACTAATGACGTTTTGATTTCCCAGCAGAGATGCGTCTGGTCTTACTGCACAGTCTTAAGAGAAATATTTCCATTATGCCACATTGTCCTTGATCCATAAAGTGATGTGTTTAGGTGCTTCAAAGGAACTCTGGCCTCTGAAGTACTTGAGATACTTTAATGTGTCCAGCCTACTGTTTTTTGTTTCAGTGTGCCAGCATAAATACCTGGGGCAAAAAAAAAAAGGCTGTATATTCCTAATTCAAGGATAAAACAGAAGAAGCTTGTGGTATAAAAAGTAGTTCAAGATCCAACTGAAATATTAGTGGAATTTGCTACTGACTTACTGGACTGAAAGCTGCAGTATCTGGCAAAAAATAAAAGCCAAAATTTCTCATTGCTACAGGATATAACAATGAAAAGGATCTTGTATTTTAAAAAAATATGTAATTTTTATAAAAAGAAAACTTGTTTTTCATTCAGAATTGTCATTTTTACTTTGGTAACTTTTTCATAGGTCCTAAAAGAAAACTGTTTTGAAAAACTACTGTAAGTACCTTTTCCACCTCCCTTTGCCTTCTCCTCTTTCCAAATTCTTTCTACAAAAATAACACTTGATGCTGGGGGAAAAAAATACCCTTGCCTACGTTCTTTAAATCGTCGCATCAGGAACTACTTCCAAGAGAAGTCTGCGTTTCTGCACTCATGCTGGTCTCAAGCATCCCACTCACCATTGCAGCTTTACCATAGCGGTTTTCACCACAGAATTTTTTAATATTGAAAAAGACATATCATTGAAAAAAAAAATGACACCTTGATTTCTTACAGCTGCTCTCCCCAGATTGCCGCTGCTGTCTTATGGGCATCCCTCTAGCAGCCATTGGATGTCGATGACTGAATGTTAAAGAGGTTGCAAGTGACAATCTGAAAATTTGCACTCTTGTGTGTAGTTTTCTTTTCTCTCTTTCAGAAATAGTTCCCAAAAAGACCATTACCTCTCCTGATATAATTTGTATAATTTACAGTTGTAGGTAAAAATGATGTAAAGAACTCTCAGTGGATGCAGCTGCAATCTACAATGAACTGTCCCCTCCTCTTCCCCATATTTTGCCCTTCTTCCTGATTTTATAGTGTTGAATACACATGAATGGTGTTTTCTTTGTGCACTGAGGCAAGCCTATTTTTTAAATATTTAGGGAGGAGTACATCAGTTTACGCTTCTTGTACACTTTTTTTCTGTTGTTTGGCTTCGGTTGGATTACAGGTTCTTTGTGCATTCCTGAATTTGCCTTATTTCATGTAAAATTTATGTCATTTGGTTTTTGATAATAAGTTGAAGACATCAGTGATATCTCTTAACTACTTGTTACATATAGTTTTTCAAGTAATGACTGTGATTGTGACCAAGTAATGTGCACTTTTTCTTGTAACTGTGGACATTGCTATGCTCTTTTCTTCTAGTGTTTCTAGAATTACTGTTCCTTACAGTTATGTAAACAAAAAACAAAAAAACAAAAAACTTTTGTGATACTGTTGGTGAATATAATGTGAAAATCTTATTGAAATATGAGTATTTTGGAAATACATAGATGCACAAACATCTTTTAAGGTGTGGATTTAGAGTTTGCTTATTTAAATGAAAATTCAAAAACTGAGGGCTGGTATAATTTTCTCTGTTTTGTTGGGTTTAATAAACAGATTTCTGTGTTAAAACACTGATTGTGAAACCTTATAAACTTTCTGAATGATATGAAATGTTATTTTATACCTACATTTAGCACAAATTGACAGTTCAAACATATTTCAAGAACATCCCAAGGTCCCCCAGAGCTTCCACATTCAGTCTAATAAATAATTTATTCCAAGAAGGGGTAAAGCAGATTAGCAAACCATGGGTATTTCATCTGATTGTTTAAATCTGATTTAAGAATTTATGTTTTATTCCCCATTTTTCATGAGTAATCTGGCTCTTTTAGTCACTCCTAATTTAACATTTTGGGAGAAACATACCTGTTTTAAGTGCCTGTTTATGCTTTGGGTTTTGTCGTAAGAGTATTGGAAGCTTTGGCATGGTTACTATTTAACAAAGTAACACCCCGGTTTGAGATCAGCCTATACATAAAAAATTCTTAATAGCGATAGTAAAGCAAATGGATTAGAGAAAGGGAGTTCCAGCAAGGTGCTCTTGTTTTCATTTCATTTCCATCTTCACTTATACTCCCACATCCATCCACCAAGGAGTAAATTCCCCCCACATCTTCTGCTTTTCGCACATTTATGTAAAAGAATGAGGGTACCAGGATTCCCGTCGTTTCCAGGGGAGAGCTCAAAGGCCAAAACGAAGTACCATGTTGCTTTCCTTTTCCTTTGTAACTTGTACCTGAAAACACTCTGGTCCTTTTTAACCCTCTGTCACAAGAGAATAGAGATCACATCTCCTTTATAAAGCATTCTGGAGAAATTGGGTGCAGGTTCATATTCTCATTCAAATGAGGTGATATAAAACTCTCATAAACACGGAGGTCAAATAGAATTTTCTGCCACTTCTGACAGCTTTTCATACAGCAGCAGTTTCTTGTCACATATGTATTACTTTATCACACTTAATAAGAAAACATTCCTTGAAGTAACCATAGAGAATGCAAACACAAGCAGTTACTGAATTTTCTTAAATTGTGTTAAGGAACAGCACTTGGTAAAAAGGGCATTCCAGGAACGATAGCCACTGTTTACTGATTATTTACACATGGAAAAGGCATTGTATTTCCTTTAGTTCTCACAATAACACTAGGAGATCGGGATAGTCACTTTACATTTTACAAGAAGGCTCAAGAAAATGAAGTAACCTGCCGCCAGGAGCACAGAGCTAGAGAGAACTTGAAGCCATTATTTGACCCAGGTAGACCTAGCGCTGGAGCACCCCCTATTGGTCGCTACAATCTGTTGCCTCCCAGGTACTAAATCCTTAACATTCTGCACTGACTTGGAACCAGGCCTGTTTATGCTAAAGTTTAGCAGTTTTATTTGTGTAGTTAAATAATAGTTATGACATCAAATAAACGATCTGACTAAACACGGAGAGTTTTATCCCACTTATAGAAGTTTAATTTCCTTTATGTTCTCTACAAATATAAAGAACTACAATAAAGCCCACCACTAATGAAAATCAAATACATAAAGCAGGAAGAAAAGGCAGTGACTTTTAAAAAAAAAAAAAAAAGACAATGGGGACTTCCCTGGTGGCGCAGTGGTTAAAAATCCGCCTGCCAATGCAGTGGGCACAGGTTCAAGCCCTGGTCCGGGAAGATCCCACATGCCGCAGAGCAACTAAGCCCGTGCGTTACAACTACTGAGCCTGCACTCTAGAGGCTGTGAGCCACAACTACTGAAGCCCGTGTGCCTAGAGCCTGTGCTCCGCAACAAGAGAAGCCACCACAATGAAAAGCCTGCACACTACAACGAAGAGTAGCCGCCACTCACCACAACCAGAGAAAGCCTGCGTGCAGCAACAAAGACCTGACGCAGACATAAATAAATAATAAATTTATTAAAAAAAAAAAAAGACAATGATGGGTGCCAGTAGTGAATCCGGTAAGGAAAGAGAAAAGGGATTATCCAGCTGAACCCGTAAAGGTAAGTTTGTTCACCTGAGATTTCAGTCTTAGGCAGGTGCTATTTGGTTCTTTTGATTAATCCTGGTACCATTAACACAAATACCATTCAAAGACTTATCTTTCTATGTCAAAAATATTTTCTAATTTCGTACAGCCCAGGTTTCAAAAGTTTAGTTTGTAAAGAAAAAGTTCCAAAAATAAAGCAGGTAAACAATACATTAACATACTGTTTATCTTTTAAATTGTGTTTGAGATGCAGAAATTTGGTAAAGATTGAGCACAAGCTAACATACAGGAGTTTGCCATTTAAATATGATTAAAATCTCCTTTCTTAAAAATATTTTGAAAGGAGATAAAAATGTGACTAGTAGATTAACCTATCTCCAGTTTTAAGGTCAATCATTTTCAACATTTAATTTTGTTTTCAGATTGCAAAAGAAACTTGAGAAATACAGGAAAAGAAGGAAAGATAATCCCAGCAGCCATAGAGAACCATGAATAACATTTTATAGTATATCTTTCAGAGCTTATCTAAACAGGTATATAAACATTCTTCTGTTTGATTTTACTGTATATGGTGTTTCCTTATCTGATTTTCTGTCCTAACAATATACCATGAATACTTCCCACATCATTAGGTATTCTTCTTTTTTTTTTTTTTTTTTTTTTTTTGCGGTACGTGGGCCTCTCACCGTTGTGGCCTCTCCCACCGTGGAGCAGAGGCTCCAGACGCGAAGGCCCAGCAGCCATGGCTCATGGGCCCAGCCGCTCCGCGGCATGTGGGATCTTCCCAGACCGGGGCACGAACCCGTGTCCCCTGCATCAGCAGGCAGACTCTCAACCACTGCGCCACCAGGGAAGCCCTAGGTATTCTTCTTAAGTATTATTTCTGATGACTATAGTATTATATTGTATGAATGTACTTGTATTAATTTTCTATTGCAGCTGTAACAAATTACCACAAACACTATAAATTTATTTCAGTCTGCTAAGTTGGAAGTCTCACTGGGCTAAAATCTAGGTGTCAGCAGGAATATGTTCCTCTCTGGTGGCTCAAGGGGAGAATCCATTTCTTGGCCTGCTCTAGCTTGAAAGCTGCCTGCATTCCTTGACTTGGGGTCCCTTCCTCCATCATCTAAGCCAGAGCTTAGCATCTTCAAATCTCTCTGTAACTCTGACCTCCTTTTCTGCCCCCTCTTCCACCTTTAAGGACCCTTGTGAGTACACTGGGCCCATATGGATAAAGTAGGACAACCTCTTTTAAAGTCAGATGATTAGCAAACTTAATTTCATCTATAAATTTAATTCCTTAATTTGACATATAACAAAACATATTGACAGGTTCTGATGATTAAGATGTGGACATCTCTCTCTGGGGGGCATTAGTCTGCCTACTCTAGTTATCTTAATTTCCCTTTTTTTTTTTTAATATGCCTCTGTACCCAACTGTATTTCATCCATTCACCTGTAGTAAAGATCCTAAGTCAGCAGCACAAATATTTTACAAGTAATTGTTAGCTGCCGTATCTGTACTTTTTCTTCTTATGAAGGGTATAGTTTTTTGGAAATTATTTTAATGACATTTTTCTTTAATTTCTCACATTCAAATCAAATGTAATAAACAAATACATATGGTAAATGTGCAGCTAAATCTTTCAAGGGAAATGAAACAAAAATACCTCTGAATTCTTTCCTTACTTTGATTTCTTAGAAAGTGCTTCTGCCCAAGAAATTCTCTGAGATATGTTTAAGGCCATCTCATTAGACCAGAATAGGTACACGAGGATCCAAAGCTTAATCAAATTCTGTAAGCAATGCAACCACATTCATAAAACTTCTAGTGGTAATTACCAGTGGTGTTTTATTTACTCTGAATAAAAGATATATTAATATTAGATGTTATTAGATGACATGTCTTTTAAACAAAAATACCTCTGAATTCTTTCCTTACTTTGATTTCTTAGAAAGTGCTTCTGCCCAAGAAATTCTCTGAGATATGTTTAAGGCCATCTCATTAGACCAGAATAGGTACACGAGGATCCAAAGCTTAATCAAATTCTGTAAGCAAAGCAACCACATTCATAAAACTTCTAGTGGTAATTACCAGTGGTGTTTTATTTACTCTGAATAAAAGATATATTAATATTAGATGTTACTAGATGACATGTCTTTTAAAAGGAAGGGTTTGGCAATAACATACCTATTGAATTTAGGATAATCAAATGAGTTTAAAAAATAAACCTCTTTACCTCCATTTCTTTGTGAGAAAACTATTTTATTAACATATTAAAATTTTTATTTCCCCTCATCTACTGTGCTTTTTTTTTTCCTTTTCAATTGCTATCCACTGAAAGAAGATCAAAGATAATTCAAGACCATTTTTAATGCTGTGAGAGAAAAAGCAAACAAACAGTAAAGCATAGACCACAGAGAGGAAATACTATTACTCAAAGTGTGGAATTGGCACCAGATTTTTTCCCTCTAAAGTGTTGACTTCTCGTTTTCTTTGTTTATTGGGGAATGGATTACCCCAGGCCCCCCCATGAGAAATGCCTCTACTCATGTAAAGCACTCCATTGCAGTGACGGAACAAGTGGCCAGAGATTCCACAACAGATTATTTAATCTTAGTTCCTTTGCTAGTGGAAGGATTCCGAGGTCTGTCTTGAACTAAACCCATAGAGTAGTAAGCCTCTTCGCCCGTTTTATTTTTTATTCATTTGAATAGCATATTCTTTGACCTACTATGTGCAGGGCATCAGGCTCTGATACAGAAAAACTATTCCTGCTTCAAGGGGTCACATCTAGTGGAGGAGAGAGACAGAGGTACAGATGGTTATAATACAAAAGGATAAAGAGAAACAGTGTAACATGTAATGATAGAAACATGCCAAACAGGTCAAAGGAGGGCACAGACCTCTATAAGAGTGGGGGAGGGTAGGTGCAGGGAGCTAGTTGGTCACAGAGATGGAGCTGTGGGGAATACTTGGCAAAAGTGTTGAGTTTGTTTAGGGAGGATGGACGAATGAAAGATGCGTGAGTTAAAGACATTTTTCAACTACAGAGTACGCCACAAGTTGAGGATGGAGGAGGCATGGAATAGCATGGTGGGCAGTCACTTGAGCAGTTTAGTGTTGCCAGAAGGCAGAGTTTGAGATGAAAAGAGATTGACTCCTGGAGAGGAATAAAGGAGCCAGATCATGCAGGGCCAGACCTGCCATGCAAAGGAGCCTGGCTGTGTCCGGCCGAGGATGGAGAGACCCTGGCAGGTTCGCACAGTGGTAAGTGTGCATTGGCACCTCTGTTGACTATTTGCTGGAACTTCAGTGGAAGAAGATGATGTAACGCTAGATCACAGGACCTCCCTCCATCCCCAAAAGTAAATTAAATAAAACTAATAGTGAAAAACAAAAAGTATTACATAAGTAGCATATGAGCAATAAAGGAATGGGCTTTGTCCTACGCCCACTGAAAGGTGGGAGCCGTGAAGATTCAGTAAATGTCACAAATTAATGTGACTTCGTCCTTAGGAAACAGATCTGAGGAAAGAGACTGAATGGAAAGGAATGTTGAAAACCCCACTATTAAAGTTCTAGTTGGAAGAAAGGAGAATGAGGGGTGAGTGGACCAGCTTGTGGAAAAGTATGTACACAACCTTCAGGAACGCAAGACCCTTGCTGCCCTCCCGACGAGTTTCCAGAAGTAGAAACACCATCAGGACTTGCCATTTCATGTGTTCTCTGGTGAAAAAGACAAGCTGAAGAGTAAAGAGGAATACAGTGATACAAGGGTATGCTTTCTACAAAAAGAAATGGAGATTCAATCGGCATTTCCCTTGCCCCCTTCCCATCCTGTCCTTTTTCTCCTCTCATTTACCTCTTCCTCACCCCTGACTAATAAGTCAGTGGCCAAAACTTATGAGGTCCAGTTGTCTTATTTGATTTTCTCTTCTGAGAGGGAAACAGGCAAAGGTGCTGGAGGAAAGGGAAGGCATTAGGAGAAATGAGTTACTGGATCTCACTGCCTCTGTCAAAGTGAAGTTCCAGAGTGTCCACCACAAAACTGGGGAATTTAGGAATCTTAAATTTCCTATCCCCCAATATGGATAGCACACAGTTCTGCCTAAGTGGAGTGAGTTATGAAACTGGACTACAAATGACATTGCAGAAGACAATGATCACAGACTGGTTACCCCAATCTCAACAGCTAGCATCACCTCCCAGAACCCTGCTCTCCAAACTTTCAGCAAAACAAAAGCAGATAGAACTCAAAATACCTCACCCTCAGGATGCAGGTCAAAGAGAAGAAGTGTGAGTTTAGATAGAAAAAGAAAAAGGGGGAAAGAGATGTCAGGGAGAACCTAATCACACTGTATTTGGAGAAACAGTAAGTATAACAATGAACATAGCCCATAAATATGAATAAAATATAAACAAACAGTATGGCACCTGTATATCCAACCAACAGCAAAGAATGGAAGTCAGGCAGGCAGACATGGAAGAGTAGTTTCTCCAAGTTTTTTTAAAAATACATTTGAGAGAGACCTTCAAGATGGTGGAGGAGTAAGACGTGGAGATCACCTTCCTCCCCACAAAACATCAAAAATACATCTGACATGTGGAATAACTCCTACAGAACACCTACTGAACACTGGCAGAAGACCTCAGACTTCCCAAAAGGCAAGAAACTCCCCACATACCTGGGTAGGGCAAAAGAAAAAAGAAAAAACAGAGACAAAAGAATAGGGATGGGACCTGCACGAGTGGGAGGGAGCTGTGAAGGAGGAAAGGTTTCCACACACTGGGAAGTCCCTTCACCCTGTGTGCAAGCACAGGTCACTATCCACACCAACCCCTCCAGGGACCTGTACAGCCCACCACTTCCAGGGTCCCCGATCCAGGGACAATTTCCCTGGGAGAACACACGGCACGCCTCAGGCTCTTGCAACATCACACTGGCCTCTACTGCTGCAGGCTCGCCCTGCATTCTGTACCCCTCCCTCCCCCGGCCTGAGTGAACCAGAACCCCCGAATCAGCTGCTCCTTTAACCCCGTCCTGTCTGGGCAGGGAACAGACGCCCTCAGGCGACCTATACACAGAGGCAGGGCCAAATCCAAAGCTGAACCCCAGGAGCTGTGTGAACAAAGAAGAGAAAGGGAAATCTCTCCCAGCAGCCTCAGGAGCAGCAGATTAAATCTCCACAATCAACTTGATGTACCCTGCACCTGTGGAATACCTGAATAAACAATGAATCATCCCAAAATTGAGGTGGTGGACTTTGGGATCAACTGTAGACTTGGGGTTTGCTTTCCACATCTAATTTGTTTCTGGTTTTATGTTTATCTTAGTTTAGTATTTAGAGTTTATTTTCATTGGTAGATTTGTTTATTGATTTGGTTGCTCTCTTCCTTTTTCTTTTATTTATATATAGATACATTTTTTTTTCCTTTTTCTCTTTTGGTGAGCATAAATGTGTATGCTTCTCTGTGTGATTTTGTCTGTATAGCTTTCCTTTTACCATTTCCCCTAGGGTTCTGTCTGTCTGGGTTTTTTTGTTTGTCTGTTTGTTTATAGTATAGTTTTTAGTGCTTGTTATCATTGGTGGATTTGTTTCTTGGTTTGGTTGCTCTCTTTCTTTCTTTCTTTATTACTTTTTAATTTTTCTAGTTTTAATAACTTTATAAATTTTTATTTTAATTATTTTATTTTATTGTTAATTTTTCTTTCTTTCTTTTTTTCTCCCTTTTCTTTGAAGCCATGTGGCTGACAGGGTCTTTGTGCTCCAGCCAAGTGTAAGTCCTGTGCCTCTGAGGTGCAAGAGCCGAGTTCAGGAGAAAGGTCCACCAGAGACCTCCCAGCTCCACGTAATATCAAATGGTGAAAGCTCTCCCAGAGATCTCCATCTCAATGCTAAGACCCAGCTCCACCAAACAACCAGCAAGCTACAGTGTTGGACACCGTATGCCAAACAACTAGCAAGACAGGAACACAACCCCACCCATTAGCAGACAGGCTGCCTAAAACCATAATAAGGTCACAGACACCCCAAAACACACCACCAGACGTGGACCTACCCACCAGAAAGACAAGATCCAGCCTCATCCACAACACAGGCACTAGTTCCATCCACCAGGAGGCCTATACAACCCACTGAACCAACCTTAGTCACTGGGGACAGACACCAAAAACAATGGAAACTAAAAACCTGCAGCCTACGAAAAGGAGACCCCAAACACAGTAAGTTAAGCAAAATGAGAAGACAGAGAAACACACAGCAGGTGAAGAAGCAAGGTAAAACCCCACCAGACCAAACAAATAAGGAGGAAATAGGCAGTCTACCTGAAAAAGAATTCAGAGTAATGAAAGTAAAGAAAAGATAATCCAAAACCTTGGAAACCAAATGGAGAAAATAAAAGAAACGTTAAACAAGGACCTAGAAGAACTAAAGAACCAACAAACAATGATGAACAACACAATAAATTAAATTAAAAATTCTCTAGGAGGAATTAATCACAGAATAACTGAGGCAGAAGAACGGATAAGTGACCTGGAATATAAAATAGTGGAAATAGCTACCACAGAGCAGAATAATGAAAAAACAATGAATAGAATTGAGGACAGTCTCAGAGACCTCTGGGACAACATTAAACACACCAACATTCGAATTACAGGGGTCCCAGAAGAAGAAGAGAAAAAAAAAGGCACCGAGAAAATATGTGAAGAGATCATAGTTGAAAACTTCCCTAATATGGGAAAGGAAATAGTCAATCAAATCCAGGAAGTGCAGAGATTCCCATACAGGATAAATCCAAGTAGAAATACTCCAAGACACATATTATTCAAACTATCTAAAATTATATACAAATAAAAAATATTAAAAGCAGCAAGGGAAAAACAACAAATAACATACAAGGAATCCACATAAGGTTAACAGCTGATCTTTCAGCAGAAATGCTGCAAGCCAGAAGGGAGTGGCAGGACATATTTAAAGTGATGAAAGGGAAAAACCTACAATGAAGATTACTCCAACCAGCAAGGATCTCATTCCGATTAGACGGAGAAATTAAAATCTTTACAGACAAGCAAAAGGTAAGAGAATTCAGCACCACCAAACCAGCTTTACAACAAATGCTAAAGGAACTTCTCTACTCATGAAATACAAGAGAAGGAAAAGACTTACAAAAACAAACCCAAAACATTAAGAAAATGGTAGTAGGAACATGCATATCGATAACTACCTTAAATGTAAATGGATTAAATGCTCCAACAAAAAGACATAGACTGGCTGAATGCATACAAAAACAAGACCCGTACATATGCTGTCTACAGGAGACCCACTTCAAAAATAGGGTCACATACACAATGAAAGTGAGGGGTTGGAAAAAGATATTCCATGCAAATGGAAATCAAAAGAAAGCTGGAGTAGCAATTTTCATATCAGACAAAATAGACTTTAAAATAAAGACTACTACAAGAGACAAAGAAGGACACTACCTATTGATCAAGGGAATCAATCCAAGAAGAAGATATAACAATTGTAAATATTTATGGACCCAACATAGGAGCACCTCAATACATAAGGCAAATGCTAACAGCCGTAAAAGGGAAAATCAACAGTAACACAATCACAGTAGGGGACTTTAAGACCCACTTTCACCAATGGACAAATCATCCAGAATGAAAATAAATAAGGAAACACAAGCTTTAAATGATACATTAAACAAGATGGACTTAATTGATATTTATAGGACATTCCCTCTAAAAACAGCAGAATAGGGGCTTCCTTGGTGGTGAAGTGGTTGAGAATCTGCCTGCCAATGCAGCGGACATGCTTCAAGCCCTGGTCTGGGAAGATCCCACATGCCACAGAGCAACTGGGCCCGTGAGCCACAACTACTGAGCCTGCACGTCTGGAGCCTGTGCTCTGCAAAAAGAGAGGCTGCGACAGTGAGAGGCCCATGCACTGCGATGAAGAGTGGCCCCCACTCGCAGCAACTAGAGGAAGCCCTCACTCAGAAACGAAGACACAACACAGCCAAAAATAAATTAATAAAAAAAAAAAAACCCAGCAGAATACACTTTCTTCTAAAGTGCTCATGAAACATTCTCCAGGATAGATCATATCTTGGGTCACAAATCAAGCTGTGGTAAATTTAAGAAAATTGAAATTGTATCAAGCGTTTTCTGACAACAATGCTTTGAGACTACATATCAATTTCAGGAAAAATATCTGTAAAAAATACAAACACATGGAGGCTAAGCAATACACTACTAAATAACCAGGAGATCACTGAAGAAATCAAAGAGGAAATCAAAAAATATCTAGAAACGAATGACAATGAAAACACAAAGACCCAAAACCTATGGGATGCAGCAAAAGCAGTTCTAAGAGGGAAGTTTATAGCAATACAATCCTACCTCAAGAAACATCTCATATAAACAACCTAACCTCACACCTGAAGCAATTAGAGAAAGAAGAACAAAAAAACCCAAAGTTAGCAGAAGAAAAGAAATCATAAAGATCAGATCACAAATAAATGAAAAAGAAATGAAGGAAACAATAGCAAAGATCAAAAAAAGTATAAGCTGATTCTTAGAGAAGTAAACAAAATTGATAAACCATTAGCCAGACTCATCAAGAAAAAAGGGAGAAGACTCAATCAATAGAAATTAGAAATGGAAAAGGAGAAGCAACAACTGACACAGCAGAAATACAAAGGATCATAAGAGATTACTACAAGCAACTATATGCCACTAAAATGGACAACCTGGAAGAAATGGACAAATTCTTAGAAAAGCATAACCTTCCAAGACTGAACAAGGAAGAAATAGAAAATATAAACAGACCAACCACAAGCACTGAAATTGAAACTGTGATTAAAAATATTCCAACAAACAAAAGCCCAGGACCAGATGGCCTCACAGGCAAATTCTATCAAACATTTAGAGAAGAGCTAACACCTATCCTTCTCAAACTCTTCCAAAATATAGCAGAGGGAGGAACACTCCCAAATTCATTCTACAAGGCCAACATCATTCCGATACCAAAACCAAAGGTGTCACAGAGAATGAAAACTAAATGCCAATATCACTGATGAACATAGATGAAAAGTCCTCAACAAAATACTGGCAAACAGAATCCAACAGCACATTAAAAGTATCATACACCATGATCAAGTGGCATTTATCCCAGGAAAGCAAGGTTTCTTCAATATATGCAAATCAATCAATGTGATACACCATATTAACAAATTGAAGCATAAAAACCACATGATCATCTCAATAGATGCAGAAAAAGCTTTCGACAAAATTCAACACCTATTTATGAGAAAAACCCTCCAGAAAGTAGGCATAGAGGGAACTTTCCTCAACATAATAGAGGCCATATATGACAAACCCAGAGCCAACACTATTCTCAATGGTGAAAAACTGAAAGCATTTCGTCTAAGACCAGGAACAAGACAAGGTTGTCCACTCTCACCACTCTTGATTCAACATAGTTTTGAAAGTTTTTCAACATAGTTTTGGAAGTTTTAGCCACAGCAATCAGGGAAGAAGAAGGAATCCAAATTGGGAAAGAAGAAGTAAAGCTGTCACTGTTTGCAGATGACATGATACTATACATAGAGAATCCTAAAGATGCTACCAGAAAACTACTAGAGCTAATCAATGAATTTGGTAAAGTAGCAGGATACAAAATTAATGCACACAAATCTCTTGCATTCCTATACACTAATGATGAAAAATCTAAAAGAGAATTTAAGGAATCACTGCCATTTACCATTGCAACAAAAAGAATAAAATACCTAGGAATAAACCTGCCTAAGGAAACAACAGACCTGTATGCAAAAAACTATAAGACACTGATGAAAGGAATTAAAGATGATACTAACAGATGGAGAGATATACCATGTTCGTGGATTGGAAGAATCAACATTATGAAAATGGCTATAATACTGAAAGCAATCTACAAATTCAATGCAATTCCTATCAAACTACCAATGGCTTTTGTCACAGAACTAGAACAAAATATTTCACAATTTGTATGGAAACACAAAAGACCCCGAATAGCCAAAGCAATCTTGAGAAAAATGGAGCTGGATGAATCAGGCTCCCAACTTCAGACTATACTACAAAGCTACAGTAGTGAGACAGTATGGTACTGGCAGAAAAACAGAAACATAGATCAATGGAACAGGATAGAAAGCCCAGAGATAAACCCACACACATATGGTCACTTGTCTTTGATAAGGAGGCAAGAATATGCACTGGGGAAATGACAGCATCTTCAATGAGTGGTGCTGGGAAAACTGGACAGGTACATGTAAAAGAATGAAATTAGAACACTCCCTAACACCATACACAAAAATAAACTCAAAATGGATTAAAGACCTAAATGTAAGGCCAGACACTATAAAACTCTTAGTGGAAAATATAGGCAGAACACTGTATGACATAAATCACAGCAAGATCTCTTTTGACCCACCTCCTAGAGAAATGGAAATAAAAACAAAAATAAACAAATGGGACCTAATGAAACTTCAAAGCTTTTGCACAGCAAAGGAAACCATAAACAAGATGAAAAGACAACCCTCAGAATTGGAGAAAATATTTGCAAATGAAGCAACTGACAAAGGATTCATCTCCAAAATTTACAAGCAGCTCATGCCCCTCAATATAAAAAACAACCCAATCCAAAAATGGGTAGAAGACCTAAATAGACATTTCTCCAGAGAAGATATACAGATTGCCAACAAACACATGAAAGGATGCTCAACTTCACTAATCATTAGAGAAATGCAAATCAAAACTACAATGAGGTATCACCTCACTCCAGTCAGAATGGCCATCATCAAAAAATCTAGAAACAATAAATGCTGGAGAGGGTGTGGAGAAAAGGGAACCCTCTTGCACTGTTGGTGGGAATGTAAATTGATACAGCCACTACGGAGAACAGTATGGAGGTTCCTTAAAAAACTAAAAATGGAACTACCATATGACACAGCAATCTCACTACTGGGCATACACCCTGAGAAAACCATAATTCAAAAAGAGTCATGTACCACAATGTTCACTGCAGCACTATTTACAATAGCCAGGACATGGAAGCAACCTAAGTGTCCATCGACAGATGAATGGATAAAGAAGATGTGGCACATATATACAATGGAATATTACTCAGCCATAAAAATAAACGAAATTGGGTTATTTGTAATGAGGTGGATGTAGAGTCTGTCATACAGAGTGAAGTAAGTCAGAAAGTGAAAAACAAATAGTGTATGCGAACACATATATATGGAATCTTAAAAAAAGAAAAAAAAATGGTTCTGAAGAACCTAGGCACAGGACAGGAATAAAGATGCAGATGTAGAGCATGGACTTGAGGACACAGAGAGAGGGAAGGGTATGCTGAGACAAAGTAAGAGAGTGGCATAGATATATATACACTCTCAAATGTAAAATGCTAGTGGAAGCCACCGCATAGCACAGGGAGAGAAGCTCGGTGCTTTGTGACCACCTAGAGGGGTGGGATAGGGATGATGGGAGGGAGATGCAAGAGGGAGGGGATATGGGGATATATGTGTACATATAGCTGATTCACTTCGTTATACAGCAGAAAATAACACACCATTGTAAAGCAATTATACTCCAATAAAGATGTTGAAAAAAATAAAAATTAAGTATTTTTCAGTTAAAAAAAATACATTTGAAACAAAGTATCTCCCAATAAAACATTTTTATCTACAATAAATGCTTGGCTTGCAACAATAAACTATAAACCAGAGAAACAATCTCTCACTTCATTTGACAACCCTAAATTATAACAATGTCACCTATGACAAACCTTTCATTATAAGCAATCTTTCATCAAGAGCACTAAAAAAAAAAAAAAAAGAAAGAAAAATCTATTATTGCATATATTTTCTATCCACTATTGAAACAGATAGGAGGGATGCCTTATACATCGTGCCCGAGCAAGGAGAGCATGGAACACCTCTGAAGATTGGAGACAAGAACATCAGAGATTCCCTAGTGGGCCTAGCACTGGATGGGGACTTGTTTGGCACAGAAACCACAGCCTCATATCATGGTATACATTTTGGGTTTTTGTTTTGTTTTGTTTCAAAAATTCCTCATGAATTGTGTGTCTCTTTTGGAAGATGTGACCATCTGACATGTGACATGTCATTTGTGCTCTACACATGCCATGCAGAGCAGAGTAGTGCTGATCTTAGACCAGCAGGACTGCGATGACATGCCTGCTCCGTCTCTAAATCAATTATTCCTCTTCTCTTCATTATTATGCAGTTTGGCTTCGGAGACCACCGAAGCCAAAGGTCAAATTCAGATTTCTACGTAAGATCTTAGAATTAAATAGGAAGCCATACTCCTCACTGGTGACTTCAATGTCGTGTTTGGAGAGGACTTCTTTCTCACTGAACTTTTCCCCCCGCAGGACTTGGTCAGTGTGTCCTTCTCCCCAGAGCCGCTTATCATCTGGGCGTCTTCCCTCTCATTCTACACTTATGGGCAGGGTGGGTTGGGTGCGCTTTTGCTGAGTCCTCAGGGTGAGGGCTCTCAGCAGCCCAACCCTCCCCTGCTCTTGGGCCCCAGGGAAGTGGCAGCAGAGGTTTCAGCCCCAGCGACTCCATGTCCAAACTGGGTGAGGCTGGAGAGTAAGGAGAAACAGCTGGAAAATGAAAAATACCTATTTGAATTGGGGATCTGCCCGCATATAAAGCAAAACTTGTGTACAGGGGCATCGGTCCTTCGGGACAACATCTCCTCATTAATCAAAATGTTGCTGCTGGTGTTGTGACAGGAAAGGCCACCTCTGCTGACACTGGAAATGAATCCTAAATATACAGACAGTTATGGTTGCTCAGAAAGGAAAGCCCAGCTGAACTTGGCAAACTCACGTTACACAATCTTTTACTTCCCTCTTCACACCTCATCAAACTCCTTCTGATGACTCACTGAATATTAAGCAGAATATAAGAAACTGTGCAGGTATTCTTAATACATAACAAAAGTACTAGCACATGATATTTATCTTTAAAAATATAAGTGGAGCATTTTGAGAGCTTTATAGCTTAGAAAGCACTGTCATAATGCATTGCTTTCTTTGATCCATATCCCAGGGAAGACAGAAGGTTTTATAATCATTTTCTGAAACTGAAGCTCAGAGTTACGGTCTAATTGTTACCGCCAAGACAAGAAGCCAGGTCTTCTCATTCTGAATCCTGTGTTTTTCTTGTCTCCAACCCCTCCCCATTATATCACATTGCATTTCAAAGAGTTGTTTCTTTGATGTGTTACAAACATATCTTATATCTGTGTTTTTCCACTCAATTACCCATCCTTTGACACATTTATAACCTCGGAGACGTTCAAACCAGAATATCTTTTGATTTTCTCTCCTCCCTTGCCTGTAGGTTTGGTTTTTTCCTAATAAAAATTCATTAGGAAAGTCATTCAACCAGAATGTATGAAATGCCTCTAACCTGCAGAACCCCGTGCTGCTCTGGCATCAGAGGTAAGGGATTTAGACAGAAAAGAAATACATGTTCGCAGAGGGCGTGCAGGTCACCAGCGAGGATTTTGGCACGAGGCCCTGTGCTGACAACCACTGGGCTAGATCCGTCTGTCCACGCATAAAATGAGAATAAGCTCTTTCACAAATATAAGCATGGGAATACATATGAAAATGGAACAGGTTTTAAGGTACACACCAAATAAAATTTAGAATTAAAGAGCACTACTCTCTTTTGCATTTCTATTCAAAGCCTCAGCAGTGCTGTTTAATTTTAGAAAATAAGAACAATTCTTGCCGGACCAACATAACCAAATGAAAGCTAAAAACATAAGACCTTGTCTCAGTATTTGATAGGAAACATGCTTCTCAGCCCTGCTCTGCACACTTAGGCAGCAAAGTAATAGCCACAGACATGCTGCTTGCACCAGGCCCGTGTTGGGCGTCCATGTACAGGGAAAGCACACGGACTTAGAAAATAAGGTACACTTGGGCCACAACGAATTTTCGGTTTGCTCACTCTGTTTTGGACACAGTTATTTGGCAATTGGACACTTGAAAACAACAGCATCATACATCAAGTTTCAATTCACATTGAAACGCCATGTGGACTATTTTTTTCTAATTCTTTAAAACTATGATCCAGACCCAAACACACATCATTTATCCATAAAAGGCACCAAAATTGTCTGGAGGAGCCCCCCCCCCTCCCTGCAGTGCCATACCATTCTCTCCACGTCCCGCCTCCCTGCTTATGTTGGAATAATGCCAATGACTAATATTTTCTGAGCTCTTAATAGGAGCCAGGAACTTTCCATATATTACTTCTCAGTCTTACTATGAACTGAACGATGCATGCATTATTTCTAATGCCCACGATTTTGGTCACTCTGCTGAAATACCTGAGCCATGCACTCCGTATTTCTCTAAGAATCTCCCACTAAAGACAATAAAAACTTTGCTCTTGCTAATTTTTTAACCGAAAAAGTAGAGTCAGTGCGGGATGGATTCCATTTTCTGCAGGACCAGGTCAAGACTATGACTCCCTGGTCCATAACAGCCAGCACGCCTTGAACAGCAGCATGTGACATGCTGTTCTAGCAGGTATGACTTCTTATGCCTTTAGCATATATAGGAGGGAGGTATTATTATCTCATTTTACAGATGAGACACCAAAAGCATAGAAGGGTAAAATTAGCTTTTCCAATGCCATTCAGCTAAAAAGGGGCTGAATCTTAAGTACTACATTCCCCTGCCTCTCTAGCCATTTATTTCATATCAGTGAAAAATCCTGAGATTCACATAAAGCCTTGACTTACGATGAGAAAATAAAATGAGCTCACTATGAACATACATGCACATGCCAAAATCCTAGTCCCCTGATACTTCTAATTCCAAAAATTATGCCATTTTTTATGCCCCAAATGCCATCTTTATGCCATCCTAGATCTCTGACCCCAAACACTTCTTTACCTAAGAGAGGTAGTTCGCAGAAAACGACAGCTGAATTCATTTTGACTAGTCTTTAAATGGCCTTTTTGTGGGGAGAGGACAGAGGGAACATGTGCAAGCTATGTGTTTTAATTGTGAAAATGTTTGAGCTTTCTCTCAAAATTGGTATTTGACAGCCACGGCTTATTCAGCCGCAAAGAATAGGTAGCACCTACTGCTGGCCTGTCTCTGCGGATTGGGCCAAGCCTCAAGGCCAAGTTAAGGGAAGGCAGCCCACCAGGCCTCATATGTTTTATGCATGCTTGCTCTCTCCTCTCAACTCCCTCTCATTGCCCTCAGCTCCCCAGCTTGCTCCCATGGACACCAAATTTACTAGGTAGGGCAAATAGAGGTGCCTCTATGGTAGCAGATGAGGAGAGAAAAAGAGAGAAAGAAGACAAAAGGAACAGCCCTTCTTTTCTCCTTCAGGAACAAGAGCCCATTTTTATGCCAGTCCATCTCTCTCAGACGCCAAGCAAGTCCTTCCCCTAGGGCAGTCTTTCTCACAAAGTGTCAGCTGAATGAGCTAGGCGGTGTCACATTAATACACAAGGAGACCAGTAGACAGAGGAGGATCTAAAGCCATGGCTGCCTACTTCTTTAAGCTATAGCCAACCAATAATTTCCTTTCTTTTCTTCCGCAGTTTCTCTGTAAAAGTCTTTTCCCTGGCTCCTGCTGGCAGTGCGATTTTAATCATTTCTGGTTTGGTGCTGCCCTACGAAATCAATCTTTGCTCAAATAAAGTCTTAAAATTTGTAATATGCCTCAGTTTATCTTTTTACCAGTTTGCATGTGTTAAAAATCTAGACGCCAGAGCATCACCATAGCTGTATCTGAATCACAATGGGGCCCCGGAGGGTGGGGTTACAGAGTAGCTGGGGTGCAGCAATCTGCCATTGTTGTAAGCTCTCCTAGATCGTTTGGATGCAACTTGAAAATTTCAGAACTTCTGGCCTAGAGCAGAGAAAGGGAAGAGATGGGCCAGTAAGTGGCCATGTTTGAAGGAAAATAAAGTGACACCTTGAGCCCAAGGTTGCGAAATGTTCCTAGAAAATTACGCTATTGAGAATCTCTGAACCCCATGGCTTCTACTTTCCCACCAAATAAGGTGCCAAAATGCTTTCTCATTCAAGAGACTCCACTCTATCTATTAGCAGCTCTGCTCTAGAAGGATGGCCTCAGGCCATGGACTTCTGAGTTATAACAGTTAGGGACACTGCTAACCACCCAGTCTTTTCCATCTCTCCAGCAGGGAGACAAGTTTCTGGCACACTGAGAAAGATCACTGAATGCTTTTTATCACAGAATTAGTGCTACATCTGGCAACTGAGTTCAGTTATAATATATTCCAATTACTGATACTTTTATAAATACAGTTGAAGCCATACATGTTTTCCAGGACGGGGGTCATAAAAATCACAGCCAGTGGGCCAAATCCAGCCTACTCATTGCTGTTGTAAATAAAGTTTTATTGGACCACAACCACGTTCATTCACTTCCATGTTGTGTATGGCTGTTTTCACACTATAATAGCAAAGTAGTTGCAATGGAGACTCTATGGCCCACAAAGCCAAAAATATTTACTATCTAGTCCTTTATAGAAAATGTCAACTCCTGGTCTAGAAGACTATATTATAGATTATAGCTATCTACTACTCCTACTGTATGCCAGGCACTCTACTAGGCCCCTTTTATAAATGATCTTTAATGCTCTTAATAACCTTGCTAGTTATATTATGATCATGACATTGCAGCTGAGGAAAAGAGGTCAGATGTGTCTAAAGCAGACTGCTGGTATCACAGCCAGAACTCAAACACTGCTTGGCTGTGTTTTTTTTCTGACTCCAAGTTTTTTATGAGCTGTTTTAAGGATACAATCACTATGTTTTATATTTAGTGGGAAACGCAGTTCTCAGTGGCAAACCACAGACCTAAAAATGCACTATTAGAAAGCAGCCCATATAGAATTTGGGGACTACTTCTCAGTTCCCAGAGAGGTCTTCCTGACCATCAGGCTACCCTTCTACTCTCTAACCTATTTCATTTTCTTTCCAACAATTATGAGTGCCTACAGTCATTTTATTTAGCTGGTAACTTCTGTTAGATCTTCTGTCTCCTCTCAGTAGAAGGTAAGCCCCTTGCAGGTGGAGTTTTGTTCCATTTATTTCTGTAATGCACGCCTGGAAGAGGGCCAGGCATAAGTATTGCTGCAAAGTATTTGATATGTGGCTCCCTCTTAGTTAATAACAAATGTCTACACTGTCTTCTTGTCCTAAAATACAACATCTGGGTACAGACCAGAGTATATAGTGAATTTCCATTTGCTTTGTTTACCAAACAATGGAAAATACTTTCTTGAAATCTGTGAAAGCATATAGGTAACCCTGGAGCAGAACTGGGACAGCTATTGATTTGTTACAATATTTTTCAAATGATCACAATCTCTCTCTGGGGGACTTAACAGATTGTATATATCAGGAAAAAAATAAGAGCTGTTTTATTAGGTAAACAGTAACTCCATATGAATGTAATACTCCTCTCCATTTAACCCCTTAAAACTTTGAGTTCACAAATTGCGACGTCCTGCCCCCTACTGGAAGAGAGAGTAACAACAAACAGTGACCAGCGAGAAAGCACTTCAAGCTTTTCTATTTGGAAACAAAAATTTTCTTTTTGCTAGAATAAATGATGTGCTCAATTGCTTTCCCAATCCCCTATATTACTTTCTACTTCCAAAATAAACAGTGAAGCAAGGGGAGTATGAGGTGGCTACCAGTGAAATAGAAAAAGAAAGTCTATACATAGGATATGTTCTAAAAACAAATTATTTTTTTCCCTGTAGAACTGTTCTTAAAATGTGAGCTGTTTAATAATTATCTCTATATAAACTCTCACCAGTTGGCATTCTCTTGAGGAATGTAATTGTAAGGGCTATCTAAGTTAAACTTCTAAAAAAATTTTTCTGAATATTAGAGGCAGCACATATACATATTTACTTATATTAACACATATTTATTTCAGCTTCTCTTTAATTTTAATGGAGTAAATTTCATGTATAATATTATAAATATAATGTTATGATAACATATAAATATAGGCCCTGGATTTTTAAAATGTATCTTATAAAATATTAAGTTTATTTTATAGACAAGACTGATTAATTATACCTGACTTCTTTTTCTTCATCAGATTTGTGCCTTCCAGTTCCATAAGTCACACTACCAAACCCCTCATCCACGTGGAGATAAAGTAACCATCCCGAACCCATAATCCTGTGCTCATCCAGATGACAACACCATCCTACAAACCAGCATTCCGAGCCCTACAGAGGACTTCTATCAATAATCTGCATTATATATTTTTAAGCATTAGCTAAATAAGCCAACTCTGCATTGATTTCAAGCAGATACTTCCAAAATCTTACTTAAAACATCTACTATGTGAGCAAGACAGTCTAGAGACAAGTTCACTCAGGTATCTCCGAGTACATTTAAAACCTAATCTGTGCTTGGTTGCGACGTTATAAAGCTAAGTGCGTATGCCTCTAAGTTCTAGGTGGATGCTGTTCCCCTAACTTTAAGACAGTGACACAAGAAGTTGCCTCATGGAGAATATATTCTTTCTTTTGCAAAAATGGAACCAAGTTTTTAATTTTCATTTTTTGATTACATTACCCAGACTAAGGCTACAGTAAATGCATTTTTCTTAAAATCTGGGGAAGAAGAAGCTTTTACCTCTTGGTGGACTCTTATTGGAGTGTAAGAAGAACCACTGTGGTTAACAGCATAAACTCTGGAGTCATATTGCCTGAGTTCAGATTTCAACTCTCATATACTAGCTATTGGGTTGGCCAAAAAGTGCCTTTGGTTTTTAAGTAAAAATAAAAGACACATTTTTCATTTTCACCAAGAACTTTGTTGAACAACATATGCACCGTTTTGTTCCACTATCTTCTGCCATTTTTCGAGCAACTTCATAATTCCATCTTGCCAAAACTTTTTATCCTTTTGAGCAAAGAAATGTTCCAGGTGCCTTTTACAGTCTTCCAGGGAATTGAAATATTTCCATTAAGAGAATTTTGTAAAGACCAAAATAAATGGAAATCCAAAGGTGCAATGTCTGGTGAATATGGCGGATGAATCAGAACTTCCCAGCCAAGCTGTAACAGCTTTTCCTGCTCATCAAAGAAACACATGGTCTTTTGTTATCCTGATGGAAGATTATATGTTTTCTGTTGACTAATTCTGGATGCTCTTCGTTGAGTGCTGCTTTCAGTTGGTCTAACTGAGAGCAGTACTTGTTGGAATCAATCATTTGGTTTTCTGGAAGGAGCTCATAATAGAGGACTCCTTTCTAATCCCACCATATACACAACATCACCTTCTTTGGATGAAGACCGGAATTTTTTTTTTGAATTTTATTTTATTTATTTTTTATACAGCAGGTTCTTACTAGTTAACTATATTATACATATTAGTGTATATATGTCAATCCCAATCTCCCAATTCACCCCATCACCACCACCACTCCCGCCACGTTCTCCCCTTGGTGTCCATACGTCTGTTCTCTACATCTGTGTCTCTATTTCTGCCCTGCAAACCAGTTAATCTGTCCCATTTTTCTAGATTCCACATATATGGGTTAATATACAATATTTGTTTTTCTCTTTCTGACTTACTTCGCTCTGTATGACAGTCTCTAGATCCATCCACATCTCTACAAATGACCCAATTTCGTTCCTTTTCATGGCTGAATAGTATTCCATTGTATATATGTATCACATCTTCTTCATCCATTCATCTGTCAATGGGCATTTAGGTTCCTTCCATGACCTGGCTATTGTAAATAGTGCTGCAATGAATATTGGGGTGCATGTGTCTTTTTGAATTATGGTTTTCTCTGGGTATATGCCGAGTAGTGGGTTTGCTGGGTCATATCGTAGTTCTATTTGTAGTTTTTTAAGGAACCTCCATACTGTTCTCCATAGTGGCTGTATCTATTTACATTCCCACCAACAGTTCAAGAGGGTTCCCTTTTCTCCACACCCTCTCCAGCATTTGTTGTTTGTAGATTTTCTGATGATGCCCATTCTAACTGCTGTGAGGTGACACCTCATTGTAGTTTTGATTTGCACTTCTCTAATAATTAGTGCTGTTGAGCAGCTTTTCATGTGCTTCTTGGCCATTTCTATGTATTCTTTGGAGAAATGTCTATTTAGGTCTTCTGCCCATTTTTTAATTGGGTTGGGTTTTTTTTCATATTGAGCTGCATGATCTGTTTATATATTTTGGAGATTAGTCCTTTGTTGATTCATTTGCAAATATTTTTTCCCATTCTGAGGGTTGTCTTTTCATCTTGTTTGTAGTTTCCTTTGTGAAGACCAGACTTTGGTGTGATTGGTGGTGGTTCATTTCACTTGCCCCACAATCTCTTCCATTCCACATTATTGTACGGTGTCATTTCTCATTGCCTGTCACAATTTGTTTTAAACAGAATGTTTTCCTTACGTTTAAATAGAGAATCGCATGCAGAAATACGGTTAAGAAGGTTTTTTTGCTTAACTTATGTGGAAACTAAACATCAAAGCAATTCACATAACTAAGCTGGTGCAAATGATTTTTAATACCTGATTTGCATATTTTTGAGTATATCGGCTATTTCCCTGTGTATAACATTGATCATTCTCAATTAATGTCTCGATTTGATTGCTATCAACTTCACCTGGTCTACCCAACCATGGAGCATCGTCCAGCGAGAAATCTCCAGCACGAAACTTCTCAAACCACTTCTGACATGTTCAGTTAGTCACAGCACCTTCTCCATACACTGCACAAATCATGTTTGCATTTCAGTTGCGTTTTTACCTTTCTTGAAATAATAAAGCATAATATGACGAAAATGTTGCTTTTTTCTTCCATCTTCAATATTAAAATGGTTACACAAAAATTCACCAATTTTTTATTTATTTATTTTATTATTATTTTTTAAATAAATTTATTTATTTCGCTGTGTTGGGTCTTCGTTTCTGTGCAACGGCTTTCTCTAGTGGCGGAGAGCGCGGGCCACTCTTCATTGCTGTGCACGGGCCTCTCACTGTCACGGCCTCCCTTTGCGGAGCACAGGCTCCAGATGCGCAGGCTCAGTAGTTGTGGCTCACGGGCCCAGTTGCTCTGCGGCATGTGGGATCTTCCCAGACCAGGGCTCGAACCCGTGTGCCCTGCATTGGCAGGCAGATTCTCAACCACTGTGCCACCAGGGAAGCCCCCAAAATTCACCAATTTTGATACGTCTTTTTTTAAATGCACGCTGATATGACAGCTATCACATACAATCTAACAAAATTGTTTTGAATGAAATTAAAGACAACTAAGTGCTACTAGAGCCATCTTCTGGAAAAAACTGAATGAACCTGTTGGCCAATCCAATATGTTAACTTGGGCAAGTTATTTTAATCTTCCTTTGCCTCGGTTTACTCATCTGTAAAATGTGGGTGTTGATAATACCTGCCTCATAGGGTAGCTGTGGAAGTAAAAGAAACTCACACATAAAAAGACCCTTAGAACTGGGCCTGACACATAGTAAGCATTCAAGAGATGACAGTGACAACATATTTGTTTCTGCATCTGACCCTGTTGACAGGAGGCTCAGAGCTAAAGAGCCCACTCTTTTGCTATAGCTGACTCATCCCAGACACCTGCTTCTTCTGTCTCTCCCTTTTTTTAGACTTATTATAATTTCTCTGTTTCGTGTCAGTTTTATTAACATAAACTGACTTTAAATATTTTAAGGAAATGAACAAAATTCAAATTATAAATAAGGTAGACTAAATTGAACTTGGTTTCTTTGGCCAATTATTTCAGACCAGGTTACTTAATCTGCCTTGTAAAATACTCTTAAATTAGGTCACATAAATTTCGGAGAGCACATTTTAGAATATGATTATCTTCCATTTGTAGGAAAGTCCAGAATTTAAAAATCTTATTTTCATATGAGGATACTTTGATGGTTCACAGTCCTGTTAATGGTTTAATAAATCCATATAAAGAGATACCTCTTAAAATGTCAAATGTGCTGATGGGTTTCCATGCCCATTGACACTCACACGGATAAGGAATGGAGTGCAGAGCAGCTATAGTCCACCAGCACTGAGCTTGGAATAAAATGAAACCAAGCTTCCAGCACAGTCCAAGTCCAGTAAAGAGTGCGAGATGGGACCCAATATAGAGTGCAAGTTTATCAGAACAGACTGATATGGTTTGCATGAGACTCTTAGAGTCCTCCTGAGAGAAATGTGGATAAAACTTGTCAAAATGAATAGCTGTCCTTGGGACTTAAGCTCTCAAACACAAATGAGGAACAAAGCTGTCTTTACATCCTGGAGAGTGTCACTCCAGATAAATGGGGGTCATTCCTCAAGGGCTCTACTCTGGGTATGTAATTGCTGGGAATGGAATTTGGGGGCAGCATAACAAGAAGCATCAGTTTTATTGTTCTCTAACCAGCCCTAAGAAAGTCTTTTAAGTTTCAGAAGGAAAGTGCCTGAAAATGAAAACGTTGAAAAAGAGTTGAAACACAAGAGGTATTATCAGAAACTGATGGAACAAGGCTATCCTACTGGAAGACACTGGGAGTTGTAATGGCAAAGGGTTACTACTAATAAAAGAAGAAAACAGCAAGAAACATATTATCATTGTTGACTATCAACCAGCTGAGTGTGGCTAAGGGAACCATTTAGGAGTACTCACATGTGATGATTGAGAAATATTTTTTGGAGTGGAAAGAAAGAGAAAGTGTAGGGATTCCAGTAGTTCTATTTTTGGGAGTTCGTAAACAAATACTAATATCCTCACTGTATTAGTATTAGAAAAATACTAATATTTTTCTCTCTTAGGCAGTCAAAGCTGGAGAGTAAATGTTGTTTACAGTATAAGACATGGGTACTGACCTCCAGGATTCATTATTAAAAGACACAGACTTGCAATCTGAAGTCAGCTTTCCCCACACAAAATGGTAGTTGTGCCCCATGCTACACTGAAACAGATCTGGGTTGTGAGAAGAGGAACTGAGAAGGAAACTTGTAGCACCAAAAGTGTTATTTGTAAAGTACATTTCGTGATCTCGTATGGAAGATGGGGACGGGGAAGGTTACATCACAGAAAAAAATATTAAAAATTTTAACCAGATGGGTCTGTTTTCTAAAATTCATTCTTCCTATGGTACCAACAATATGTCCCTTCTTTGCCCAGCCTCATTAACCTTTGTCTTTTCCCTACTGAATTCTCCCCACTCCTCCACTCACCAAACTCAAATGTCTCCACCACTTACTAAACTCAAATGTCTCCACCACTTACTAGATAATGCAATTCAGTACCCTCAATTCTGCATCTCATCATCTTCACCATCATGATCCTCATGGTCATGAGCAGAGCAAACATTATACGCACTTTTGTGTCCAACACTCTTCTAAGGATTGACTCATTTAATCCTCACAAGAGCCCAATGGGTTAGGTTTTATTTTTATCATTCACATTTTTATAGTTGAGGAAACTAAGGCATAGAGGTGAGGTAACTTGACAAAAATTACATAGATTGTATAGTTTGAGATAGAGCAGGGCTTTCAGATGTAGGCAACTGAAACTGTAGCCTGTGCTCTTTGCCATGGACACTGCTTCTCACACCACATCTTCCATAGTACTCAGCAGACAAAGGGTCTTAACAGGATACAGCTGCCCACAGGAAGCAATAAAAATCTATAAATTCACTTTCCCACTACAAAATGTTAAATAATAAAATGGTGCAAAGAGCAACTGAACCTACCAAAAGGAGGGACTCTTCAGTAATGTCTTGACACAGTAAGTGAGTTGAGTTTTAAGAGATGCATAGAAGTTCAACAAGCAAAATATGGTGTTGTAGCTATAGGAAATGTTGGTGGTTGATGTTGGAATTGATGAGATTTTTGACTGGAGGACACATTTGAGGGACTAGAGATGAAGCTAGGGGAAAAAAAAAGATTTAAGGCAAGATAATAACTTGGCTTTGAACACCAAAATTAAGTTATTAATTTTAGGTGGTAGGAATTCAGAGATTTTTAGCAGGTGAATTATATAATCAAATCTATATTCTGGAAAACAGTGAGTGCACAATGAAGGACAAATTGGAAGGGAGTCAAAAAGAACCAAGTTAGGCTACTCTGCTAGTTAAAGCAACAGACTTAGTTTCATTGTCAGTTCCAAATGCCCCAAAATATCTCTAATCATTTTTTTTCCTTCTTTCTTTTGTTTTTGTTTTTTTTTTTTTTTTTTTGGTAAAGGCAAGTGATTGCTACAATTCTGCATCTCATCATCATTGCCTTCCTTTCCTTAGACTTTTTTATTTTAATCCACATTTCCCTCTTGTGTTCTGGAAGATAAAGATCATCAGAAAGCATTCAAAACCATTTTATTACCTTACTTCAAATCTATTTTCTTCTGCTTCAAATTCCTAGACTTAGTTTCATTCATTCATCGATTGAATAAAAACTTGCTGTCAGTCTCCCAAGGCAATACAAGTGAAAGCAAAAATAAACAAATGGGACCTAATCAAACTTATAAGCTTTTGCACAGCAAAGGAAGCCATAAGCAAAACGAAAAGACAACCTACAGACTGGGAGAAAATATTTGCAAATGATGTGACTGAAAAGGGCTTAATTCCCAAATTATACAAATGGCTCATACAACTCAATAACAAAAAACCTCAAAAAACCCAACCAAAAAATGGGCAGAAGACCTAAATAGACATTTCTCCAAAGAAGGCATACAGATGGCCAATAGGCACATGAAAAGATGCTCATCATTGCTAATTATTAGAGAAAGGCAAATCAGAACTATAATGAGATATCACTACACACCAGTCAGAATGACCATCATCAAAAAATCTACAAACAATAAATGCTGGAGAGGGTGTGGAGAAAAGGGAACCCTCTTGCACTGTTGGTGGGAATGTAAATTGATACAGCCACTATGGAGAACAGTATGGAAGTTCCTTAAAAAAGTAAAAATACAGTTGCCATATGATCCAGCAATCCCACTCCTGGGCATATATCTGGAGAAAACCATAATTCGAAAAGATACATGCACCCTAATGTTCACAGCAGCACTATTTACAACAGCCAAGACATGGAAACAACCTAAATGTCCATCGACAGATGAACGGATAAAGAAGATGAGGTGTATATGTGTGTGCGTATATATATGTATATATACACATACACAATGGAATAGTCTATAGTCATAAAAAAAGAATGAAATAATGCCATTTGCAGCAACATGGATTATCATATTAAGTGAAGTCAGAAAGAGACGAATACCATATGATATCACTTATATGTGGAATCTAAAATATATCATAAATTAACTTATCTATGAAACAGACACAGACTCACAGACATAGAGAACAGACTTGTGTTTGCCAAGGGGGAGGGAGGGGAAGGGAGGGATGGATTGGGAATTTCGGATTAGCAGGTGCAAACTAGTATATATAGGATGGATAAACAACAAGGTCCTATTGTATAGCACAGGGAACTACATTCAATATCCTGTAATAAACAGTAATGGAAAAGAATACACACACACATATGTATAACTGAATCATTTTGCTGTACAGCAGAAATTAACCCAACATTGTGAATCAACTATACTTCAATAAAATAAATTTTAAAAAAATAAACACTTTCTGGGTATCTACTACCCAGTAGGCATATAAATCTATTCCTTCCTAATTTTCCTCTGCTTTAAGATTGATTGTTACCTTTTGTGGAGGGTTGACCTGTTGAGACCTTGAGACAAGTTTATAATACAAGGTAGGACAGCAAATTGCCCACTGAAGGGAGCTGTCATGTAAAAGATCAGATCTTCAGCTAGAACATGCTTGGCAATATTTCTCTCCTCTCTCTCTTTCTCTCAATGTCTTTGATCTTTGATGAATTTAGAAATATTTGAGAAGGCTCTGGGAGGTTAGAGATAATATGACCTTTGTCACAGAGAAGCTGACTGGAAACTTTGCAAAGAGGTCACCTGTGGGTAACCCTAAATTTAAATGAAGTAATCTGTAGCCTGTAAACTAGATAATGTTTAGGTGATGATTTCTCTGCGTGAGCCTCAAGTCTTTTGAAAGTCTCATTTCAAAGTTCCAGTAGTCTCTATTATGGAAAGATACAAATAGTCTTATTTCCACACCTAGGCCCCACGGAAGAGTGCCCCCTTCAGGGAAGTGTCATGAAGACACAATTGCTTTAAAAAGTGAATCTTACAGAACCAAAAAATCAAGAACAGGGACTTCCAGTTTTACCTCTGACATGCAAAAAGCTTGGAAATTGTCTCTCCTGTACTAATAACAAGAAAAAATTGAACATCAGTGACTTTTCCTGGACCCATCAGAGAACTGAAGACTCAAGAGCAAAGAACTACCTAGTAATGTGGAAAGACAGCCAAAAATCGAGAGCCACAGCTGAGATCTGCTTTCCTGGAACAGCCACTGGCATAAAGTAGCAGAAGTACTTAAATGATCACTTTGACAAATTTCTGAAGGCTGAGCATGGCCTAGCATGACAATGAGAAACTTAGAGGATTGCATTCTTAGGAGAGTGGCCACAATCAGGAATCTATCTCGAGGAACCCCATCTGGATGTCATGGTAAAAGGTCCAAGCAAGAGTCCTTTGTGGCTTAGGAAGAGGAAAAGAGTCATCACTGTGAAGCAAGGAGCATTCTGCATAGCAACTGTCTCCTCTTCATGGGAAAAGACTTAACCAGAGCCATACCTGAACTGGGGAACAAGCATTCCTCTTACTCTGTGCCCCCATTTCTTCCTGTCTCAACTAAGGGTGGTGGGAAGCTCTACTATGGAGAAATAAATCCTTGTAAAGGCTCAGATCCAGAGACAAAGGCGCACTGAAAGACTGAGATTTAATCATAACATGATAGAATGCTCCCCCTCCCACATACCTTACCACACCACTAACAGGGTTTCAGTATAACAACAGTGGACTACAGCTAAGCAAACTACAGGATGCATACTCTCCCTGAGAAGAACAACTTAAAGTCAAAATCAAGAGGAAAACAAAACAACAAAAGCACTAGAGGAATTTGAAGCCTCTGACGCCCACAGCTACAGCAAATGTTAAACACAGCCCAATGCCTAGACACATGAAAATAAATCCTCACAATAAAAGCCTATTTACTTCAGTTCCCATGACCCAATAAAATATGTCTGGCTTTCAACAAATAATTACAAGACAGGCAAAACATCAAGAAAAAACACAATTGGAAGAGACAAAGCAAGCATAAGAACCAGACTCATACAGTACAGATGTTAAAACACTCAGATAGGGAATTTTAAATAAATAATAATCAATATGTCAAGGTCTCTAATGGATAAAAAAGAAAACAAGAGAGAACAGATAGGTAATGTCGACAGAGAGATGGTAATGTTAAGATAGAATAAAAATTAATGCTAGAAATCAAAAAAACGGTAACAGAAATGGAACAGGTTTTGCTGAGCTTATTTGTAGACTGGATACAGATGAGAAAAAAAATACAGTGAGCTCAAAGATAGGACAATAGTACCTTCTCAAACTGAAATGCAAAGAGAAAAACAGAATTTTTGAAACACAAAATATCTAAGAAATGTAGGACAATTTTTAAAGGTATAACATATGCATAATTAGCATATCAGAAGGAGAAAAAAAGAGAATAAAGTAGAAGAAATATTTGTATTAATAATGACTCAGAACTTTCAAAAACTAATGACAGAAACAATACCACAAATACAGGCAGTTCACATATAGGAATATAGAAACTGCAGGTTATCAAGCAGAAAAACATGGGAAAAAAACCTCCAAGGGACTCCTGGTTCATCATATAAGAAGCTTAGAAGTTGCAATTTCATGCTAACAATAAGTAAAAAGCTGAACAAACTAAAAAATCAACAAGTCTTAGTTAGATCCTTAAGAGAAGTGAGGTCATAGGGCAAACCACTGCCTCCAAATTTGCAGACCGACAGTGAATACAGAGAATCACAACCAACTGCAGCAGAACCTCACAAGCAGAAAACCTGGCAGGAACAAGTGCCAGGGTAAGAAAACCTGACCTCCAATTAACAAGTTGCTAGAGGCTCACTGTGGACAAGTCTGAGAGTTGGGAACTCCAAGGAGACACCTCACACTTAGGTGAGTTATATCTCCAGGAGATTTACCAGGTCCTCACAGTGAATTTCTGAGAAAATTCGCCATGTGCTTCCAGCAGTGGGGAGGGAAAAGGAACCATTTTGAGATATACCAGAGCATTCTTTTCTTCGTAATTAGATCTGCCTTCAGGAGGAACTATTTCACCAAATCCTAGCTTGCTGGGGTTTTATCACAGCCTAAACAACTCCTGCCCACTCCAGCAATCTTGTCCCATCTAAGAGGGGAGAGATCTGAGAAGCAAATGTGAAGTTCCCAATCCAGAGGCACAGGCTCATTAAAAGACTGAGACTTACTTTTTTTTTAATATATAAATGTTTTATTTTTATTATATAGCAGGTTCTTATTAGTTATCTATTTTATACATATTAGTGTATATATGTCAATCCCAATCTCCCATCATCCCACCACTACCACCACACCCCACTTTCCCCCCTTGGTGTCCATATGTTTGTTCTCTACATCTGTGTCTTTAAAAAAAAAAAAAAAAGACAAGACTGAGACTTAATCATAGGACTATGGAAGGCTTCCCCTCCCCTCACCTCACACCATATCACCTAGGGTCTACTTAACAACAGTTCCTTTTACCCAGTAAATCAGTTCTAGCTATTAAGAAAAAAATTAACAATACATACTAAAAGGCAAAAAAACACAGTTTGAAAAGGCAGAGCAAGCATCATACCAGACATGGCACGGACTTTGGAATTATCAGACTGGGAATTTAAAACAACTCTGATTAATATGCTTAGGATTTCTACTGATAAAGTAGACAGGCAGTGTAAACAGAGAGAAAAAATCCTAAGAAAACACCAAAAAGAAATGCTAGAAATAAAAAGAAAATATTGTAACAGAAATGAAGAATAATTTTCATAGGTTTATTAGTACACTGGACATGACTGAGGAAAGATTCTCTGAGCTAGAGGATGTATCAATAGAATACTTGAAAACCAAAAAGCAAAGAGGACAGACTGAAGAATAGAATATCCAAGGGTTGTGAGACAAACTACAAAGTTGTAACATACTCATACCAGAAAAGAAGAAAAAGAAAGAGGACCAGAAGGAATATTTGAAACAAGAATGATTGAGAATCTCCCCCAATTAAAGTCAGATACCAAACCAAAGATCCAGGAAGCTCAGAGATCAAGTAGAATAAATGCCAAAAAAAGCTATACCTTAGGCATATTATCTTTGGACTCCAGAAAAAAACCAAATATTATTGTAAAAATCCTAAGAGAAGCCAGAGGAACAAATATAAGAATTACATCCAACTACTCCACAGAAATCATGCAAGGAAGAAGAAAATGGATTGAAATATTTAATGTACTTACAGAAAAATATCTCACAACCTATAATTCTGTACACAACAAAATTATTCTTCAAAAGTGAAAGAGAAATAAAGACTTTCTTGACAAACAAAAATTGAGGGAATTTGTTGCCAATAGAGATGCCTTGCAAGAATTGTTAAAAGAAATTGTTTAGAGAGAAGGAAAATGATATAGGTGGAAACTCAGATCTACATCAAGAAAGGAAGAGCACTGGAGAAGGAGTAAGTGAAAGAAAAATTAAAATCGTTCATTTGATCTGACAACAGTTTGCTCTAAATATTATAACAACAATGTATTTGATTCTGTATGCTTATGTATAAGTGAAATGAATGAAGGCAATGATACAAAGGATGATAGGGAGGAATTAGGATTATTTTGTTATTATGAGGTTCTCAGATTAAGTGGTGTAGTGTTATATGAAAATGGACTTGGATCAGATATACACATATATTGCAAACTGTAAGACAAACACTTAAAATATTTTTAATACAAAGAAGTATAAATGGTATGCTAAGAAAGGAGAGAAAATGGAATTATAAAATGCTCAGTTAAAACCACAAAAGCCAGAAGCAGAGTGGAAGATTAAAACAGAAACAGATCATGAGAAACAAATAGAAAACAGTAAAAAAATATGGTAGATATTAATTCCACTCTATCAAAAATCACACTCCAATGGTCTAAATGCACCAATTCAAAAACAGAGATTGCCAGAGTGGATCAAAAAACACAACCCAACTATTTGTTGTCTACAAGAGCCTCCTCTAAATATAAAGGTATATGTTAATTAAAAGTAAAGGGATGGGGAACAATATACCATGCTAACACTAACCAAAAGAAAGAAGGAGTGGCTATGTTAATTTCAGGCAGAGCAGAGTCACAGCAAGGAAATTTATCAGGTCTACAGAGGGATGTTACAGAATGACAAAGTGGTCCATTTTCCAAGAAGACAGAACAATTCTTAATGGGTATGTTGCCTAACAACAGACCGTCAAACCATGTGAGGCAAAAACTGATAGAACTACAAGGAGAAATAGATGAATCTACTATTATAGTTGGAGATCTCAATAACTCTCTCTCAGAAATGGACAGATTCAGCAGGCAGAAAATCAGTAGGACAAGTTGAACTCTTATAGTACCATCAATCACCTGCATTGATATAATTGACATCTATAGACTACTTCATCCAACAACAGTAGAATACACATTTTCTCAACCTCACATGAAACATTCACCACAGTAGACCACATTCTAGGCCATAAAACATATCACAACAAATTTTTAAAAGTAGAAATCAGAATATACATGCTGTCAGACCACAGTGAAATTAAACTAGAAAAGAAAAACAGAAAGATTGCTAGAAAATCCCCAAATACCTGGAGAGTAAACGACACAGTTCTAAATAATGCTTAGGTCAAATAAGAAATCAAGCTATTAAAAAATACTTTGAACTCAACAAAAATTTCAAAAATTTATCAAATTTATCAAAATTTGTGGGATGCAGTGAAAGCGGTGTTTATAGTGAGATTTATAGCATTGTGTATATATTAGAAAAGGAGATTGACCCCAAATCAAAAATCTAGGATTGCATCTGAGGAAACTAGAAAACAACCAAATTAGATCCAAAGCAAGCAGCAGAAATTAAAAATTAGAACAGAAAACAGTGAGATTAAAAATTAAAAAATCAATAGAGAAAAATCAACAAAACCAAAAGATGCTGCTTAGAAAGATCAGTAAAACTGACAAGACTTTAACCAAGGTAACTAAGAAAAATAAAGAGAAGATGCAAATTACTAATGTCACAAATAAAACAAGAGACACCACTACAGATCTCATAGACATCAAAAGGATACAAAAGAAATACTATTAAAGACTCTATGCCAACAGATTTTGATAACCAATGAAATAGACCAATTCTCTGAAAGACAGTATCTGCCAAGATTCACACAAGAAGAAATAGATGATCTGAATAGGCCTGTATCTATTAAGGAAACTGAATTGATAATTTAAAACCTTCCATAACAGAAAGCGTAAGGCACATATGGGTACCTTGGTGAATTTTACCACATTTAAGGAAGGAATTATAAGAATTCTTTACAATCTTTTACAGAAGATAGAAGCAAAGTGAATACTTCCTAACTCATTCTGTGAGGCCAGCACTTTCCTAATACTAAAGCCAGAAAAACTATGAACCAGTATCTCTCATGAGTATAGATGCAAAAATCAACAAAATATTAGCAAATCAAATCCACAATGTATATAAAGAATTACTCACCACCATTAAGAGTGATTTAGTCCAGGTATGCAAGACAGTTTCAGCATTCAAAAGTCAATTAATGTAATTTATCACATCAATAGACTAAATAAAAATTACACGATCATATAAATAGATGCAGAAAAAGCATCTGACAAAATTCAAAGCCCATTTATAATACTCTGAGTAAACTGAGAATAGAGGGAAACTTTCTCAACTTGATAAAGAGTATCCACAAAAAACCTACAGCTAACATCATACTTAGTGGTCAAAAACTTGAAGCCTTCCCATAAGATAAGGTTCAAGGCAAGGATGTCCCCACTCACCACTCCTTTTCAACATTATATTAGAATTATTTGCTAATGCAATAAGGCAAAAAAGGGAAATAAAAGGTATACAAATTGGGAAGGAAGAGAAAACTATTTGCAGATGACCGAATCGTCTATAGACAATCTAAAAGAAGCAACAAAATTACTACTGGAACTATTAAATAATTACAGCAAGGTTTCAGAATATAAGGTTAATTAATATACAAAATCAATGAATAAGTAGAGTTTGAAAATTAAAACAATACCTTCAAAATGAAATTCAAAATGAAAAAATTTTCTTCAAAATAAATATTTAGGCATAATTCTAACAAAATATGTTCAAGTTCAATACGAGGAAATCTCTGATGGAAGAAATTAAAGAAGAACTAAATAAGTGGAGAGACATTCCATGTTCAAGGAAAAGATGACTCAGTAGTGTCAATAAGTCAGTTCTTCCCAGGTTGATCACCATCTCAATCGAAATCCCATCAAGTTCTTTTATGGATATCAGCAAAATGATTCTAAAGTTGTTTATGGAAAGTCAAAAGACCCAGAATAGCCAACACAATATTGAGGAAGAACAATGTTATTAGATTGATACTACTTGACTTTAAGACTAATAAATCTACAGTATTCAAGACAGTGTGGTATTGTCAAAAGAATAAGCAAACAAATGGAACAAAATAGCCCAGAAATAGATGCCTCAGTCAACTGATCTGTGACAAAGTAAAAGCAGTGACAGTGAAAGATTGACAGTGAAAAGATTGTCTTTTCAACATGTGGTGCTGGAGCAACTGGACATCTGCGTGTAAAAAAAAATGAATCTAGATACAGATCTTATAACTTTCACAAACATTAACTTAAAAGGGATCACAAACCTAAATGTAAAATGTGAAAAAACACAGCTCCTAGAAGATAACATAAGAGAAAATCTAGATGACCTTGGCAAGGCAATGACTCTTTAGATACAAGACAAAGACATAATACGTGAAAGAAATAATTGATTAACTGGACTTCATTAAAAGTTAAAACCTTCTGCAATGTGAAAGACATTGTCAAGAGACTGAAAAGGCAAGCCATAAACTGGAAGAAAATATTTGCAAATGACATATCTGATAAAGGATTGTTAGTCAAAATATACAAAGAACTCAAAACTCAACAATAAGAACACAAGGAACCCAATTTTAATAATGAGCCAAAGACCTTAAGAGACATATCACCAAAGAAGATAATGCAGATGGCATATAAGCACAGGAAAAGATGCTCCATGTCATATGTCATTAGAAAAATGCACATTAAAACAATGATGTGCCACTACACACTTTTAGAATGGCCAAAATCTTGAACATTGACAACACCAAATGCTGACCAGGATGAGGAGCAACAGGAACTCTCATTCATTGCTGGCGGGAATGCAAAATAGTACAGCCACTTTGCAAGACAGTGTGGGAGTCTGTTACAAAACTAAACACATCTTACCATACAATTCAGCAATCGAGCTCATTGGTATTTACCCAAGTGAGTTGAAAACTTAAGACCATGCAAAACCTGCACACAGATGTATATAGGAGCACTATTCATAACTGCCAAAACTTGGAAGCAACCAAGATGTTCTTCAGTAGGCAAATGGATAAATGGTGGTACATCCAGACAAAGGCATATTATTCAGCACGAAAAGGAAATGAGCCTTCAAGCCATGAAGAAATGTAAATGCATATTACTAAGTGAAAGAAGCCAATCTGAAAAGGCTCCATACTGTATGATTCCAACTATATGACATTCTGGAAAAGGCAAAATTATCAAGACAGTAAAAAAATCAGTGGTTGCCAGATTATTAGAGGAAGGAGAGGGATTAAAAGGTGGAGCACAGAGGATTTTCAGGGATTTTTAGTAGGGAAATTACTCTGTGTGATACTGTAATGGTGGATACATATCATTATAAATTTATACAAACCCATAAAATGTACAACACCGTGTGTGAACTGTAATGTAAATTATGGACTGTGGGTGATAAGATGTGTCAGTGTAGGCTCATCAGTCATAACAAATGCATCACTACATGGGGGATGTTGATATGAGAGAGGCTATGCATGTTTGTGGACTGGGGATAAATGGGAAATCTCGGTATCTTCTGCTCAAAATTGCTATAACCCTAAAACTACTGTAAAATGTAAACTCTAATAAAAACAAACAAAACTATAGGTAGGCATACATTTTAAATACGAAAGAAAACCAAAGACAAAGAGTAATTCTTGAAATGAGCCAGGGAGGTGCAGAAGTACCTTATCTATAGAGGAGCAGCAAAAAGAAAGAAAGCAGACCTCTCATCAGAAGCTAAGCAAACAAGACAATAATGAGTGAAATCTTCAAAGTTTTGAAAGAAAACAAACCCAACCTATAATTTTATATCCAGGAAATTTTTTCTTCAACAATGAAGAAGAAATAAAGACTTTCTCAGGAAAAAATCAAAAACAAAACCAGAAACGGTTGCAAATCATCACCAGCTGACCAGTTAAAAAATGTTAAAAGAAGTTCTTCAAGGAAAGGAAAATTACATAGGTCAGAAATTTTGATCTAGATCAAGAAAGGAAGGGTACTAGAGAAGGAAAACTTGAAAGTAATTTTTTCTTAATTAATTTAAAAGATAACAGTTTAAAATAATAATAACGCATCAAGTCATCACAGCATATGGATAAGTGAAATGAATGACAACAATGTTATGAGGTCTGGAGGTTCTACCATTATACGGTTCCTTCACTGCACAAAAAATGATAGAGTGTTCTTTGAATGTGGTCTTAGAGTAATTTAAAATGTCACAGTCTGGCATAGTCCTATGAAATTCTTTACTGCGTTTACTCTAATGATATCATCTAGGACCTTGTTCTTTACAAGGACCTTTACTTTACAAGAAGTGCTCTCTCTATGACAACCAATGGGTGACAGCTCTCAGCATCGGATATAATTTTGCTTCCCATAGGAACTGATTGATATAAATTTTGGATCCTCTAAATCATGCACTTTTTGGTGTTTCTCTGTTTACATCATCCCCTGAAAGGCCTTCATGGCATGTCTTTTGGCCACTAAACCACACTATGCTGAAATCATCTTACATAAACCCCTTTTGCCTCATTCTTTCTTTGTTTTCTTTTTCCATTTATTTTTACCATGCTATAGTCTGTAGATCTTTGTAAGCTACCTTAAAACCTTTTAAAATAAGATAAAGTAAAACAAACAAATGAATCAGTACTGTTCAAAGTATAATCCTGAGGAATACTAGAACAAATTACAGCTGCCACAGAGTAAACCAAATGGCATTTATCCTTTCGATCATTGATGAAGTTATTTAGTTTCATAGTTGCCTCACGGTCTTTGAACCATACTGAGGGAGCAATAATGTCACAATGGCTTCGACATCTTTTGATATACTTTTCTTATGTCACATAGTCATTATAGTGCTTGTCACTTCGAAAAGCATTAGTTATCTGCCAGCAAAATAACAAGGATTATTACTGTGATGTGGTTTACACTCGTCATTTCACAGAAACATATAATCCTAGAGCTGGAATCTATTTCAAAGGATTATTTGTTCTAGTTTTCACTGTGAATTGATGATTATTTGCAAAGCTCCCAGTTACAGAAACCCTGCAGGTTCCCCTAGAACTTTTGAAAGATCTTTACACTTTCTTTTGCCAATAAACTCAGACTGAATATCAAACATTTTAATTAAAAAAACTTTCCTTATCTACAGTACATATTTTAGTGTTCCTCGAAAACATGATTAATAAACATTTCCTATTTCTTGGAAATGGCTATTAGAACTCTTAGTTGAAGGCAAAGAGAAAAAAAGTACTCAAATTTTAAAGAAATATATGAAAATTGAGGTCAGACTACTCTTGGCCCCCCTGGGTTTATTAAGAAACAACCTCAGAAGGCTATGGTACCACTGTAGCATCGTCCCAGGTCCCCCTCACCTTCCTCTAGGCTCTATAAGAGGAAAAATAGGGCTTGCACAGAAAGAGACAAATCTTTGGTCCTGAATCATTGGCCTGTGGCAAAGTGTCATGCTGCCTGCATACCTTGCACGCACCCCCTCCCACAAACCATGGGAGAGGTGCTGTTTGAAATAATACTTCATGAAGACTGAGGATGCCTGCAAGAAGGGGAGGATGAAATCTCATTCCCTACTTGGAAGTGTGCTTAAGGAATCATCAACTGTGTCATCTACAAGTGACAGGGACTCCTGATTTGCCCTGGTGATCTCATCCTAGCTTGCCTTGAGAACGCCAGCTCATTTTTGCATCCTGCTTCCACCACCAAGAAAGTTAAAAACTGCATGAAATCAATACAAATCATTTACTAGTAAATATATGATTTATAGAAGATTTTTGAGGAGACAGAAGAGGACAAATTGCTAATCTCAAGGAGGGGTGATATAGTGAAGAGTGTTTCCCCGGTTATAAAATCCTTGGATTTCATTTTCAGAGATGGTCTTGTGGGACTATTGTTACATGAGGAACATATTGGGAAGTGTGGCTTATTAATTTAACTTATTAAAATCAGTCATAGGAGAAGAATGTCCATCCACAGCTCACCGTTACTATTTAATAGTTTTACATTTTAATCAATGAAATAAGACCAATGAAACCAAAATTAAAAAGCATAATTATTGGAAAGGAGATCAAATTATCTGCAGATGATGTGATCATATAGCTAGAGAATTCATGATGATAAATTACAAAACTCTTAGAATTAAGAAGAAAGCAAAATAAACTCTAAGGTACAAGAAAAATGCTCAACTATTAATAACTTTTTACATACAAGCAATAAAGAATTAAAGACTACAGAGAAAATATTTAACAACAATAGAAAAATAGCAAAAAATAGAATATCTCAAAGAGAAATGTAAAGATCCCTTATAAAGAAGGCTGTGCAGTCTTGCTAAGAGATTTTTTAAGTGTTTGAAACAAAATTAAAAATACTCCACATTACTGCATAGAAAGGTAATACGATAAAATGTTAAATCTTTCCAAATTAATGTATAGGTTTAATGCAATTAAGATAAAATTGTACAGGGAATTTTTTGGTAACTGGATGAAATTGTTTTAAAGTTTCTGCAGCTGATCAAACAAGAAATTAAATTTTTGGAAAAAATAATATACCTTCCACTATCAAATATGAATACAGAGCACAATCCTTCACTAATTACAACGTGGTACTGACAAAAAAGGAAACAGGTAGATTGATGTGGTAAAATGTATGAGGCTCTGAAATAGTAATTATACAACTTCATAAATAACAAAGGAATCATCAGAAATAAATGGGGAAATATCAGTATTCAAGAGATGACGTGGAAAGAATTGACTAAATACATGGAACAATCAAGTAGAGATTTTTCCTCACATGATGCAACAAAACAAATTCCAGAGTTTAAGGAAAGTATTTTTAAAAGTAAAAAAGAAGTAAACAAATTTTAGAAGAACATGTCTGTTGCTGGGGTGGGTACTTTTCTACTTAAGACTCTCACACAAATGAAGAATCCAATCAGCCTATGTAAAAAAAAGCAGCTTTATGGTCTGGTATACTATAGAAATCTGCATATAGATCCATGAACAGGAAATGAGATATAGCTGGTCCTCAGAGGGAAAATCACTGGAAACAAAATATCAGGTCCTGTGACTTGTTTCTCTTCTTCTAAGGGTAACACAAGTTTTTACCCTGGTGCTCCGCACGTGTATCTGTTGTTTTTCTCTCTTTCTAGACCTTTCCTTGTATCTCTAATCCTGGTTCATTTCAGTGGACTTCCTCCATATGCAACATAACTATCAGCTCAATTTCCTGCAAATGACCTGCAAAAATTCTGAGTTTCTCTTTCATATTACTAGAAAGGAGTAATATGATTTAGCTGATAAAACAGGGGTTAATATCTCCAGATCTTCCTCCCCTCAGCCAGCCTAGTGTTTTCCCTGTCCAAAAGTCTTACCTTGTCTGCCACAGAAGTTTTAATTAGCAGAACTACAGTGCTTATATTTACAAACCAGCTTAGACTAAAAAGGGCTGTTTGAAAAAGACAGAAATTGAAAAAGCTTCAGTTGTTTATTTCATTTTCAACTCCTGATCCTGAGGAGAATTATAATCGGTGCTTCTAACTACAATCATAATTGTAATTTAAAGGCAATCATTTTTAAGGGATACATTTGCTCCTTGTTGTTATTTATGAGTTATTTTACATAAACTTATTTAGAAGTAAAAGAGGATTTGGTGACATCAAGTTTCTAACAGTTCATTTTAGAACAGATAGAATTTTAGAGTTAGAATTAAAGAAACAGGCAAACAAACACACACAAGTTTCCACTCTGATCTTTTGTCCTTCCCTCACCCCTGTTGTGATCATTTACCAGTCTTCTGGTCAGTCTCCTTCATTTATTTTAGCCTAAGACGCCTGGTTTTATGTCTTTCTCTACACCCCCACATTCTGTCATCCTTGGTGATATTAACATCAACATGGACCACCCACTCAATGCCCTGGATGCTCAGGTCACTCTGGTTCTTGACCTCCTTGTGCCCAGTGATTCTTTCCCCTCCACCTAAGCCTCCAAGGTCGTGGTCATAGGCTGGCTCTTATCATGTGACAGTGTACTACCTCTAAAATCACAAATTCAAGTATCCCACTCCCTTACCCAATCTTCTGTCTTTCCAACAAGTCACCACTCACTCTATCCACCCCACCCAACATTTCTATCCCAAACTGCAGCCATGACTTGAACTCATTAGGACTTCCAGGTCCTTGACCTCTTTCCTTTTTTCCAAACCTTCATACTTTCCCTTTTACATTATGTAGCTGAGATCTCTTCAGTGATCATTTGAATAAATTTTGCAACTAGCTTAATAACTTAATTCACTGGTCCATCATCTTTTTCATCATAGCCATTGGGTAAAACTCCAACCCTAGGTTATTATTATACATATATAATTTATTTGTGGCTGCATCAATGAGGCCAGGAGCTGGTGGAGAAAGTCACATTTAATGGAAGAGTAGCTCCACAACAAATTCAGGAATGCCGGCTTCAAATGGCGCTCAAAACTACAAAGAAGAACATTTATATTATGACCTCACTCTCTTCTACACAATGACTTTACATAATTAAAAAATCCAGCTCCCTACATTTATATATTCATTCTCATATTCTCTCTATACTTAACCCCATCTCTCACTCTTCAGTCTTTCAACTCTATCTCTAATGCCCTAATGAAATGCACATACTTTTTTATTGCATTTGTTATAGTTATAAATTATAGAAACATAAATTATATTAACATAAATGAATATTTATTATAAATTATATGAATTATGAGAAGAGGTCAAGATAGCAGAGTAGCAGAATGTGGAACACAACTCCCCCCATGAACATACCAAAAATACATCTAAATGTGGGACAATTCTCACTGAAAACTCTAGACTAGCAGAAAGACTTCTGTACAACCAAGGCTGTAAGAGAGATCCACACAGCACTGGGTAGGAAGAAAAGAGAAGTGATTAGGTCAGGACCTGTACCCTGGGAGGGGACTCAGAGGAAAAGGGAAATTACACTGTTGGAGATCTCCTCTGCGGAGTGAGCAGTTCAAGCCACATTTTGGGTGCCCCAGCCCTGGGGTTGACAGAGGGAAGACAAGCACCATTAGCTGGTTACAGGGCCAGTGAGACTAACAGGAGAGCTGTGAAAAGCCTAGATTCTTCTTGTGAGGAGTGCACGGATGCTTGCTCCCTTCCAAAGCAGGGCAGAGAAGGCAGATTGAAAACTTCACATGTGGCTGCTGGTTTCCCATCACTGTCCCGGTGTGTGGCCCAGCCTGAGCCCAGTGAACGCTCCAGCCCTGCTGGTTTCACGATGCAGCTCCACACTGGGGCTAGGGCTGCCAAGGCCAAGGAGAGACCTCAACTGTGAGACACAGAGGCAGCTCAAACCCAAAGTGGCATCTGAGCAGGGCTGGGGCAACCGTTATTGGTGCTTACAGAGGTAGAGCATCAGAAGCAGTTCAGGTCTTGGACCCTGGCCACACTGCCATAGGCTGCACCCCAACCCATACCAAGAGACCACACAGGCCCCACCTTCTCTGTGGTGCACCTCCACGCCAGTGCTAGGGTGCCAGTGCTAGGAGCAGTGAGAACACAGACTAAAAGGGAAAAGAGCCAGCTCAGACCCTACTCTCAGGGCTTCTGCTCCAGCAGCTTGGGACCTGACCCCTTCTTTAGCACATTCTTTAAGTGAATTCTGTTCTGAGTAGTCACTGCTTTCATGTACTTTTTTTTTTTTTTTTTTTGCGGTACGCAGGCCTCTCACTGTTGTGGCCTCTCCCGTTGCGGAACACAGGCTCCGGACGCGCAGTCTCAGCAGCCATGGCTCACGGGCCCAGCCTCTCTGCGGCATATGGGATCTTCCCGGACCGGGTACGAACCCGTGTCCCCTGCATCGGCAGGTGGACTCTCAACTACTGCACCACCAGGGAAGCCCCATGTACTTTTTAACTGTCAATTATTTTTCCATTTCTTGCCTTGTATTGAGAAAATATCAAAAAGTACATTTTTTACCTTGACTAAATTCTACAAACATATGATTTTAAAACTTTTGGCAATTGATATACGTTATGCACTTTGCTAATGGCTGGGAAATGATAAGGTAGATGCAAAATAACACAGAAAACCTACCACCCAGGTATCACAATCTCATGGGAGAGTTCTACTTTTACAAAGGTCTAATTGTTAGGCTTGGCTTTCCATTCAAAAGACATAAAACCAAAATAACAGAGGCTCAAATAAGACAGAAATGCATTATAGTGCAATATAACTATGGGAGTCACATGATTATTAAGATCAGAGGCTCCTTTCTCCTCATAGCCCAGTGTGGTGGCTACTGTTCCAGCCACTGCATCTACATTCTGAACAGCAACAAGAAAGGGAAGGAAAAGGGCACACTTCCCTCCTTTTATGACATTATATGGATCTTTGACACACCAATTCCACTTGTTTTCCTTTGATAAAACTTAGCCACAAAGCTGCTCCTGGCTGCAGTTGTGGTTGGGAAATGGGCCACTAAAAAATTGCAAGTTCAAAGACTGAGGAAGAAGGTGGGAATGGATACTGGGAAGCATTCTTTACACAGTCAGAATCTCTAAAGAAAAGTATGATCAATAATAAACTAGACATATAAACAAATGTAATGAGTGAACATAGAGAGACAGCAATTCTTACTGACTTGGAGTGGATTTCACCATCATGAGAAATAGTTTCTGATATATGATAAAGATTTAAACAAACAAATAAAAAAGAGAAGGGTAAGGAGGGGGAAAATCAAGGTGTGAAATCCAAAAAATTATTGAGTAGTGAGGGGAGGGATGAGTAGTCCAGAGTGGCCAGAATCCTGGAGGTGGAGTCTGTAGCAGGGGGAATAGAAAGTGACAGAAATATAAGGATGCAAATGTAGATTGAGTTTTGGATACTGAGAGCTGTGAATGACAGACTGAAGACATGTATGGCATTAACATTGAAAACCTTAACCATTGCTGTTATTTTTATTCCTGTTTAGCTATTAAAATTGTTCCTTTTTTTTAAAATCATTCTTCCATTAAATCTGGAAACCTGTAACCAGTACTTAAGATGTTAAATCTTGCAGATAGTGCAGATTTTGGCTTTGCTAATGTCCCAGGTCTGGCACTACGAATCATCATTGTTACTTTATAACAGAAAGGAAGTCACAGAATAGAAACAGTTATCATTACCCTGGCTCACCCTCTCTGGTTGAAATTACATTCCTCAGATGCACAGCCACCAATGAGAACCTGTGTAACAAATTTGAAATGTGCTCTTATGACGAACCAACTTTTTAGAGTCACTGATTTTCCCACGTCCATTCAGACCCCAGAGCCTTCACCTTCTCCAACCAGAGGAGGAACATGCCCCCTTTTTTCTGGGTATTGCTAGCAGGAGAGAGTGGAATGGGGTGGGGACAGAGGGTAAGAAAATCTCAACAGCTTCATGTCAACCTAGAAGATCAGCTTGTGAAGCAGCCATCTGAGCAAGGGCTCGGGTTAAACTGCAATCACTGACTACTGACATGTGTTATTAGGAAAGCAGCAGAGAAGGGGCTTGTCTTTCTGATGCACGCAAGTTTGGATCCAGGGTTTTTGTTGTAACTCTCTCACTGGGATGAGCTCAAATTAGAAAAGTGAAAACAAAACATTCATGCCTCTGATATTTATGTTGCCATTTTTTCCACTCCCTGTAATTACACAAAACACGACTAATGCCAGCTTTACTTTCTGACTCATTCTGCAATGAAGACATTTGACCATATTTTTCCCTGATCTATGGGAGTGGTGTGAGGTCACCTGACCTCCAGAATAACCTTACTATGTTATCCTAGAGAGAAAGATGATGCTGTTAAAAGAACAGTAAAAAGCTTTGTTTATAAGGAACAGAGGTACAGAGACATATCCATCATGGAAAATGGAAGGCCATTGAGATGTGCATCATGTAAAAGAGGTCCATCAATGAGGAAGTTGGATTTTTTCATTTTATTATTTATATAAGGTGGAAATTTTCAGTTTTCTTCAATGAAGTCCTGAACCTGGCTTTTTAAATTTTTTTTTTTTTTTTTTTTTTTTGCAGTACGCGGGCCTCTCACTGTTGTGGCCTCTCCCGTTGCGGAGCACAGGCTCTGGACGCGCAGGCTCAGCGGCCATGGCTCACGGGCCCAGCCGCTCCCCAGCATGTGGGATCCTCCCGGACCGGGGCACAAACCCGTGTCCCCTGCATTGGCAGGCGGACTCTCAACCACTGCGCCACCAGGGAAGCCCCTGAACCTGGCTTTTTAAATTCATTTAAACACACACACATTTCTAATCAAGCTCCCTGATGAGAAGGTAATTCTCTACCAGTAGAGGGACCCAGGTGTAACCCATCTTTCACTAGGCTGCATCAGCCTGTGGGTGTAAGAGGTCATATAAGGATGACGCTGAGCCAATAGCTGCCTCACCACAGGACCTCGCTGACAATCCCCAGGCTCCTCATTTGTATCTGGGAGCCCCAGGACGTCTCCCATGTGCTCGTGGAGTGGACAGTTCCCACTGTACATCTCAAGTCGCATGCTGGCTGGTGCTCATTTTCTGGAGCAATAGCACTTTCATGCTCCACGGCAAGTCCTGCTGGCCCAAACATGCAGAACTTGGGGTGTGCATTGCTTTGCTTTCACTCTTCATTGGCCTAGATCCACGCTATGTTCCACATACAGTTAGGAGTCTGGGCTTCTCCCAACTCCTGTTGCACTAATGTTTAATAGAATCTGAAGCAACACTATTTACACCAAAATGTCCTTGTTAAAAATAGTCTAAGGGACTTCCCTGGTGGTGCAGTGGTTAAGAATCTGCAGGGGGCACGGGTTCGATCCCTGGTCCGGGAAGATCCCACATGCCACGAAGCAACTAAGCCCGTGTGCTACAACTACTGAGCCTGTGCTCTAAAGCCCGTGAGCCACAACTACTGAAGGCTGCATGCCACAACTACTGAAGCCCATGCGCCTAGAGCCCATGCTCCACAGCAAGGGAAGCCACCACATGAGAAGTCTGCACGCCACAACAAAGAGTAGCCCCCCGCTCGCCACAACTAAAGAAAGCCTGTGCACAGCAACGAAGACCCAATGCAGCCAAAATAAATTAATTAATTAATTTTAAAAAATAGTCTAAGATTTTTGGTATTGGTGGTGGTGGTTGATTGGTTTCTTGATTTTTATAGCCTTTCCCTCTCTAGGGCTCAGGCCTAGTCCCTGTGGGCTCAGTTAGGAGTCAGAAATCATAGAGGTCTCTGGTCCCCCAGCTTTCCCACTTCTGACTCCAGGCACTGAGTATAACTGTCATTAGATCCAGTGTGCCCATACTTACTGGCAGGGGCTGAGAAGCTGCAATTTAGGGTCAGTGCAGATCACACTTCGCAAACTAATTAATCCAGTGTTTCCAAAAGCACTCACAGTCTTAGAAAAGAAGTATTTTAAAAATGTAATGCCTTTCTCAGTAGTTAAAAATAAACTTACCATTTGCAAATCTTCTCCCATTCAGTAAGTGGCCTTTTCACTTTGTTGATCGTTTCCTTCACTGTGCAAAATCTTTGTAGTTTGATGTAGTTTCATTGTATATTGTTGTTTCTTTTGTTGTAGCTTAATTGCCTCTATAAGTGTGGGTCCATTTCTAGGCTCTCTATTCTGTTCCACTGATCTACATGTCTGTTTTTGTGCCAGTACTATACTGTTTTGATTACTGTTGCTTTGTAGTATAATTTGAAATGAGAGAAACGATATATCCAATATGGGGTTAATATCCACAATAGCTTATAAAACTCAACATCAAAAAAAAAACAACCAAATTTTAAAAATGGGCAGAGGTTATGAATAGACATTTTTCTAAAAAGACATACAGATGGTCAACAGGCACATGAACAGATGCACAACATCACTAAAATCATCAGGGAAATGCAAATCAAAACCACAATGAGATATCACCTCACACGTGATAGCATGGCTATTATCGAAAAGACACCCAATAACAGATGTTGGCAAGGATGTGAAGAAAAGGGAACCCTTGTTCATTGTTGGTGGGAAAATAAATTGGTGCAGCCACTATGAAAAACAATATGGAGGTTCCTCAAAAACTTAAAAATAAAACTATCATATGATCCAGCAATTCTGCTCCTGAGTATTTATCCAAAGAAAATGAAAACAAAAATTTGAAAAGATTTATGCACCCCTATGTTCATTGCCACATTATTTACAATTTCTGTCTCCTAACTGAGCCCACAGGGACTAGGCCTGAGCCCTAGAGAAGGAAAGGCTATTAAAATCAACAAACCAATCAACCACCACCACCAATACCAATATATATATATGTATACATATATATATATATATATATATAATGAAATATTGCTCAGCCATAAAAAAGAATGAAATCTTGCCATTTGTGATAATATGAATGGACCTAGAGGGTATTATGCTAAATGAAATAAGACAGAGAAAGACAAATACCTGTGTGATTTCATTTATACATGAGATGATGGATGTTCACTAAACTTATAGTAATAAGCACTTCATGATGGAAGTCAAATCATTATACTGTACGCCATAAACTTACACAGTTCTGTATGTCAATTATATCTCAATAAAACTGGAAAAAAATAAATTTAACTTTCCCAATTTCACTATCAGAAAAAAATAAAGAGTGACAGTCACCCAGGGTTATTCTCCCAGGGCTCCAGCAACCAGTGGAGGACTTGTACTGTAACCTCTTATAATGGACCCCTCACAATAGAGTTATTTCTTGTCTTGGGTGCAGCTTTCCAATGATCTCAGTATTTCCACCTACTGCATGACATCAGAATTGTGTCAGGTTCTATGTGGGGATTGGGAAAAAAATCTACCCAGTAATCTGGGCAGCAAACTATCATAGGTTACAACTAGTATTTCACCTCTTCCCACCACACACAAGCAAAAAATCCCTCAGCTTCTCCCCTCCATGCCCCAGCTCTTGCCGAGAACTGTCAATCTTTCCCGGCACCTACCAACCAGCTAAAAGTGATTTAAGAAAAATTCACACAGCTCAGTATCATTAGTCATTAGGGCAATGCAGATTAAAACCACAGTGGGATACATGCCAATTCTAACTTCAAAATTGGCTAAAAATATAGGGGAAAAAAGCTAAAATACCAAGTTCTGGTGAGAGTGCAAAGCATTCAGAACTCTCATACGCTGCTGGTGGGAAAACAAAATGGTACAGCTACTCTGGAAACAGTTTGGCGGTTTTGGACAATGTTAAACAGACATTTACCATATGACTCAGCAACTGCATTCCCGGGTATTTGACCAAAGGGAATAAAAACTTATGTTCACTCACAAATCCACATGTGAATATTTATTACAGCTTTACTCATAATTGCCAAAATCTGGAAATAATCCAGATGCCCTTAAATCCAAGAATGGATAAACTACCAGCGATATGTCATATCAACAGAATACTACTCAGCAATAAAAAGGAGCAAATTATGAGTTCCCACAACAAAAGGGGTGACTTCTAAATGCAGTTTGCTAAGAAAAAGAAGCCAGGTCCAAAAGGCTGCACGATTCCCTTTATATGACTTGGAGAACTTTAAGGATGAAGACAAATCACTGGTTGTAAGAGATGGGGGTTCATGGTGACTCTACAAAGAGGCAGCACATAGAGTTTGGGGGTGGGTGATGGAACTGTTCTATATTATATATTTGTCAAGCCCATAGAACTGTGCTCCACAAAGAGTGTCTTTAACTGTATATACATTTTTCTTTTTTAGAAATTGGACTTTAATTCCTCATGTAAGAAGTTTAGAAATTGCCACTCTGTTCTAACAACAAGTGAACATCTGAACAGACTGAAAGATCAACAACTCTTCTTGGATTCCTAAGAGAGGGGAGCATACAGAGCAAACTGCTGGACTCAAGATTGGAGAGACTGACAGTGGGATACAGAGAATAACAACTTACCAGGGCAGAGACCAATACGCAGGAACCGCTACAGGAACAAGTGCTGGAACTGAAACTGATGAATCGTTGGAGGCTCGGTGTGGACAAGTCTGAGAGCTACAAAATCCAGGGGGACCCAGTCAGAGGGTTCCCCTGCAATCTGTGAGGTTTACCTCCAGGAACTGAACCAGATTCCCACAGTAAATATCAGAGAAAAATCTCCTTGGGCATCAGAGAAGGGGGAGGTAAAGGAGCCATTTTGAAATAAGCCAGAGAATGCAGCTCTTCTTAAATAGCCTCCTATCAGGAGAAACTAATTAACCAGAGCCTAACCTGCTGGGGTTTTATCACAGCCTAACTGACCTGGGAAACGAAAATACCCAATTCCAGCCCACTCAAGACAACCTGTCCCCCATCCCACCTAAGGGGGAGGAAAGAACTGAGAAACACTTGTGAAGCTTCCCGTCCAGAGGCACAGGCTCACAAAAGACTGAGAACGAATCATAGGACTACGGAAGGCTTCCCCTCCCCCACTACACACCTCAAAACCACATCATTAAAGGCCTATTTACAACAGTTCCTTACACATAGTAAGTACCTTGAGTCCGGCCGCTAAGAAATATTACAAGGCATACCAAAATATCAAAAACACAATTTGGAGAGACAGAAACATCAGAATCAGACGTGGCAGGGATGTTGGGATTATCAGACTGGGAATCTTTTTGTAAACTATGATTAATATCCTAAGGACCCTAACGGATAAAATAGCATGCAAAAACAGACGGGCAATGGAAGCAGAGTGATAGAAATCCTAAGGAAAAAACCAAAAAGAAAGCCTAGAGATTAAAAAAAGCTGTAATAGAAATAAAGAATGCCTTTGATAAGCTTATTAGTAGACCAGACACAGCTGAGGAAAGAATTGCTGAGCTAGAGAATTTTCAAAATAACAGAATTTTCAAAAACAGAAAAAAACAGAAAAGCAAAGGGAACGATGACTAAAAAAAAAAGAATTAATGTAAAATTAATGAAATTGAAAATAGGAAATCAATAGAGAAAATAAGCAATATCAAAAGCTGGTTCTTTGTAAAGATCAGTAAAATTAATGAGCCTCTAGAATGTTTAAGAAAAAAGAGAGGACACAAACTACTAATATCAGAAATACTAATACCAGAAAGAGGGGATATCACTTCTGATCCCATGAAAATTCAAAGAATAATGAAGGAATACTATGATCAACTCTACAACCATAAATTTGAAAACCCAGATGAAACAAATCAACTTCTTGGAATACACAAGCTGCCAAAAGTTACACAAGAAGAAACAATCAATCTGAATAGTTCTATGTCTATTAAAGAAATTAAACTAATACTTATTAATAACATGACTGCACGAAGGGGATGGTGAAGAAAAGAACTAACCTACTCATGTAGGAAAACAATAGTTTGACCAGATGCAGAAAGGCTAAAGACAAAAAGATTTGTATACAACTATTGCAGTTAGCAAGTGTGTTTCTCACAGCAATATGGGTTAGAAATTCTGAAGGTACTTTATGTATGTACTAGAGTTGGACAAACAAGTCAATACATTGTTAGATAATGAGAGCCAGGCTTCTCACTCTTATAGAAGGAAGTTACAAATAAGAAAAAGGGAAGAAAAGAAAAAGGGAAAGCCTGGAATGAACTTTGTGGTATTAAGACTGGAATCAAAGGTATCAATATATATGCGTTTGCAAGCATAGGTTAGTATACATACATATATACATGAAAATATACATGTGTTTGCATGCATAGGTTAGTATACATACATATATTCCAACCTCTGTTTGATGACAGGTTTAGAAATAGTGACACTCTATCTACTAGCAATGAGCACACCTAGGAGCCCAGGCCTTGGTTTATTATACATACTGTTCTCCAAAAAAAATTAGAACCAGGGCTCTCTGGAGAAGAAGTGGATTCCAGGAATGGGCCAGGGAAAATGAGATGAGGCTGGGGCATTGAGTAGTGCCTGAAAGTAAATAACTTCTCAAACAGGATGTAGACATGATGAACAAGCACAGGAGCCATCCCGAAGGAGCTCCCAGTGGCCAAAGCTGGAGTGATTTAAGCAAATAATAAATAACTATAATATTGGATTATAACACATAGAATAAAATAAATACTCATAAATCCATACTGACAAATGTAAATTAGTGAATAAATTATGAATGTATGGAGGATTCTTCCTTCCAAACTTTCAATTAATAAGTGTTGAAGAAATAAGAGAAAATCACCATTAGAATGCCCCAGTAATAATTATTACAGGCAAGATCCACCAGTGGGGCAAAAGTTTGAAAAGAAAGAATATTTGGATAGTGTCAGACTGCGAAGTGTGAAACTTGACACAACCTTGGTCTAGTGATCAAGGTTAACATCACTACTGATAAGATGTATCAGGGCTTCCCTGGTGGCGCAGTGGTTGAGAGTCCGCCTGCCGATGCAGGGGACACGGGTTTGTGCCCCAGTCCGGGAAGATCCCACATGCCGCGGAGCGGCTGGGCCCGTGAGCCATGGCCGCTGAGCCTGCGCGTCCGGAGCCTGTGCTCCGCAACGGGAGAGGCCACAACAGTGAGAGGCCCGCGTACCGCAAAAGAAAAAAGTATCAAACTCATATGCCCTGTGATGTGATGAAGCACTAAGAAAGTCACACCACTTGTGTGATATTCTTGCCAAAAATGCATAACCTCAACCTAATCATTAGAAATGATCAGACAAATCCAAATTGAGATACAGTCTATTAAAAACTGACCAATAGAGAATTTCCTGGCGGTCCAGTTGTTACGACTCCGCACTTCCACTGCAGGGGGCACAGGTTCAATCCCTGGTCAGGGAACTAAGAGCCTGCATGCCGCGTGGTGAGGCCAAAATAAAATAAAATAAAATAAAATAAAAACTGACCAATATTCTTCAAAGATATCCAGGAAAGACTGATAAACAGTCACTGATTGGAGACAACTAAGTAGTCATAACAACAATATGCAATGTGGGATTGGATACTGGGAAAGAAAAGCAATGTTATTGAAGAAACTGGTAAATCCAAATTAAGACTTTAGTTAACAGTATTATGCCAATGTTCATTTCTTAGTTTTGATAACTGTACTATGGTTATACAAGATATTAACATTAGGGAAAACTGATTGAAGAGTAAACAGGAACTCTGTATTATTTTGTAACTTTTCTCTAAGTCTAGAATCATTTCAAAATATAAAATTTTAAAATCTTTTTAGAAACATGAGTATTCAGGGAAAATAAGGGCTCAGTTAATAAACTCCAAAAACATTTTACCCCCCAGCTCAAGCTCATTACCAAAATAAACATATTACAAATGTCTTAAAGTTGTGCAGGAAATGACATTCTGCCTCACAGCATGTAGATATGTGTTTTATATTTGTGTAACTGAAGGCTAATTCCTGGAGTTTCCTTAACATGAAAGGATAATCTGCCCCAAGTGTGTGTTGAAATCACTATTTCTAGAAAAGAGAGGAACAGCTGGCAACTTGAAAATGACAGTTTTTCCCCATGTCTTCTCATCAAGGTTCCAAATCCTCATGTCTGGATTCCTCCAGGGCAACCTGTTAACAATAATATAATCTGAGACTTCACTGTATGCTATGTATGTTGTGTCCAAAAAAAGACTGTTTTCTGTGGGTTAATTATAGAGCCTTATGATATCTCTGCAATGGAAATGAGATTTTGTAAGTGCCAAAGCCTCCACTTCAAACATTGAATAGGATGATACTTACTGAAAATTCAGCTCGCTAAATTTAGGGCAATAAAATGAGTCCAATCAAGAATATTCTCTGGCTTTGGGCCCACCTCATTTCATTTGATTGTGAATAGAATACATTTCCTTTCTCAATAATCACTTGCCTTCTAGTACTTGGCTATTCTTAGAGAGGCAACAAGTGTCAATAACCATATTTGGTCCATGATAGCTGTTTTTTCACATGAAGGATCTATTTATGTTTATTATTGCTAGTTCACGTTGGCCACGTGCTTTCCTACAGTTTACTAGAACAGTCAATCAAGATGTGTTTCTCTTCCTTGGTCTGCCTGGTGTGCAATTTGTACCTAGGCAGTCCCACCCCTTCTCCTATTTGAACTAATGTGTCTTCTGGTCCCAATGCAGTACTAGAGACTGAATCAGAGATCCCGAGCACATCATACATTTGGTGCAAGTAGAAGAATATAAGAATGTCAATGTGTTTTATTATTCTCAGTTTTCCACCCTTCTTGAACCAGTTTCCCCTTTTCTGCCTTATTTTGGGCAGACTGGAGGTCCCTACTTTCTGGCTCTCATGTGGGTGTGACTAATGCGGGTCACAGAAAGCAGTCAAGAGGTGGGAAGAGATAGGTCACGGTATTTCCCCTTGTCTTTCTAGCTGCTTTGCAACACTTCTGACAGCGATTGCATTCCCAGTATTCTAGACATGGATTTGCCTTCCCTTCCTAATATGCTACTGCGAAACCATAATACTTGGAATGGCTGAATGTATTATTTACTGCCATAGTGCCCCACACGACATCATCCTTGACCTTGGGACATTTTATGGCAAAAGAGGTTTAAAAGTATAATCGCCCTGAATTTTACTTGTCTTACAATGGACCCCATCATCCAGAAGCAGCTAGGGTTTGGGGGGTTTTGGGAGATGTTCTTTATTAAGTTGAGGAAGTTCCTGTCTAGTCCTAGTTTGCTCAGAATTCTCAACATAATGGGTGTTGAATTTTGTCTTTTTTCCCCCTATATCTGTTGATATGATCATATGATTTTTCTTCTTTAGCCTATTGATGTGGTAGATTACACTAATTGATTTTCAAATGTTAAACTAACCTTGTATACCTGGACTAAATCCCACTTGGTAGTGGTGTATAAACTTTTTATACACTGCTAGTTGATTTGCTAATATTCTGCTGAGGAATTTTGTAACCAAGTGCATGAGAGATACTGGCCTGTAATTTTCCTTTCTAGCAACTTCTTTGTCTGTTTAGGGTATTACAGTAATTCTGTCCTCATAGAATGAGTTAGGATGTTCCATTTGTTTCTATCTTCTGGAAGAGAGTTCAGACAATTGTTATAATTTCTTCCTTAAATGTGGTAAAATTCATGAGGGTAACCATATGGGCCTGGTGCTTTCTGTTTTTGTAGGCTATTAATTACAGGTTAAATTTTTAAACTGGCATAGATCTACTCATATTATCTATTTCTCCTTGTATGAGTTTTGGTAGATTATCTCTTTCAAGGAATTGGTTCATTTCATCTAGGTTATCAAATTTGTGGGCATAGAGTGGTTCATGGTATTTTAATGTCTATGGAATCAGTAATGATGGCCCCTCTTTCATTATCAATATTGAGAATTTATGTCTTCTCTCTTTTCTTTCTTAGTAAACCCGAGTAAAAGTTTATCACTTTTATCAATCTTTTCATATAACCAGTTCTTGACTTCATTGATTTTCTCTATTGATAGTCTATTTTCAAATCATTGATTTCTGCTTTTATTGTTATTACTTATTTTCTTATGCTTACTTTGGATTTAATTTGCTCTTTTTCTGGTTTCCTATGATGGAAGTTTAGATATTTGATTTTAGATTTTTGTTCTGTTCTAATATATGTATTTAAAATTATAAATTTCCCTCGATGTACTGTGCTTTCGCTACATACCATGAATTTTGATAATCTGTGTTTTCATCTTCATTTAGTTTAAAATATTTTAAAATTTCTCTTAAGACTTCTTTTTGACTCATGCATTATTTAGAAGTATATTGTTTAATCTCCAAATATTTGAGGGTTTCTCAGCTATCTTTCTTTCACCAATCTAGTTTGATTGTAATGCGGTATGAGAGCACACTTCGAATGATTTACCTATTGTAAATTTGCTAAGGTGTGTTTTATGGCCCAGAATGTGGTCTGTCTTGGTGAATGCTCTGTGTGAGCTTCAGAAGAATCTGTATTCTGCTGTTGGACGAAGTATTTTATAGATGTCAAGGACCGCTATGTCTTTTTGGAGAACTGGCTGCTTTATCATCATGTGATGCTCTTCTTTATTCCTGATAATTTCACTTGCTCTGAAATCTGCTTTGCCTGAAATCGAGTTACTCCAGCTTTCTTTTGATTAATGTTAGCAAGGTATATATTTTTCTACCTCTTTACTTTTAATCTGTGTCTTTATATTTAAAGTGGGTTTCTTGTAGATAAAGTAGAGTTAGTTCTTGTTTATTTATCCCCTCTGTCTCTGTCTTTTAACTGGTTTATTTAAACCATTGACATTTAAAGTGATTATTGATATAGTTGGATTAATAGCTACCATACTTATTACTGTTTTATATTTATTGCCCTTGTTTCTTTTTTTCTTTTGTTGTCTTTCATACTAAATATTTTTCTTCTCTGGTGTTAAATTTGTCCTTTTAAATAATTCCATTTTTTCTCCTCTCTTGGCATATCAATTATACTATTTTTTTCCTTTCATCAGTGGTTACCATTGAATTTGCAAATACATTTGCAACTAATCCAAATCCTCTTTCAGATAACACTAGACCACTTCACATGTAGTGTGAGTACCTTCCTGATAACCCTCTCCCATTCCTTATGGCATTGCTGTCATTTTTTCAATCATTATACAAGCTATTCACTGTTGCCATTATTATTTTGAACAAATTTTGTCTGTTAGATAAATTAAGATTAAGAAAAATAAGAGATTTCATTTTCATTTATTTATCTTCTAATTCTTTCTTTATGTAGATCTGAATTTTTGACGTAAGTCATTTTCTTTCTTTCTTAAGAATTTCTTTTAACATTTCTTGCAAGATTGGTCTACCGGCAACAAATTCCCTCAATTTTTGTCTGAGAAAGTCTTTATGTCTTCTTCACTTTCGAAAGATAAATTCTAGGTTGGTGGTTTTTTTTTTTTCTTTCAACACTTTTAAATATCTTACTCCACACTCTTCTTGCTAGCATGGTTTCTGAAGAGAAGTATGATGTAATTCTTTTCCCTGCTCCTCTATATGTAAGGTGTCTCCCCTCCACAGTTTCTTTCAAGATTTTTCTTTGTCTTTGATTTTCTGCAGTTTGAATATGATATTCATGCCTACATGTAGGTTTTGGTATTTATCCTACTTGTTGTTCTTTGAGCTTCCTGCATCTGTGATTTAGTGTATATCATTAAGTTTTGAACATGTTCAGACATTACTGCTTTAAATATTTATCTTCCTTTTACTCTTTCTTCTCCTGATAGTTCCACTGTGTGTAACTTCCAACTTTTGTAATTGTTCCATATTCTTGAATATTCTGTTCTGTTTTTTTATTTTTATTTTTTCCTCTGCCTTTCAGTTTTGGAAGTTTCTATTGACATTTCTTCAAACACAGAGAACTTTTTCTTGGCCATATTAAGTCTATTAATGGGTCCATCGAAGGCATTCTTCATTTCTGTTACAGTGTGGTTGCTTTAATTTCTAGCATTTCCTTCTGATTCTTTCTTAGAGTCTTCGTTTCTCTGCTTCCATCACCCATATATTCTTGCATTTTGTCCACTCCTCTACTAGAGTCCTCATAATGTTAATGACAGTTTTAAATTTCTGGTCTGATAATTCCAACATCTCTACACTATCTGAGTCTGGTTCTGATCCTTGCTCTGCCTCTTCAAACTGTGCTTTTTGCCTCTTTTTGCTGAAAGCCAGATATGATGTGCTTAGTTAAAGGATCTGAGTGAAATAGTTTTTAGTGTGAGGTTTTACATTCATTTGGCCAGGAGTTAGTCTGCATTTATGGTTTGCTGTAACTGTGAGTGTCAGAGGCTAAAATTTCCTCAGGTGTCCTTGTTTTCATCTCTGCTGCTGTCTTTGGTTTTTCCTAGAGACTTTTAAAATAAGTCTAATTCATGCGGTTCTTTCTGCTGTATTTTCCTGTTATTACACAGGAGTCCTGTTGACGTAATGTAAGATGTGAGGAGAGGATAGCACTGTCTTAGAATTAGGTCTCAGTCTCTTAATGAGCTGTACCCCTGGTCTGTGACCTTTACCAGCATTTCAGTTGTTTCCCCCTTAGGTGAGACAGAAAGGCCAGAGGGGTCTGGAGTTACATGTTTCCCTTGTCTCAGGTCCATTAGTCTCTGGTAAGACACCAGTTGGTTAGGCTCTGGTAAAATAGTTTCCCTTGATGATAGGCTTTGTTAAGAACAAAGAACAGAAGGCCCTGGACATATTTCAGTATGGATACTTTCCCCTCTCCCTGCCATAAACAAAGGGAATTTTTTTTCTGATGTTTACTGTGAGAACCTGGTAGGGCTTCTGGAGGTAAGACTCACAAAAGTATCAGGCCCCCCTGAGGCTGGGCCCCCTCGATTTGCCTCTCCTGACCTCTAGCAATTTGTTAATTGCAAGTTAGGTTTTTCTACCCTGGTACTTATTTCTGAGGATGTTTCTGTTCCTGGGCTTTTGCCCTAGTACCTGTGATACTCTGTATCCACCTGTCTGTTTCTTCAGTTTTAGTGTCAGCAGTTTGTCTTTTGACTTCAATTCTCTGATAAATCTAAGAAGAGTTATTGACTTTCAATATGTTCAGCCTCTGTGAGGATGAGAGTGATGACTTCCAAGCTTCTTACATGCTGGACCAGAAACCAGAAGTTCTCAACATGTTATTTTTAGTTCTGAAAAATTGAAAACACATAAATGTCCATTACCTGGAGAGTGAATAAATATACTGTGTTATAGTTATATAATAAATTATCTTACATCAATAAAAATTAACAACTAATGAATTAGAAATTTCTATCTCAACATCGATGAATATCATAAACATTTTGCTGAGGGAAAATATCAAATTTATTTTGATACTATTTATATAAAGTTTAGAAACATGCAGAAAAATATGATATAGTGTTTAAGCATACATAAATAATGTAATAAAAAGTAGCGAGTACAAAGAAATGTGAAGGAATAGTAAATTCCAAATTCAAGTTTGGAGTTACTGGAGGAGGGGAGGGACAGGGAGGGATTGGGATAGGGTCACGGAGGGTTACATAGAGAGCTTCCATGATATTGGTAACATGTCATTTCTTAAACTGGACAAGGATTTTATCAGAAGTAATCCTTATACCTTTTATCTTAGATATTACAAAATAAGTGAACATCCATACTTTGTAATACTATATAGCTATTAAAATGAATGAAGTAGAATTATATACAGAATTGAAGAGATCCCCAAAACATCTTTTTAAGAAAGCAAATCATACAACCATATGAATGAAATGAGCATGTTTGAATGTGAGTATATGTGGATATAACACACATGAAAGTTTACATATCAAACTTTTAGTGATGGTTACCTCAGAGGGGACAACTTCAATTTGGAGGAAAAGAAACAAAGAAAAAAATTCATGTTAGACTTTGCCTATTTGTATATTGTTTGAGTACTTTACCATAAAATGTATATACTATGTACATAATAGAACAAAATGGTATTCTTTCTCTCTCCTAAAATGTTTAAACTCTGTATATGTTAATAATATAAGCAAGAGGAAGAAACAAATGAGGAGGAATGATAAGAAGAGAATGTGAGAGTAAACAGGGTAACAAAAAGACTTTAAGTTCCAAACTGAAACACTGAGGTTTTGAAATGAAGAATCCCCTCTCCTTTCAAATTCATTACAGTAGAGAGGTAATGAATTGTCAAGGTAGAGAGGACTCAAGAATCTGTGGGCAGTAAATAGAGTAATGGATGAAATGATGGTTCAGCAACCCAGGGACCTGAATTCCTTGGAAAAGAAATTCCTAGAATAGCATTATAACACCTTTATGAAAAGCCTAGTGATTTTGTTTTCTGTTTGTTCATAGGGTATAGTCATGAATATGACCCAATGAACAACTCATTCAAGGAGACTCCCAAAGGAGGAGATCTGCCATCTGAAAAATGTTTGCTTCCTTTGTAGTTGGATAATAAATCTCAAAGAGGCATTTACTCCATATTTTAGATTTGTCTAGGTAAAGGGCAGAGATTGTCTAGGATAGCTGGTTATGTTCTTGAATGGTTGCTTAACATTTAAACTTTTACAACAGTTTAACATTCACATTTTGGAGATAGAAAACATAGCTGTAAAATTTTGATCCAGTGTTGTTAAAATTGAAATAAACTATAGGTCACAAAAATATTTTATAAACTGTGGAAGAATATTATTGGTCAATAACATTTCAAAGTTATAATGATAAGGTTGGAATATTTATATTCGGTGATCATAGACTCAAAGCAAACTAAGTGCAGGGCAAGAGACATGTCAGAAGGGGGAAAAGGTTCTATTTACATTTGTGAAGGTTCTGTCTCTTGCTAAGTCTTAGTTATAATACTACAAAAGCAGCAATATCTTCAGGAGGTACTCAGTGGGAATTGCAAGTTAGTTTGGTGTTTGTTCTGCTGGGTCACTAAATAGTTCTTGTTTCACCTCCCCAAAACAGAACATTCAACATTCATGAGGCATGCGAAACACTGTGTTTTTAATTTAGTCTACAGAATACATTTGTTACAGAAAGTGGAGTATTTTCATCAAAATTGAAAATGAACTGACCAGCCTTGTATATCAAGAAATAAATTATATGGGATACTTTGTTAGAAAAACACTAAGATCTCTGGGTCTAGTTTTCTCCTATAGATTACAAATAAAATACAAGAGTGCCCCTAGCATATCACAATTATATTTCAGTGAAAACTTCTCTGATCGTCATACACAAAATCACCCTCTGCGTGTATTGGCATAATTTTAATTATTTCTTTCTTCTGTAAATCGAAACTATTTAAACTAACCTGGGTGGTAATTTCTTTATGATGAGGAAATGTTTATTCTAATTGGCTATTCTTTTCTACCATGCCACAGGTCCTTAATCATTAATATCATTCTTTTAACTATAATAATCACTTTTCTTAGCATCCGTTTCCCTTTTTTATTGACTATCTGACATGGAAAGTCCATAAATATTAAGACATTAACATCCTAATATAAATTCAGATTTCATCTTCATTGATTATTACATTAGGAAAACCCAATTATGAGATTTTATATTTGCAATATGAAGTTTTCACTTTTTTACCTAGGAAGGAGATAAAATTTACTTTCTGGAGGTCAGAAGTTAAACAAGAAAGAAAAGGACTATGTGTTGTTGGTTTTGTAGAAATCATTTCTTCAAAAAAAATTACCTATGAAAAGAAAATGAGTTAAAATCTAATTTTAATAGTTAATAACAAGAGTTAGCAATTATTTACTGAGAACCAGGCTCTATTTTAAACATTTGCATTGTCTATTGAATCCTTTCAGTAACCTTATGAGATATAAAATTTCATTTCGTTTTACTAAAGATGAAACTGATCAACAGGGGACCCAACTCGCCCAAAACACACAGTTGGAATTGCAAGAAATCAGAGCCAGTCAGTTTGGCTCAAGGTTGACCTTGCAATCTTATCATCATTGCTTCCAACATCCTACTCACATCAAGCGTGCTGTAGTATAGTATCCAGTCCACACCCAGTATCCTTATTTATCTGTAGTTGCGGCTAGTAAAACAACAATGAAACAAACTAAAATTGTAAATATGTACATCAAAGACAAACACATGCAGGGACTTCCCTGGTTGTCCAGTGGTTAGGACTCTGCACTTCCATTGCAGGGGGCACAGGTTCCATCCCTGATCGGGGAACTAGGATCCCACATGCTGTGTGGCATGGCCAAAAAATTTAAAAAAACAAAAACAAAAACACAACGAAACAAAACAAAAAAACGCATGTCAAACCTACAGTACTGAGTCTTTTCTAAAGCCTAAAGTGAACAAAGAACCATTTCCCCTTTATTTCTAGTATGTGTAAATATAACCTTAAGGCATTTTAGAAATATATTTTTATATATTTTTTGACATATATATTCTATATTTTCTTTACAATCTTTTTGTTCCCCACATCGTTCATTACTATTGTTCTTCCTGTCTCCCTACCAAGAAAATGACTTTTACTCTTTTACATTGTTTCCTATAAAAACATGGTCCTGCTTTCCCATAAGACCCACTGCCCCATATCTCTATTTGATAAAGTTAACTTCTTATAGTATCCATGATAGGGCATATCTTTGGATTGATGCAAGAGACAATTTTCTTTCCAGTAGGTGAATTCTATCTGCTTCTCCTTCACATCTTTTTAGTCTTCTCTTCCTATGTTTCACAATGGCAAAATGTCACATCTATATTATAGAAAATGTATATTTGCCACCTGGTGCTTTTCCTGATTTAAAAAATTAGTTTCTCCACATGGTTTAAAAGAATTTGTAATGGGGGCAACATAGATTCATAGCAGAAACTCGGAAATGGAGGCATATTTTTTCTCAGGTATAATAACCTCTCGATTATTCTGTGACAGTTTTAAAATGTTACCTTAATCACAGTGGTGAACATTAATGAAGGTTCATGCCAGAAGAAATGGGAAGTTGAAGGACATATGAAACTCAATATATTTAATAAAACTAACTTTGCATTTCACAATTAAATCAGATGGTTATGAAATATTTCCTTGAAAGATGGGGAGGAGCGTATCAAAGATTCACATTTCATCCAAAAGCCTTTCTCACAGAAAAGTAATAAATCATTACTGAGTGGTTCTCTACAATGATAAATGCCAAGATGTGGTCAGTTTCCACCTCGCCAAATATGAACCAGCAAGGGTGCTCTTAGAATGAACTTTATCTCCTGAAGAAATTTAAACAGATTTGAATTAAAGAAAAATCACAATTTCTCCAGTGCTTCACTTGCATCTAGTATTATCCTAGGTACTTTTATATATTGCCATTTAATTGAAATTCCCTCAATAGTTTTTAGCTGAAGGTGTTGATATTCTCTCCATTTTCACAGATGAAGGAACAGAGCTTAAAATGCTAGACCTAGTTGGCAGATGGCCAAACTGGGATTCAAATCACTGCTCCAGCCAACCTTCTGCCTCTCTTAAGGAAACACATGTGAGCTTCATTAAGGATTGACATGAAAGAGCCAGTCATGAAGCATGTGCATGCAAACCAGAAATGCCTTTGCTTCCTAAATACACCCCTCTCTCTTTGCTGATCCTTCACATTTCAGAATTAGGGTTTTGTTTGTTTGTTTGTTTCCCTTGACCTAATATTTATTACTTGCTCCTAAAATGCAAATGTTCTAGGAACAAGTAACAGAACATTCTATATCAGTCATTGATGAATAAATAGTATGAGTAAGTTCTTAAGCTTCTTTTTGGAAAGGCAAATTTTTTTGGCTTATTTTATTGATTGATTGGCTGTGTTGGGTCTTCATTGCTGCGTGCGGGCTTTCTCTAGTTGCGGCAAGCGGGGGCTACTCTTCATTGTGGTGTGCGGGCTTCTCATTGCAGTGGCTTCTCTTGTTGCAGAGCACAAGCTCTAGGTACGTGGGCTTCAGTAGGTGCAGCACATGGGCTCAGTAATTGCGGCTTGCGGGCTCTAGAGCGCAGGCTCAGTAGTTGTGGCGTACACGTTTAGCTGCTCCACGGCATGTGGGATCTTCCCGGACCAGGGCTCAAACCCCTGTCCCCTGCATTGGCAGGCGGATTCTTAACCACTGAGCCACCAGGGAAGCCCTATTTTATTTTATTTTAATTTTTTTTAAAGCAAACAACTTTTTATTGAAGTAAAGTTGATTTACAATGTTTCAGGTGTACAGCAAAGTGATTCAGTTACACCTAGAGATTGTGGTACTAAGTCAGACAGAGAAAGACAACTAACATATGATATCATTTACATGTGGAATCTAAAAAAATGATACAAGTGAACTTATTTACAAAACAGAAATAGACTCATAGACATAGGAAACAAACTTATAGTTTGTTTCCAAGGGGGAAGGGATAAATTAGTTGGGACTAACAGATACACACTACTATATATAATTAGATAAACAACAAGGATTTACTGTATAGCACAGGGAACTATATTCAATATAGTTGTAATAACCTAATAGAAAGCCAACTTTTAATAGAAGAAAGGAAGTGGAAAAAAGGGGTGCATGTGGAGTAGGTTGAAGATACACTTCAAATACCACAAACTGTTAGCTCTGTTTAGCTTCCTTGTCTGGGGGCAGAATATCAGGCACTTTTTCAATGGAAAATTAAAAACACAAAAAATATAGTTCTAAGATAACACCATTAGACTTCTTTATTGAGTTTACTGAGTTTCCACAGCTCTAAGACTGATGGAAGAATTTTTTCTTGGTAGATGGCTAAGACTTGTCAAGCATGTTTTAAAAAGAAGTCTAAATGTATCTCCTGAGTTCATCTGAGGGGGTTTTTAATACCAAAGAGAAAATAGTTGTGATCTAACCTTTGGAATATCTCTAGATTTCTATTTCTTCCATAATAAGTTTTCCATTGTTTGTGTAATGAAAACTAAAGACCTAAGTCACATTTGTGTTCCAAAAAACAAATCCAAAAGCTGTAGTAATTCTTTTCATTTATGTATTTCCAGGATGAGTGTTAGGTACCTTTCTTATGTCAACTATTCTAAGAAGAAACAAACTGTGACTAAAAGCAAAGACAATGAGAAGCTTTTCGGCACTGGGAGAAAATAGTCTTATAGTATTTATGGTTTCATAAATCAGTTTGGTCATGATAATTAATTATTAACATATGATGTCTCTAGATAACACTTTTTTTTCCTACTTGGGGTGTTTTCTATGCTCTCCAAATACAACTGATAAATGTAAAGTCATAAAGTCTTCATAATATCCAAAATATGCTTGTCTGCAGTGGCGAACAAGAAAGTGCTTACATATATCTCTTCAGCCCTTGGTGGAGGGCATCGTAGCCGTTTCCTGCTTTGTCAGCTAAACCCATAAAAGATTAAACGTTGTGTACATAATAGCCAGTTAGCACAGGTCTGTCTTGGAGGCTGGCAGGTGTTTTCATAAAATTTTGCCCCACCTGTCACAGCACATAGGGAGACCAGCACCTGGCAACCTTATAAACAGCACCCTCTTTAATTGCTTTGAAACAGCACAAGCAGCAGCCGCCAGTGCCAACACTGTTAAGTAAACAACAGGTTTTACACCTGCTGGAGCAAAATTCTGCCCTTACTATTGGCCAATCATGGGACACCCAGGTAACTCAGGCAGCCTATCCTAATATGGGTGGCCTAGGAGATTAGTAGCTGTACATCAGGATTGAGTCTGTCCCTCAGATGTGTAATATTTGCTCCCTGGTTGCCTCTGGAGGGCATTTGATTCAAGCCCCTCCATATGAAAATCTGGATAATTAAATTTGTCCTATAGACAGTTCCTTTTTGCTCTTCCTCTTTCCCTCTTCTGACTCCTTTTGAGGATAACAAGAAAAGATGACTTAGCTCTAATTTTCCATTTTCTACATGATCAACAATACCTATCAGAGATCCACAATGGAAGATGGGGGTGGGCAAATGAACATGCTACCAATGGCCACTCAAAGATCCAAGCTTTCAGCCTCCATGACCAGAAAAACGAGCACCAACCCCCCATACACATATACATGATTCTGCGATTTGTGGCAAGACCTATTCCAAGCCTCAGTAAGAAACACAGTTCAGGTTTCAGGGAACAAAGGCCAGAGAAATGGAACACAAAGGGACAAGGGAGAAATACAACCCCAAAGTGTTCGTGAGAATGTCCCCCCTCCTTGTTCACATCTACTACAAGCTGTAGAAATCTCTCTGCACCGGATTTGACTGAAACACACATGCACATCACTACTTCTAGGTGGGAAAAGTCAAACTACACAAGGCTAATTCATAGAGAAAATTAATTGATACTCTCAAAGTTAGCAGATGATCATGAATTGGGCTTCAGTATGTATTTATTTGTACACCGTTTAATCCTCAGAACAAGTCTCCTTGAGATTTGACTGTTTCTAAAAATGGTAAAGGAAAGGGCTTTGGTTTATCAGAGCTGGCACATTTTCAACAAGAAGAACACACAACAATATAAGCTGAGCCTTGATAAGGAGAGAGAAAAATAAAGAGTATTGTGAATCATGGGTGGAAATACACTAGAACATGCAATGTTTTAGGTTCTTTCATTTTCATCACAAACACAGAAAATTCAACCAAAAGAACAAAGATTGGATAGGCCTGAAGGCAAATGATCAAAACTCTGTTTCAGATCCTAAAGCCAACAGAGTATTTTGCCTATGACTTGTTTATACTATTTTGATCAAAAAGAATAATGCAATTGTGGACTAGCCCGAGGTTAAAGAATATTTCCAATGAGGTAAGTTAATTATTTATTACCATTGGTTTGGGAGAACATTTCTGCAAAATCAAGGTATATTTCTTTTTCTACTTTAATATTTCTAAGAATTATATAACAACTCCCCAAAGTTGTTATTAAAGCAAATGACAATTTCTGTAACATGAAGCAGTTGGTTAGTGTGCTATATCAAACACATGCATTCATATATATTTTAAATAAAATAACGTATAAGTTGCGTGCCTCATACCTAATAAATGAAGCATATAAGAATGTAAATTTTCACTTTTGGACTTTCTCTTGGGTCATACTAACCACTAAAAGACTGGCAGTGTACAAATGGAGAGAAATGCAATCAGAAATTTATGAAGAAATCTCTAGGGTCTGTTGAATCCAGCTTGCTGAAGTTCCAAAGAACTTCAATTAGAGAATTTTAGCCAAGATCTATATGTTATATAAGTGGAGTATAAAGAAATAGTGAAAAAAAAATCACTCCAGCTTTTTCTCTTATTCTATCCTTTCTTTTAACATCTGTAGCAACATCAAAAGGAAAACAGATATTTAGATGCAAAGGGGCAAGTTTTGTGATCTGGCTTATAGTAGGACAGAAGGAGCACTATTTATTCCCCCAAATTATAGAGGAGTATTTTGAGATATATAAATGGAATTATACAGTGAAATCAAATTTTTCATAAATATGAAAGTGGGGCATGATGACATCTGAATCCCAGAGTTTTGAGGTCTTGACATATGAATCTGAGAACACTATTTGGCCTGACCACCAGAGTCTTCATCTGTACAAAGGCAATAACAAACTGATATTCAATGATTTCTTGCATGAAATAACTGATAGGGATGACAATGAAAGTTGGATGCTTATCTGTTCATCTCTTTATTGTGCCGATTTTTAAAAACAGATGTGGCTACGTCTTCTCAAAACTAACAAAACAAGCAAATAAAACATCTTAAGATCATTATTCTTACTTTAATCAAACTAGTCTCAAGAATAAAAAAACGAGATACCTGATGCTGCATGTGGGTGAGAACGGTGGAGGACAGGAAGGAGGGATCAATAAACATAGTTTTAGGGGAGACTAACATCTACATAGAAGAGAAAGACCATCTTTTGTAAGTAATGTGAAATTGTATGCTAAGATTTCATACCCAGAATTTTGCCTTACACACAGTAGGAACTAAATAATTATTCCATTAAATATTTTATCAGTTTTAATGAATTATAATTTATCTACAAAATGCACAAGTTTTAAATATACAGTTATGTGAGTTTTAACAAATGTATACACTTCTCTAAGCAGCTCCTTATAAACAAGATATAGAATATTTCTATCAATCACCCAAAAAAGTTCTCTCATGTCAATAATTCCTGTTTCCCCTCTCACTGTCAACAGGCAACCACAGCTAAAATCTGCAACTACACTTAATTTCACCTGTTATAGAAGTTCATGTAAATGGAAGCATACAGTGTATATTCTTTGATCAGGCTGCTTTGCCCAACATGGTTGTGATATTCATCCATGTGATTGTGTGTATCACAAGTTCATTCACTGTCATTGCCGCCTAGCATCCCATTATATTAATATGCCATAAATTGTTTATTTATTCACCTGTTAACAGATATTTGGATTGCTCCCAATTTTTGGCTACAATGAATAGCATGCTATAAATATTTAAATACAGATATCTGTGGACAGCATTTTCATTTAAGGCATTAAGTTTATTAGTATAAAGTTATTTATAATATTCATAATATTCCCTATTTTCTGTTTTTCTTCTTTGTTTTAATGAAGCACTATTATGATTTCATTTTCTCTCTCTCTCTCTCTCTCTCTCTCTCTCTCTCTCGGCTCATTAGCTATCTATACTTTGGTTGGTTTGTGTGCCTGTTTGTTTTTTTGTGGATGAACTAGGGTTTACATATCCAAGGTATGTACTCCAGTGAAATACGTCAAAAGAGTTCTTCTTACTTCTCGCTGGTCCATCCCTCATTACTCCAATCCCCTGTTAAAGGTGATAAATCTACATTAAACTTTCCCTGTTCAAATTTCTCTGTGGTTTCTGTCTTCTGCTTGAACCTTGATTGATAGATAATTGTCTTCAGAAAGATACCTTAGGTAAGGTAGGCAGAAATCTGACTGGATTTACTGTTCTGCAGAGTTCAGTTTCTAGACCTGACTTCAGCTTGATTCAATCAAAGGTTGAGCTGGTTTGGAGTGAGGTCGGTCGTGGCTTTAATTCCTCTAACAGATCACTGGAATTAGAACACCAGGAGTTTACTAAATCCCTCTTTGCTCTTCAACCCCACTTCTTATATGGATGCAGCACTGATATACATGATCTCATCACAAGTTGAATTGAGTGGGAGTTTAGTTATGACTTTGATTAGACTCAATTCATCTTCGGCTTCAACTGCTTTGACTTTGAGTTAACTGTCTCCCTACAGTAGGGCCCTGGAACCAAATCACAAAACAGGAGAACTTCAAGAATGCACATCTGTGAAACCATGAGATTGTGAGACCATAAGACTTCAGGACTTAGGATTGCAGAACAGAAACCTGCAGAGATCTCTTTCTGTTCTCCAGTCCCACCCCCAGTTTCTCCTTACTTATTAAAATTCCTATGTAAGACAATTTATTGGTTGAAAACATTTGTTTTCTGCTTTTGAGGCTCCTACAGTTTCAAATCCAGCATCCAGCATGCCAGTGCATGGGCTTGTTCAAAGGTAGCTGGTTTCTCCTTGTCTAAACAAAATTCTGCAGGCTTGAACCACTACAAGCCCTGTCACCACCTCCAGCAATTGGTCTCAGAGGGCTCATCCCTCTGGAGTTTACTATTTTTTTGTTTGTTTGCTTGTTTTTTAGATATTTTTGTATCTATAGATCTTCATTAACTTTAAAGAAATGTATGATTTTTGTTGTTGTCTGGTGATTTCTTTTAGTTTCAGTGGGAGTAAAGATTCCATCTGAAGATTATAAATGGCCTATAGATATATAGAGTGTCCATGCCGAAGCACAGAAAAATACCTTTATAAGGTAAAGGTCAGATACTAACAATAATAAAAATTAATTTTTAAAGACCAAAAGCTACAAAAGTCACCCTTAAAATCATCCACTTCTTTTTAAGTATTTATACAATGAAGTAAAATTTTCACTGATTTCAGACCTCAAAGGCAATCATTATTAACATTTTGGTAAATATAGTTTAAGATATTTTCCCACTGGGAATTCTTTTTTTTTTTTTTTGCCAGCCTTATACAGACATTGCCACATGTACATATAATCACATCTATATTTTTATAAAACTTGATTATACAACATGTATTACCCTATAACTTGCTTCTGTCACCCTTCCAGATCAAAATATATTGGTTTTTGTTTTATTTAACTGCTACAGGGAACAACATTGCACAAACCACAATTTATATTAACAGCCCTCTATTGATAGCCATTCATGTCCTTTCCATTTTCACTACCTTTACTATTCTTAAAATTATATCTTTTAAACATTCCTATAAAAAGGATTTCTAGAACCTGAAATGTAAGTTTGCAGGGCGGGGAGGGTAGGGGAGAATGTTCAAAAGAGGAAAGAAAAGCTTTTTGTCTCATAGGTAGAAAAAGCTGATGACTGGAAAAATAGTAGGCCATTTTAAAATAAATGATGATGTCCTTATATACAGGGATAATTTTGTTCCCTAAATGCCAAAAAAAAAGAGGAAGATCTCAGTTTCATATTCTACTGGTCAATTAAGCCACAGAAAACAAAACCAAGCAAACGAATTGCATTTTCCCCTTTTGATGACATCGTATGAATCCATCTTTAAATCCATTCAAAGAAATTTTCTGCCAAAATCATTACTGCTCACTGATTGCACTGCAACTATTTTCCTGATCAGAGCAGAGTTATAATGACTAGAGACATACAGTTTCCTAAAATACGGCCATGTGGTAACACTCCCCTGGATACCATATGACAAGGACAGACAGACAGGAGGAGGCCTAAATAACCCATTGCAGGTAAAACATCTCCTTAGACTTTCAGCTCTCCACTCCTGCCCCTTGGAGCCTGTGCTCCTCAAATGTCCCTGCCAAGTCTCGAGGGACAGAAATCCATTGAGTCCTGAGCAAAGACTGACAGGCCCCTTCCACTATCCTCTGTGTTGCACACAAAGTGTCAGCTATGATTGCATTTCATGAACAGGCTAGTTAATTGTACACTGAGCCAACAAATTGAGTTGTGGAGAAAAAAAAGATATGGGTGGCAATTCCACTCAGCTGCCCTTAGTGGGAGCAGAAGATGGGTGTCAGAATCGAGAGTTTGAGTTTCAGATTTCCCCTTGCATGTCCAGAGAGAAACAGAGAACAGCGAATGAAAGGATACACTAATGAGCAAATGTCATAATGCCTCCCACTCGGCCTTGTTCTGTGTCTGGAAGACTCAGTAACCACCGCTCAGTGACTAACGATGTCATTACCAAATTTCTCTCTACATAAAGAATAAGTAAATCAGCTGTGACCGTGGAAATATGGGCCAATACTTCTTTTAAAATTTGCTTTCTGCAAGATTTAGTTTTAATATTCCCTCTTCATTTTGTACCCTTTTCCCCCAAGTTTTTTTTTTTTTTTTTTCTTGCGGTACGCGGGCCTCTCACTGTTGTGGCCTCTCCCGTTGCGGAGCACAGGCTCCGGACGCGCAGGCTCAGCGGCCATGGCTCACGGGCCCAGCCGCTCCGCGGCATGTGGGATCTTCCCGGACCGGGGCACGAACCCGTGTCCCCTGCATCGGCAGGCGGACTCTCAACCACTGCGCCACCAGGGAAGCCCTCCCCCAAGTTTTTGATAACCCAGGAACAGGAGCTTTTAACCAAGCTGGACTTTAGGGAGATTTCTTTGGGATCCCTGTCTTACAGCATCTGGGAAACTTTTAAAACAAAGCAGAGAACTGCACATTACCTTTATATATGTTGTTTTTATGTCTAACAAGTAGGCTGGGGAGGAAACCCTATAATGAGAACAATTACATAGAAAAAAGAGAGGCATGCACAGTCAATAAGTCTTTGTCATTGTGGGATACACTTGCCCACTTGTCTATACCAAAATTAAAAAAAGAATGAAAGGGGAAGAGTTATTTTTCATTAGGTGTCAAAGGCAACCTTAGCAAAAAGTTACCACATTAAAAAAAAAGAAAAAAATTACTATATATCATTGTGCTAGGCACGGGGGGGAGGTCAGGATCCTGCAAAGCCTCTGCTTAAAGACATTCAAACAAATCAGTGTATATTGTTCTCATTAAGTTTTTCTTTTTAATTATAAAACGTTAACAAGCTGTAGAACTTCCTTAGTTGATTTATTTGTTCATTCAACCAATCAACCAATATTTTCTAAGAGTGTGTATGTGTGTGTGTGTGCACATGTGTGTATCCAGTACTGTGCTAAGAACTGGGAATCCAGGACTAAGACACTCCCTGCCCTTTAGGGGTTCACAGCCTAGGAAAGAAACTGAGACTGGTAGCCCTAGTGAGTCCCAAGCACTGGGCAACATTCAAAGTTTGTGTTTTGTGCCAAACCCACACAGTAGGTTAATGAGATTTAATAAATGAGGCTCAGAGACGTGAAGTAATTTACCTGAGGACATTTCAGCTTCTAAACAGAAAGAGTAAGATGCAACCCAGTCTCTGTGGCTCCAAACCTCGGGTTCTTCCCACTCTACCACACTACCTCTAGTGGGAAAGACAGGAAAGCAAACGGCGCAACACAACCCAGAGGGTGATGGACATAAAGAACTCTCAAGCATCATGTGATTTTTTTCTTCCTCTCTCTAAAATGGTATGGGCAGGTTAATCAGAAGGAAAGTCAATATTATGACTGCTTGTTTTTATATTTCTGCCTGACAGTCCAGATAAAAGGTTTTAATTCTGAGTATCTTTGAGAACACAAAGCCTCGGAGCTCTGAAGCATTGCGTCAATAAGCACTTCTAATTAAATGGTTTAATAGTCAATCCTTACTTAGTTAGATTCATGAAAAATTTACATATGCATTCCATACCCAGCCCCCATTATGCTCAGCATATCACATTTCCTCCAAGAGTAAATGGACCGGACTTTTCCCCAGCCCAGAATTCTGTCTATATTTGCAACCATCCTAACCTCTTTCTCTCTGATCCTGTCCCTCCAAAGTCCAATATCTTCATCTCGCTTCCACACCACTTTCTCTGGTTCTTTGTTTTCCAGCACTTTCTCCCTCCTGTAGGTTCAAAGTCTCTCTCCCCTGACTGAAGGAAATTCAACCCATAAACATGTTAAAGTCTCTTCTATTTAAAAGTAAGAAATAAAGCAAACAGAAACAAAACAAAACCCTCTTAACTTTGCATCACGCTTTTTCTATTGGTCCTGTCTTCCCATTTTCCTCAGTTTTCTGGCAAGTTTTTGTCTGTATTTGCTGTATTCAGTTTCTCACTTTTATTTTATTTATTTATTTATTTAAACATCTCTATTAGAGTATAATTGCTTTACAATGATGTGTTAGTTTCTGCCGTATAACGAAGTGAATCAGCTATACGTATACATATATCCCCATATCTCCTCCCTCTTGCGTCTCCCTCCCACCCTCCCTATCCCACCACTCTAGGTGGTCACAAAGCACTCAGCTGATCTCCCCGTGCAATGCAGCTGCTTCCCACTAGCTATCTATTTTACATTTGGTAGTGTACATATATGTCCATGCCACTCTCTCACTTTGTCCCAGCTTATCCTTCCCCCTCCCTGTGTCCTCAGGTCCATTCTCTATGTCTGTGTCTTTATTTCTGTCCTGCCCCTAGGTTGTTCAGAAACTTTTAATTTTTTTTTAGATTCCATATATATGTGTTAGTTTCTCACTTTTTATTCATTCCTCAACTGCTATGTTGTGACCTCTGGCTCTTCCAAAAATACCTTGAATAATTGGAGGATTTTATTTTGTACTCATTCAGTCATTTAATATATATATCCCAAAATGATTTGGAAATCTTAAATCCATGATTCCAAATACACAGGATATCTTTACATCCTGACTTTTGCTGGCATTTTCAGCTGCATGTGATATTGCTGACACTTGCCTTCTATGACGTTTCTTCTTGTTCTTTTTTACTCAAACCGTTACTTCTTGGTCACGTTTGGGAGTGCTTGCGCATCCTGCCCCATTTATACAGGGGTTTCCCAGAGTTACATCCTCAGGCCTATGGTTTCCTCTCTCTACACACTATCCTGGAACATTCTCTTTAATTCTAATGATATGAATAATTATTTATAAGCTGAGGACATGCTAATATTTAGCTTTGGCTCACATCTTTTTCCAAAGCTTCAGAATCATTTAGTCAATCGCCTACTACAATTTTGATGCCTCACAAACGCATCCAAGTCAATATGTATCAAATTGAATTTTACACCATTCCCCTAAATGGACTCTCCTCCTTTGTGGGATAACACAGATATCAGTGTGTTTTGTACTTAACCCTGAAAACTAAAGGTTATCTAAGTCTCATCCCATCTCTCATCCACTTATTCATTCCCTCTCCACTACATACTGGTTAAGGGGGTTCCAGAATCCTGTTTTTTCTAGATGTTACACATCTTCCAAATCTATACCATGTTATTGCCAAAAGCAATGTCGAGAAAAAAAATGGAGCTGGAGGAATCAGACTCCCTGACTTCAGACTATACAACAAAGCTACAATAATCAAGACAGTATGTTACTGGCACATAAACAGAAATACAGATCAATGGAACAGGATAGAAAGCCCAGAATAAACCCATGCACATATGGTCACCTTATTTTTGATAAAGGAGGCAAGAGTATGCAATGGAGAAAAGACAGCCTCTTCAATAAGTAGTGCTGGGAAAACTGGACAGCTTCATGTAAAAGAATGAAATTAGAACACTCCCTAACACTATACACAAAAATAAACTCAAAATGGATTAAAGACCTAAATCTAAGACCAGACACTATAAAACTCTAAGAGGAAAACATAGGCAGAACACTCTATGACATAAATCACAGCAAGATCCTTTTTGACCCACTTCCTAGAGAAATGGAAATAAAAAGAAAAATAAAGAAATGGGACCTAATGAAACTTAAAAGCTTTTGCACAGCAAAGGAAACCATAAAGAAGACAAAAAGACAACCTTCAGAATAGGAGAAAATATTTGCAAATGAAGCAACTGACAAAGGATTAATCTCCAAAAGATACAGTCAGCTCATGCAGCTCAATATCAGAAAAACAAACAACCCAATCCAAAAATGGGCAGACGACCTAAAGAGACATTTCTCCAAAGAAGATATACAGATCACCAACAAACAGATGAAAGGATGCTCAACATCACTAATCACTAGAGTAATGCAAATGAAAACTGTAATGAGATATCACCTCACACTGGTCAGCATGGCCATCATCAAAATATCTATAAACAAATGCTGGAGAGGGTGTGGAGAAGAGGGGAGCCTCTTGCACTGTTGGTGGGAATGTAAATTGATACAGCCACTATGGAGATGAGTAATGGAGTCCCTTAAAAAAAGAAAAATAGAACTACCATATGACCCAGCAACCCCCCTACTGGGAATACACCCTGAAAAAACCATAATTCAAAAAAAGTCATGTACTACAATGTTCACTGCAGCACTATTTACAATAGCCATGACATGGAAGCAACCTAAGTGTCCAACAGCAGATGAATGGATAAAGAAGATGTGGCACATATATACAATGGAATATTACTCAGCCATAAAAAGAAATGAAATTGAGTTATTTGTAGTGAGGTGGATGGACCTAGAGTCTGTCATACAGAATGAAGTAAGTCAGAAAGAGAAACACAAATAACGTATGCTAACACATATATATAGAATATTAAAAAAATGGTTTTGATGAACCTAGGGTCAGGACAGGAATAAAGATGCAAACATAAAGAGTGGACTTGAAGACCTAGGGAGGGGGAAGGGTAAGCTGGGATGAAGTGAGAGAGTAGCACTGACATATACACACTACCAAATGTAAACTAGATAGCTACTGGGAGGCAGCTGCATAGCACAGGGAGAACAGGTCGATGCTTTGTTCCCACCTAGAGTGGTGGGATAGGGAGGGTGGGAGGGAGATTCAAGAAGAAGGGGATATGGGGAAATATGTATACATATAGCTGATTCACTTTGTTATACAGCAGCAACTAGCACAACATTGTAAAGCAATTATACTCCAATAAAGATGTTAAAGAAAAAAAAGAGTAAATGGAAAAAAAGCAACATTTGAATAAATGGAGATATGTTCCATGTTCATGTACTGGAAGGTTTAATATTATTGCCAATTCTTCTCAACCTGATTTATAGATTCAATGCAAGCTCAATCATGATCCCAAAATGGTATTTTGTCTATATTTATAAACTAATTCTAAGGTTTATACCGAAAGGCAAAAGATCCAGAAGCACCAACTCATCGCTGAGGAAGAAGAGCATAGTCATAGACCAATACTAAAACTACAGTAATCAAGTCAACATGGGGTTCATGAAAGAATAGGCACATTGATCAGTGCAACAGAATAAAGAGCCCAGAAACAGACCCACACAAATATAGTCAACTGATCTTTGGCAAAGGAGCAAGGGAAAGTAGAGAAAGGACACTCTTTTCAACAAATTATGCTGGAACTGTATGTTCACGATCAGAAAGTAAAACTAGACGTAGACCTTATACCTTTCAGAAAAAAGAAAACACCTCAAAATCAATCAAATAATTAAATGCAAAAAGCAAAACTACGAAAGATCTAGGAGAAACATAGAAGAATATCTATATGACCTTTAGTTTGCAGATGACTTTTCATGTATAACACTAAAGCAATGATTAATGAAAGGAAAAAAGTTAGATATATCAAAATTAAAAATTTCTACTCCACAGAAAACATTGTAAGAAAATTAAGACAGCCATGGTTTCGGAGAAAATATCTTCAAAACAAATTTGATAATGTACCTGTATTAAAAATATACAAACAACTCTTAAACCTCAACAATAAACAAACAACTCAATTAAAAAATGGACAAATGATCTGAACAGATACATAAGAGAAATTCCTACAGGGGGGATTCTATAAAATACCTTACCAGTACTCCTCAAACTGCAAAAAGCCAGGAAACTGTCACAGCCAATAGGAGCCTATGAAGACATATTGACTAAATGTAATGTGATACACTAGATGGGATCCTGGAACAGAAAAAGACATTAGTTAAAACTAAAGAAATATGAATAAACTAGGGACTTTAGTTAGTAATCATGTATCAATATTGTTTTATTAATTATAAGAAATATACCATAGCAATGTAGGATGTTAATAATAGGCAAAACTGAACACAGGGTATATGCGAACTCTTTCTACTGTCTCCTCTATTTTGATGTAAATGTAAAACTGTTCTAAAAAATAAAATCAAGTACTTTTCTAAAAGAGGGTATTACTTAAATAAATAATTTATAATAATTGGATCAGACAGAGGTTACCAGATTTGACTAAATTTAATTTCTAAATTTCCCTCATGCTGTCTTCAGCTGGAATGTAAAGATGATAAATTTTCTTTGCACTCCTGAATGTAATGTGTGTAAATTAGGCAAAGAAATTAAGAGTCAGAGAATTAAAAATCACGTAGCTCCTAATGGCAGAGCTGTGACTCAAACCCCTGATTTCAGACTCTAGACTCCAAGTTCTTTCCACTTTACATGTAAAAAAGTGCTCTGGAAGGTAACCAAAAATAAAAACACTCTTTTATTTCAAACAAGCTACATCATGCTTATGAAAAACACACTTGAATGTGAGAAATAGTAAAATTCAGACAGTCTGAGAAAGCCAGGAAATATATTGCAGGGGGATGGTACAAAGAGAGCCACAGTGTGGACACAGATCATGTAAGATATATATTGAAGATAATAAGTCAAATTCATATCTGTATGGTTCAAAGAACCATACTTAGGAATGGAATGAGAACAAAATGAATTCAATCACTCACATCAAAAGAATCTTTCTTTCTGTGTTTTTTTATGAGCTTTGTCTGGGGTCTTCTGGTTTCTATGGATCAAAAGCTTAAAGGCTTCACCTGTAATCTAATTTGTTATGGTTTGTTACTATTTTATTATCTAAAGGATGAGAAAAATGCAATTAGTTCACTTTACAACATTCAATTTTTTAACATCGCAGCGGTTAATTTTCCAATATCTGAAATATCCTCTTCTTTTCAAATTCTGATCACCATTACTTTTTGTTTTTTTAATATCTTTATTGGAGTATAATTGCTTTACATTGTTGTGTTAGTTGCTGCTGTATAACAAAGTGAATCAGCTATACATATACATATATCCCCATATCCCCTCCCACTTGCGTCTCCCTCCCACCCTCCCTATCCCACCCCTCTAGGTGGTCAAAAGAAGAGCTGATTTCCCTGTGCTATGCGGCTGCTTCCCACCAGCTATCTATTTTACATTTGGTAGTGTATATATGTCCATGCCACTCTCTCACTTCGTCCCAGCTTACCCTTCCCCTCCCCGTGTCCTCAAGTCCATTCTCTATGTCTGCGTCTTTATTCCTGTCCTGCCCCTAGGTTCTTCAGAACTTTTTTTTTTTTTTAGATTCCATATATATGTTATCATATGGTATTTGTTTTTCTCTTTCTGACTTACTTCACTCTGTATGACGGACTCTAGGTCCATCCACCTCACTACAAATAACTCAATTTCGTTTCTTTTTATGGCTGAGTAATATTCCATTGTATGTACGTGCCACATCTTCTTTATCCATTCATCTGTCGATGGACACTTAGGTTGCTTCCATGTCCTGGCTATTGTAAATAGTGCTGCAATGAACATTGTGATACATGACTCTTTTTGAATTATGGTTTTCTCAGGGTATATGCCCAATAGTGGGATTGCTGGGTCATATGGTAGTTCTATTTTTAGTTTTTTATTTTTTTTATTTATTTTATTTTATTTTTTTTATTTTTAGTTTTTTAAGGAACCTCCATACTGTTCTCCATAGTGGCTGTATCAATTTACATTCCCACCAACAGTGCAAGAGGGTTCCCTTTTCTCCACACCCTCTCCAACGTTTATTGTTTGTAGATTTTTTCTTGATGGCCATTCTGACTGGTGTGAGGTGATACCTCATTGTAGTTTTGATTTGCATTTCTCTAATGATTAGTGATGTTGAGCATCCTTTCATGTGTTTGTTGGCAATCTGTATACCTTCTTTGGAGAAATGTCTATCTGTACTTATTTCCACACCATGATTTAGAAAAGTTCAGAAGACAAAACTTTAAATTGTTAAATTGTGTATTAGTATTTATAAAGGCAAGTGTTTGCCAAAATCTTGTTTAGTGATTTTGTGAGCAAATTCAAAATTTAGCTGGAGGATATTATAAATATAATAATATCAATTCTATGAATTAAGTGCAGTAAAGTTAACTCCATATTAAATTTGTAATATATGAGTCCATGTATATGTAAACAAAGATGATACAAGATACTTAGAATAACACACTTATTCAATTATATAAATTTCCTTTCAAAAAAATATGTACTTCTGGTTTCTACACAAGGAGATAAATGACATAACACTAGTTGATTCAACATAAGGGCTGATTACAAGTTGGAAAATAAATTAAAGCCAAGAGACTTCACTTTTAACCAGCAGGACACATTTGCTTTTCAAGTGAAATGTTCTTGAATGAAAAGGTTAATAGAAAATAATATTAAGTACGTGAAAACTTGTCAAAAACTTACTTTTATCCCTGTACTCAAATAGCCTATGGGGTGAACAGTCAAATAAATTATAAAGGTAAAATGGAAGAGACAGAACCCTGGAGCTGAAACTAAATTGAAAAAGCAAAGGAAAGGAAAAACAAATCATTTGCCAATGTGTAAAACTGTGAAATGACCTCATTTCATACGTTTGGAAAGTCTCATATGTTTTTTCCCAAAAATCCAACAAACCATCCTCCTCAATGGTAAGCTTACCTGTCAGAGGTATTGATATTATGGCTTGCATTGTCCACTTTCCTCCAGGAATTACTGACTTCTAAAGGGATTATTAGAGTTACACTACATGTCTGGATATAATAAAAGCAGATGACAATCACATACTCTAAATCTCTAGACTATGTGTGTAATTACCTGAGTTGCCTACTGCATATACAGATTCTTGGGTTCTATTGCTGATATACCAATTCTGATGGCTGAGACCCAGAATCTACCTTTTCAACAAGCATCCAAGTTGATGGTTGCCACACTAATACTTAAGAACTTTGCTTCAAGCTAATATAATTGATTACAGTGTAAGATATATAACTACCAAATAGAAACTAAAAGTGGAAACAAATAAGATATAAAGGTTTAACAAACTGGATTTGTTTGTTTACAAAGTTAAATGAGAATATGTCTAAGAATATCACAATATAAATTAAGTAGTAGTAATATCGATCAAATCCCAGATGGATTTCAGTACTGGTTGAAGACAGTTTGTGGTTGAAAAAGAGTCCTTTTTTCCTTCTTTCTTTCTTTTCTTGCTTAAGTGAACCAATCTCACATTGAGCTAACTTTGAGATCAGAAAAAGATAAAAGCATCATATCTATGTTATATAACTGATTGCTGAGCTTTTATTCTTGTCCCCCATTCTTCAAGCTTTGTCTTTGGTAATGATAATTATACAGAGGAGAATAGAGCAGGTAAGGGGAAGAGAGAGAGGTGACTGGGGAAGGCTACTGTATACAGGTGGTCAGCAAGTATCCAATTTTATAAAGACATAGAAACTAACACTTTAATTGGTCTTAATGTATTTCCTGTATTGTTTACTCAACATTGGTAGTTTCATCAGTAATATAAATGTATACCAACTGTTACTGTCCTGAAAGTAAGAAGATAAATTTTGTATAGTTGATTTTCGAACAGTTCAGAAAGATAATTTACACAAAATGCGGTCATTTTACATATTCTTAATTTAATAATAAAAATCACTTATGTGTTTAAATTGGTCAAAAGAAGGCAATCAAAATCCTACCTTTTTTAGGTTTGTAAGAAGCGAATTCTCCAAGAAGACAGAAATAAACAACAGATCTCCATATGTCTTTGATGTCACAGCCATCCAAAGTCAAAAATCTGTCAGGAACAAGCCAAACAAAAAGGGTGTTTTAAAGACAAGAGTCCTGGGACACACACACTACACACACACACACACACACACACACACACACACACACACACACACAATCAAGTAAAAACATGCCTATCCCTCTGAGTTTAAAATGGCAGCCTGGGCCAAAAAAGATCTATTCATGAATGAAAGACTTTGAGATGCAAATCTTTACAACTGACCAATCCCTGTTCTACCCTTCAAAACCTCCAAAGCCACTTCCCTGATTTAGAATTAATGACACATAGGCATCAGTCATGAGTATGATTTTCACAATTACTGAAGGGTTTTCCAGTCTGCCCCTGTTCAGAGCAACGATTGTTGGACATTGTGGTTCAATTAGAATTTGAAATGTGCCATTATTCCATACAAACGCTTTTTTACTCATTTTCCTTTAGCTCCTAAATTACTTTTGACATTGCCCTTTCATAAGCTCGATTTAGTATTAGCTTCAGTTTCGTGAGATACCTTTCAGTCAGATGATATCTGTCTTACGTTTGTTAACCTGGTTCTATTTGGGCGCCAAGTTGCCCGGCTTCGTGTGGGAGCATCTCTACCTTTCCGCTTTCTTACATTCATGTCTTTTCTGGGCAAAATGACCCTTTTACAGCCCTGAAGACAATTTCAGTTTGCTTTTTTCTCTTCCTACTCAAAGAAATACAAGAAGGAGTCACTAGACCAATACTTATCATATTCTCCTTCATTTCACAATAACTATTTCATAGAGTTTTTCAAAAAATTACATTTACTGTTATGTACGTTCACTGTAACAATCAAAACAAGGAGAGAGAGGAGAAAGGTAGTTTTCTCCTTTTATTCCACCGACATCATGTAACCAATGATAATATTTTGGTGTTTATCTCTCCATTCTTCTCCCAAGGCTTTTGCAAACCTATGTAAACACCGATTTACATATCTGACCTTTACATTTTTCATTTGGTTCTCTAGATGCGGCTTTTTTTCTAAAACTTCTTTGCACTGGAACTGGAACTGGTTCAGGTATTATTTTCTTATTCCTCCTTCATGATATTTTACATATTTTCATTTATATCATACTCTGGGGACCTTGCTTCAGCTCTTAGCAGAACTGCCAGTCCCGTTTTGTCTAGCTATGCCCTTATTGAACTGCAGGTGGCTGCCCTCTGGAGATGTCCAAGTGTAATTTGGCCTCATCCTCAGCTTTTCTCTTCTCTGAGAGTTAAAAGTGACTGGATCCAATTCAGCGAGCAGGTGTTAATTGTGACTGTGTGGCAATTGTCCCTTGCATGGGACTCATGGAATATTAGCTTAAGAAGGACTCTGTTATAGCAAGAGAGAGATTCTAGAATTTGTGGAACAAGCAGGGTTGTTGGAATGTTACTTATGTGGATCCAAAACATCTTAGCGCTGATCTATTGAAAATTTTTTTTATTACTTGATAAGGTTTAATTAGTCATTCTCAGAGCTGGCTTCTTCCAGGGAGGCTGATTTTACCTACAGATGTAGAGTAACTTTACTGGTCAATTAGCTAGGTGAACAAAATATGTAAAACAGATTGGGCAGCCACTGGGTGGCAGCAGAAATTTGATAAATATACTGCATGAATATACTTTCTTATTGTTTTATCTTATCTCTTACAGTTTAGCATACTAAAAGACAACATTTTTTCAACAAAATATCTTTTAATAGATTATATTCATCTAACTTTTCTCTCTAACATAAACTAGGATATTCGACTATGAGAAAACTTCAAAACATTAAACCTTATGACCCATTAGTCTATGAACATAATATGAAATTTTAACATTACTCAGGATAACTTTGTAGGTGGACATACATTGTTTTCCTAATAATTAAAAGTTGTCATTACTTTTAGTAGCTTTAAAAATCTACTAACAGAAGTTTTATATATTCAAAGAAAAAATGTTGAAGAATTCAGAAAGGAGAAAGAACAAAATTACTCAAAATCTCCAAACCTAAATTAACCATTGATAGTCACTTGTTATTATTTATCTTGTCTTTTTCAACAATAATAATGTCTATTTTTACATAACACTTTAAACTGCTCTTTTTTTCTATTAACATAATGTGAATTATTTCCCCATGTCATTCAATATCCTTTTGCAATATTACATTGTTATTCAATAATATTCCCTCATATGGCTAGAACAATTTATAACCAGTTCCTTCTTGTTAAGCATTTGTCAATTATTTACCAATGTTTCTAGTATTTACTCTTATAGACAACTGTTGCTAATTTTGAAGGCTAGATAGCTGATGGTTTTCAGCCTTCCAACGTGAGGTGGTAAATTAGTATTTCATATAGTGAGAGATCCTGGTGCAATGTGTTTTTTAGCTTTCTGACCAGAACTTTCGATCAGAATTACTTGGATTGGTTCTAAATCAGAACTCCAGGTTTGAGGCCCAGACTTCTGCAGTTTTTAACAAGCTACCTGAGCTATTTAAATGCATACTGAAGTTTCAGAACCACTCACACTCTAAATAAAACGATATGGTCAGAGGCCTCAGTAATACTGTTAACAGGAAATACACAAACTTGGAAAAACATTTACATTTCACTTGTTTCCATTTCTTCCTATATGAAATGGAAATGATGATAAATCCTAAGGTTAGGGTAAGGCCACTGGAATACTGATATTTATAAAGAGTTCATTTCCAACTAAAATGCAGGCATTGGAGACACTGTGGGGAAGAATGTCTCTTTGAATACAAGAGGTCATGTATCTTGAGTGCAACAAACATTATGCTAAGCTGTTTACATGTATCGTTATTTCTCATAACAAACTTTCCAGGTTACATGGATAAGCTCAGAGGTTCAGACTGATTAAGTAAATTAACCTAGATTACATTGTTTGTCAACATCAAAATCTGAATTCAATGAAGTCTTTCTGGTGCTATGACCTATATTCATTCATGTCTAGGACTCTGTAAGGCTATACGCAGAAAGGTGCACGTATAGGTAGGCAGATGAAGTTTCTTACTGGTTCAATAAAGGGTTATTGCATGGTTATTGCTTTGTCTCCTCCCCCATGCTGTTTACAAATGGCAAGGGAATACTTCAGAGCTGATGACTGAGAGGCAAAATTGTACTTTTGATTTTTTGTAAGCTTCTGCATTTCAGATGGTGCAATTATCAATAACAGGTCAAAACGTGGTATATATATTGTTCAGAGGTTTTGAATAAAAGATGTAATAAAATGCTCTATGACACAAAAACATATCTCCGCTGACAGTTTCTTTAAGATTTACAGCTATTCGTAACCAGAAGGGGTCTATGACAGAGAAGCTAATTCTGGAGTAGTTCACGCATGTTGACATGTACACAGGACTGCATGCTTTACAAAGGGCATGGCCTTTGGAGACACAGGGTCCTTTTCAGTTGACTTAATGTGTTTGACTCTTACATTCCTTATCTGAAAATGTGTGGCTTTAGAACTAGCAAGGCAGTAGATGATATGATATATGATACCCTTTTAATATCTTGCTTGGTGAATAAATAAATAATCCAACTTTTTATTAGAAGCTAATAACATGGGCAAAGGAAAAATAATTGATTTTAATTATTTCCTGGGAAAGTTACACTTTATTCTCAAGTTGGGCCTTTGGAAATAGCTGATCCCATCAGTCATGCAAGAGTCTTGGTAAACGGAAGGCCTAGAAGTTCATTATTTTGCCTTGTGTGAGAGCTTCCCCTTCTTTAAGGGCTATTCTGAGAATTAGGATAATTATATGTAAATTATCTACCACAGCATAGAGACCTAGGATGTAATATTTGCTTTTGCCTACACCCTGAAGGCTCTCCATCAGATAGATGCCCACTTGGCATACCTCTGCACCCTCATACCTTCTTCAGTTCTCTACTCAAATATGGCCTTTATATTAGCTCAGGAAATCACAACAATAGACCATGGACTGGGTGGCTTAAACAATAAAAATTAATTTCTTACAGTTCAGGAGGCTGGGAAGTCCAAAATCAAGGTGTTGGCTGACTTGGTTTCTGGAGAGACTTCCTTCTTGCTTGTCCTTACATGGCAGAGAGAGAGAGAGAGAGAGAGAGAGAGAGAGAGAAACTCTGTAATCTTTTCTTACAAGAATACTAATTCTATAGTATTGGGTCCTACCTTTAGGGCCTCATTAAATCCTAATTATCTCTTTATAGGACCTCCTCCAAATATAGTCACAATCAGGATTAGGGCTTCAACATATGAATTTGGGGGGACACAATTCAGTCCATAGCACTTTCTCAGTGAGGCCTTCCCTGGAAACCTATCTACATCTACGACCTGTACACCATAATCCTCCTTATGCCCTTACTAGACTTTATTTTCCTTCATAGCACTTTCCATTTTCAAACATACTGTGTATATTATATGTTCAATTCTTTGCTACCTGTTTCCCCACACGAAAATAAAACTCAGGGATTTGGGGGTGTTTGTTCGTTTTGGTACTAGTAGCAGCCACGACAGAGCGTGGCACAGAGGAAGCCAACAATGTAAACAATGCTTGCTGTGCCCATGGATGGACTATTCTCTCTGATGCACAATGGAACCTTTTAGAGATACCAAAACAGAGATGTAGCTACAACCTGCTCTTCAGTAAGCTTCAGTCCAGTGACATATACGGGATTTGCTGTAAATGAATGAAGCTTCCTAACTATAAACTGTAATGCAGGAAATGACCAGAAGGAAAGTAGAAATCTGTGCTGTGCACAGTCCTGGGAGACATCTGCTTCTCACACAGGAGCTAACCTCTTCAGAGTTGCATAAATCTATTTGCTGAACTAGGGGTTAGGAAATCAGATTTCCCATTATTAAATGTATCATTCATTCTTGGTAATATTTATATCAAATCTATATGCTGAAGTATGTTTTAAATATCCATTCTCACAGGCAAATTATACACAGAAATAGCCCCTGTGACAATATTTTAAGAAATGACCATGTGTAAGAATAGCCAGTTTCCAGCCCAGGTTTTCCTTTCTGATAAATTAGCATGATATTCACTAAAAAAAAGAGGAATGATTTGCTCGACCTCAGCCAGAGGGCTTTGTAAGTCAAGTCATCCTGAATTTTATTAAGCTTGCAAAGGTATTTTTAAAGCATTGCCTCATTCATTTGAATGTTAACTATAGGAAAAATAATCTCTTATTTCATTTTCCTGCTAAAGTCTAAAGAATGTTATTGACATTGCTATCTATTAGTACAACAGTGAACCCAAAGTGAAATGAGATGATGATTTACCTCCTCTGGCGAGTCATGCAGGGCATGAAACCACAATTCTGAAGCAAACCAGACCATCTGTGCTGTTTTCTCCAGATGAGTCGAATTTGGTGACAAATCATTCTCCACACAAAGGGTTCTTTCTTTTCATTTTTCTATTTTAAGTGAGAAAGTGTAATTCCTCCAGTAGAAGTTGCAGAAAAGTATTTTGCCTCTCATACTATATTGCCTAAATATTTTGACTCTGAACCTAAAGTACGCAATAAATTAAATTATGACTTCAAAGGAGATTTCTCTCTCTGAAACTTCAATTATTCTCTCACTGTTCCTCCCATCCACACCCACGCTGTTCTGGGAAATAGGATGCTTCCTGGAAAGGTACATTTGAATGACATTTTTTAAGAAAATTCCTTCTATCTTATGATAATGCTTCGTGACACAATGCTGAAGCAGAAAACACTAAAAAAAAGTTTGGTAACTTTTATATTTCTTGAAGAACCAAGTCATCAATAAGAACTTTTGTCTTATATAATTCAGCACCCAGCATAGCAATATGGATCAGTAAAATGTTTGCTCATTGAGTGTTGGATGAATCTTGGCACCAGAAGTGCCCCAATTGTTAGAATCCCTTTACAAGCATTATGGGTCAAGGAGTAAGCTCTGCTTACTGTCAGTGAGACGACACACTCTCAAGTAGAAAGGGAAGTTAAAGCATCTATTTTTGGAAATAGCTAAATGAAATTTTTCACACAATCTAACCTTACAAGTAAATAGTTACTTTGACATGTCTTCAAATATTTGCTTATTAAATCCTTAAAATATTAGCTTGCCACAGTGCTTTAAGAAACATTTACAAGTAAGAGGTGATAAAAGATGGCTTTGTCCTCGGGGTAAGATGGTGAGTCAGACACTGAATAGGAGTGTGAATAATTCCAAGTCATGTTCTTACAGCAGTGGCATAACAGACAGGGGGGCAGAGGCTACTGGGGCTCCCAAATATTTTTCTCTGTATGGTGGCAGCTTATCACTCATGTTCCCAGTTCCCCGGGCGGGAATAAATGGATCAGTAGGACTCACTTAACCAGTCAAGATTTGCTTGGAAAAATATTGATACTGGTGATGTTTATCTCTGGTACTGTGTGTCCCGGGGTTACCTGTTGACTGCCTCTTCTGTGCTTTTTCATTTCCCCCAGTGGTCAAAATGTTTCCCTCTTGTGATTCCCAGCAAATCGGGGAGCTTTTATTTCTCAGAAGTACTGGCCAACACACTGTGAGTTCCCTGACTTCAATCAAAACCTGCAACTTGCAGGTGCAGGACTTGCTCTTTGTTTTCTTATCAGAACCCTATTGAATAACATGAATACTCAGAAGAAACGTCAACTCCTTAAAAAAAAAAACAGCCCACTTTGCAATGTATATCAGGGCACTGCTATTTTTTGCTATAGTCTCTGTAATATGATTTGACTTTTTAATATTGGAATATGTATTACATTGATTTTTAAAAAGTATTAAAGAGTATCATCAACACTGGGTACCACAAACATTGTTTTAATATGCTGTTAACTTTTACAAAATCAATTGTCAATATTACCAACATCCAAACAAATTCCTAGAGTCACGTAAGAAGGGCTTGGTGACAGGGCTTCTGGAATGTGTAAAGGATTGTACAGCCTGCAGAGATCATTAGCAGGAGGACTGATACTGATGAGCACTGTTCAAGGGAAACGATTGGGATGCTGACAGGGAAGAGTGTGTCCTCCCTCCCGGTGGGACTGCCCTAAATCTATGTCAGATGTGGCAACGGATGCCCCCCTGGAGGTTTCATTCTCGTCCAGCTGCAATCTTAAATGGCTTCATCCACTCAGTTACTTTTCCCACTGCACTTTGTACCTGTCTTGGTTACACTCTTGTCACAATAAAATTATTGATCATCTTTCCCATTGGCCTATAATTTTTTAAGATTTTGGGACCCTCTGATTTTTCTCAGCATCCCCAGTACTTAGCAGTATATGTAGCAGCCATGTGTCTTATAGCAAATAAGAGGATGGGCTTTGGTCTCTGAAAAACCTTCTTTCATACTCCAGATCTGTGTATTCTTTTCTTTAAACTTTCTAAGCCTCAGGTTCTTTGTATGTTCCATGGATATAATAGCAGTGCTTCCCTTATGGGATTTTTCTCAGGATAAATGTGATAATTAACACCTGTGAAATGCTTTGCAGCACTTGGTACACAGCATTTTACAAGTATTATCTATTATTATTTTTTAATAAAGAAAGTCTGCATTTTGGGAACTCTGGGAAATTGCCATATTCGGGGTAGTACATAGCTAAATCTCTGAAAGTTTATTTATATGAAGAGAATTTATAAAATCTCCTTCATATTCAGATCATGAAGGCTAAAGACTTGGAAAGGATTTATTTATTACTAAGAGAATCACAGTTAGAAAGCTGAGATTGCAGAGTGTGGTGTCTTTGATTACTCCCAGGTTTTGCCAAGGAAAGCATTTTGGACAAAAAAGATTCCACAGAAGAACGTTTCCAAGCTCACAGATACAGAGAACAGATCGTCAGGTGGTTGTCAGAAGTCAGGGGAGTGAGGTGGGTGAAATGGGTGAAGGGAGGGAGACAAAAGGCACAAACTTCCAGTTATAAAATGAGTAAGTCTTGGGGATATAATGTATAACATGTGACCATAGTTAATAACACTGAATTGCATAGCTGAAAGTTGCTAAGAGAGTAGATCTTCAAAATCCTTACTGCAAGAAAAAAAAATTTTTGTAACTGTGTATTATGATGAATGTTAACTACACTTACTGTGATGATCATTTTAAAATATATTCAAATATCAAATCATTGTGTTGTATACCTGAAACTAATATAATTTTTATGCCAATTATACCTCAAAAGCAAAAACAGAACCATTTCAAGGTCAAAATATGAAAAAAAAAAAGAAGAAAAAAAGAAACTGCTACCAATCTCACATTGTCCTTCTCTTGGTAAAAAGATGTCTGGTATGCTCTGGACTGGCCTGCTAACAGTAAGGAAATTACATATTTGAAGATTAGAGATAAGGAATTATCCATAGATTCCTACTCTAAATGTAGTTTTAACAAATTTTTTTTGAATTATTGAATTTTTTAAGATGCCAACTCATTTCCCACAGCTTATTCCCCTGAAAATATAAATTATTTTACCAAAAAAATAAAAATAAAACCAAACAAACCTATGTGGTACAAAAAAAGTCTACACTGAGCTCACATGTTAAAGGAAGAAGAGGTATAAAATGTGTCAGTGGCTTCCACTTAGAAGCCATCATGGAGAACTGTTCCCACTCAAGCCTTTCAATTCCACATTATGAAATTTAAAGTTATTGGCAAATGAATTTTATATTACAGTAAGAAATCATGTTTTTAAAATTTCTATACAAATGGACATGCATAAATGTTGCCACTTATATATAGGAAAAGAACATCCCGGAGAAACTCTTGTGGTTCGTACAGTCATTGAGGCAAACCACACTCTCCCATCTCTCTGTGTCTGGAAGATGTTCCAGCATCCCAGGATTGGACACTGAAAGCCAAATGAATCAAGGAAGATAGAACCATAGTTCTGCACTCCTCTGAAATCCCTCCACGTTCCCTCGTCATTAAAAGAATGAGGATTTGGAACACAGCGTTTTCCTGAAATAAAACCATAATTTGAAACTATAGATATAAGTTTGGATCAAAAGTGAAACCTATTTTCCATTTACCAGCTTATGATAAACAAAGACGTGATGAGTACCCAGAAAACAAGATGAATCTTACTTGATCTCAAGTGTCCAGGACCTTCTGTTGAAGCAGCTGGATGTTCCCACCCTTTAGCCAAGTTGCTATTTATGGGGCGTGTCCACCGAACAAGGTGTTTGGAAACAGCGAAAGGGGGAAATGCCTGGACATTTCGTTGTGTTTGGGTTAAAGCTCACCTTTGAACCACCTCTAAATGATTTCCTTAAAAAAAGAGAGAGAGATTGTAGATGGAAATTTTAGCTTAAGAAAGGTACCTCAGAAACAAACTTCCCCTAAGTGCAATGGATATACTAAGTATAAATCCTAACTCTTGATAAAAGCAGATATTCAGCCACTCTTCACTGATTTGTTGTAATAGGGCCGTCTCTTTTGATCTGTCTGCATCTGTTTGCATTGGTCTATGCTTTGCAGGATTGCTAAATAGTCAGGTATCACAATGGGATATTACTTAATATAGCTGAAAAACGATAAAACTATTTTAAATAAAATGACAAAAAGAAACCCCAGCCTTTGCTTTGTAAATCAGGGGACCTTCCTCCAGTTAGTGAGGATGTATGTAATTTATTGCACTGGCAACTGGAGAAAAGTTTCTGCAGGTAAAAATACTGGGTTCATTGCCCAATTTAGACTTCCAGATTAGCTGTGACATTGGAGGACTCCAACTTCTGATTTCTGCGTAACACTGTGGATAACTGTGTGTGCTCTGAACTTGAAATATTAAGTCTAGGCAAGCTACAACCAAAGTCTTCAAATAATTTTAAGGAGACACACTTTCTAGGATTTATGTTCAACTGTCTTCTGCAGAAAGAAGTCCTACTACTCTCCTGGCTAGGCTCTTTCTAAGTAACATACGTAAGTTTGTTGAATCACTGGGTAAATCACCTGTTCTCAGATAAAGTCTACGACAGATACAAATACATACTTTAGATCCTAAGAGCAATTGTTATTCAAATTATGTCACATTCATGTATTAAGAATAATGAAATATTTATATAAAAATTGTTTACTGTTGTACCTATTATGAGACTAAATGAATTTAAACATATAAAGTGCTCAGATAAATTTCAAGAAATGTCAGCTTAAAGAATGCTTGACTGTACAATTTTCCGTAATGAATTTTGGAATAGATGATGCCTGGGGAGTAATGCAATGAAAACAATAAAAAATTTCCACAATGCTAAATAAAATTAAGAATGCATTCTGTAAATATTTTAATAGAGAAAATAGGACAAAAAAAGGAATGCCAGTATTATAGTGAAAATAACTTAATGAAACTTAGAAGTATCTATCTTCCATTGTCTTACCTGAATAAGCTGTACTTTCATCATTATAATAATTTATGAGGAGGAAGAAACATGTTTTTAGTTCTTTTTTTCCTGCAAAGTAAGCACCCTCTTTTGCCATCTGGTGGCTAAAGATAGCATTTTCCATGTAGATAAAAACAGCTGAACTCAGATTTAACAGCCAGTTATGTTTAATGCTTTCAGATTCATCTCACTGTAAAGATATGAATATTTTCTTAACCAATGTAAATATAACTGAGGCAACTTTGTTCTAATGGTTCACAGCATTTTATTCAAATCACTCTAGCTGTAATATTTAATGCAAGATAAGAAAAACTAACCAGAGCAATTCTTTTAAAAAAGAATTTTGAGAGGTAATTCATCTTAAAGTTAAAATTAAATATGGTAGTAACAATTTGTTTGACTTACCTGTCTTTTGGTATAAAGAATTAACAACATCTTTACAAAACAAAAAGTTTCAAATAGAATTTTAAATAAGCACAGTACAATAGACATGGTTAATTTCAAAGAGGTCTCAACAAATAGTTATAATTGTATGTTGACAATTCACCATACCAAGAAGCGTAGAAAGTTTAAGAGCATATGGTTTGTTCTCCTTATAAACTTTTTGTTAAGTAAAAGTTTGAATGTATTTAGTAGTATCTTTTATGTGTATATAACTACCTCATTTCATAAAAAATTAAAGATGACAATAATTGAAGGTTTAATTTCTTTATTTTCTCCCAGAATATTTTAATATTGAAACCCAAATTGTTACTTTAGAGAAAGGGAAAAACAGAGAAACATGAAGAGACAAACATTTCATTTAACTTATGGTATCGTGAGCAGTCACTTTTGTAGGCAACACTTTTTTTTTTCTTTGTAGAAAAGAAATAAAAAACAAACAGCACCATTAAAGAATGCATGATCCCTGAATTCTAAACAAAACACTGTCTAAAAATCGTTTCAATGCTTGTTGCACTCCGTCACATTTTGTCAGGTATCAAAGCAAGCATAACAGTATTAAATTGTAGCAGTCTTACTGATTCAACTGCTCCCCTTCTGAGGATTTTACACACCTTTTCTGAGTTTTTCCTGTGGGAATAATATATTCTTTGGTAGAGGACTGAAGAAGGGTTTGACTTTTCTGTATGCTGATATAAAATGTCTTTGTACGTTCAGGGCCTTTGCCCCCCCATCTGTGTTTGTCATGCATGTTATGTTTGGGTTGATTCACATTTTGCTGTAACACTGTAAGAGTAATACCGCCTTTTAAAAAAGGCATTACATGGCTAATGTTAAACAGATGTAAACATTCAGAATACTGACCAAAGGAAAAAAATACTCACAAACACACATTAAAAAACAACAACAACAAACAAAAAACTGTACTGAAAAGAGGAATCAGATTAGGTTTCCATGAAGCCAGGGGGAAAAATACAGCAGTACAAGAAAAATTATGGCAAGCAAGTAAAGCACTTTTTTTTTTTGAAACATTCATGAACAGTACAAATACAACAAAGTTTTTCTACAGTCTAAATTATTCTGCAACTATCAAATAGGGTACAAAGCGAAAGAGTATGTGCTATAAAAAAGCAGCTCCTTTAAATTATAGTAAAAACGCTTTTTGTTTGCTTTACAGTGACAAAGCATGAGGACTGAAGACAAGATTTTTATATTCAGTGACATTTTGGCTACATAGGCCCCTGACAGTCTGATGAGTTCCTTTCCTAGGACTCTTCACATTGTTCTCTAGAAACATGGACAGTGACTCTGGGCTTTGCGTGTTCAGCGGGCTCACTCTCTCCAGGCGGCTAGCGCGGTGCTGACTTCCACACCACTGAGAGGATGCAACCCTTAACGGCGCTTCAGCTCCTGTCACCTGGGACTGGACCAGACCCGGGAGGAACTGGGAAACCAAGGCCACAGTAACTTCCCCTTTTGAAATTGTGCGAGTGTTTGTAAAGGGCATGGGGCTGTAGCATCGTGTATTCTTACTCTTGGCTTCTTTATGAAGCACTGTACACACCAGCTTGTTTGTATCTGTTTATTTTGGATGAATAAGGATAGCCAAGCTCTAGAAGTCAGCTAAACCTTCCATAGCTCATCCCAGAAACACCACCACAAAGTCTTTATAGCAACCAGGCTCAACCTCAAAGGTTTGTTTTCAAGTTTTTTCTTCAAACTAGACCTTAGCAGGAAAATAGTCCATATAACTATGGTGCTCAGGTCACCGACATTTCTGCTATTCTCACTTTGGGGAAGGAAAAATATTTTCATTCTGAAAATGAATTTGCATCAGAACGTTTGTATTAACATGCCCATTAACTACCTAAATGTCTTTATACAACCTCAGGCATATGCATACTGTATAGGAGGGGGATCAGGGAATAGCAGTTTTCTTCCTTCCCCTGTTCCAAAAGTGCTACTTAGGGAAATACATCCTTTGTGAAAATAATAATTAAAAATTACATGTTAGATGTGCAAGCTCTATTCCTGATAGGGATATCCCAGTGTCCAATCATCAGGATAATGCACACACTAAAATTTGCACATTACACCACAATAACCATGTAGTAAATAACATACTCCATTTGCACATAGGCAGATATCTGTGGATATCAGGAAACTAAGAACCTGCTCGCCTAATCCAAATATACTGGGGTTTGTATATATATTAAATGGCCACTTGTAACATATCTGACCCACTTTTTACTTCTGAATTTTTCTTTCCATTCTTCTAGCCCAAAGATATTAATTTTTCAGTAATATAAACCATATGCAAACACTAGGAATTTAAACCGGGGCAAAAAAGAGCAAGGGCAGAGAAATATTACGCTCTTTGGACCAGGGTGGTACAATCCACGTGTGATCAGCAATTGATTTTCCAAACTTATTATGAGAAAAATCAGAACATAGAGAAGGATACTTTTCTGTATTCCCAGTAAGTAATTTGCACGCAGTATCCCACAATGATGGAACTGATAATTTTGCCTCATATGCAGAGTGCAAAGGTTGTGAAGACCACAGTTTCAACTCGGTGTCAGTTACTGATGTGGTAGTGTTGAATCTGCTGGTGTAGACAGTATCTGACACTGGTAGAGCGGCAACTGAATTTGGCAGAAGGAGCTGGCATGCAAGTGTCTATATTATAGGGGTCCCCCTCTGTGAAACTAGAGCATGCCCTTCTGAACCAAGATGACATCAGAGCCAAGCAGACCACAGAGATACCGCTGACGAGGACACCACCCAAACCACCTGGTGCACAGTGAACTAGGGATCTGCTGGAACTAACACTGCCTTCCTTGGGAAGGGCTCGTTAAGTGCATTGCTAATATTCTCAGTCGTTAATTCTGTTAATTTTAACGTGAAACACAGAAGTGACAGCAACTGAAGCACCGAATCTCAGCCGCGGAGGTAGGCCTTCTTTGCTTTGCTTTCTTTCTAAGATAAAGTATCTTTCACTATCAGCACTTTGTTAGTAAAAATGACATCTCTATCACCTAATGATATTTGGCAACATCACAATAATAAATATGGAGGAAAAAAAATATACCATGGTTGATTACTATAAAAAAAAAATTAACAAGTTTTTTTTTTCCCCAGGACTGAAATTTCTGCTCATTCCAGTTAATTTTTAAGACATATTTTAAGGGAATGTCAAAAGTTAACATTGATTAGGATGATCCCTTGTGAAAATAGCTGTCAAATTCTCACCCTGGATACAGAAGATTTTCCCCCCATATTTTTTAAAATTCTACAGCCACAATCAACCAGTGGGTTAATGGTACTCCACATTTTGTGCTCTGTAATCTGAAGTTAAATGGACATGGTCTTTGTTCTTTCATCTCCCCACAGTGTGCATGTGCTTTTGAACTTGCTTTAGGGAACAGAGCCTGCTGAACTCCAGCTGTTCTCTGGCATGAGGGTGGCCACAGTACATGGAATGGAGCTCAAATACTCAACGCCCAGACTACTGGATAAACACTGACAATAGTTGTAAGATGCAGTATCCCTTTTTCAAAAGCAGTTCCACTCCCCCAAATATGAAGAATGCACTGAATTCACCTGAAGGGGGGGCGGGGGTGGGAAACAAAACATGCAACACCCAGAACAATTTTTTAAAATAAGGGCTAGTTTAGAGTCAAATATAATTACATAGATCGTGACTCATGAGGAAAAAACTGTTCAGAAAAATGTTGACACTTCAGCCTTCTATAGTCCCTCTCATCATCAATGACACTTTAAAAACAGAGGTGGCCAACCTCTGCAAAGTCGGAAGCCAGAATACACTGGTGTCATCAATAAAGGGTTACGATTATTTCCCCCCAATTTTAATATCTAGTAATTGTATTAGAGTGAATAGAATGGACCGATATTTACATCGCCAACGCATTTAGGTGTGTTTGCATACACAGCATTTTACTTGTTTGCTTTGAATTTTAGGACATTTTTTTTCATACTTGCTCTTAGAAGCCACACATGAAGCTCTGAATCCTCTGGGCCTATGGCTCTCTGTTGTCCAACTGATCTTACAGTCTCGGGTGTCAAAGGGCTTGAACCAGATTGCTGGGCATGAGGCCCACACTGCAATTTCAGGTGGAAAAGACATTTCACTACAATATGTGTACCATGTCCAAGGCAGATCCAGAGAATCTGCCAGTCTCTGAAAAGAGTCAAAAGGGAGGAAAGAGAATAAGGACAGTGGAGTTCATTAATGGCATACCTCCTTTAATACCTTTTGTGATATGAGTAAATACAAGGAATCATACACTGAAATCAGATTCCCTTTTCCAAATATGATGTAACCACTATGGTAAAGGTAGGTCCAAAGGAGTCAACGGTTGGAACCCTCGCTGTAATGGTTAATCTACAGAAGAATGCATCACCACCTTAAATTGCTGTTACCGATCTCTCTCCACATCTCCATTTCTGGTTACCATTAAGTAGTTTAAAATGTCCTTTTCCTATCTACACCTGGATTAAAAAAAGAAAGAAACAAATTGGGAGTGACCTGTATACACACGAATAGAAACTTTCCAAAGCTGCAAATGGCAACTAAATATGTAAAAGACACGCTGTTGAGCCCCTCGGCTGGAATGCGATCTCTCCTTTCCCAGAAACGCAAGAAAATAATCATCTAGAGAAAAGATCATCTGTTCCAAAGTAAAATAAATTAGCACGCTATAAACGACTGAGCTGTTCAATTTGTTGTTGCTGACGCCGTTTGGCTTTTCCGTGGTGAAAAGGGATACTGCATCTTTCACTCAGCTCTTATCGCACAACCAGGCAAGCTACACAGAGTTTAGAAGGCCCTATGCAGTCGTCGTGGCAGAAGGCCCCACAGCCTTTGCACACAATCATGGCTTTCAGCCGGCAAGAGCATTTCAGTTCCAACTCATCCGCGTTGCTGCTGTCGGCAAAGTTCTGCACGGGCATCTGAGCGTTCTGACCAGGCAGACCCGTGGTGGGATTGGAGCCACTTCCCAAAATCCCAATGGACTTTTCAATTGCAGATGCTGCCCTTTTGAAGCTCGTGCTACCGAAGTGTATTGTTGGATAATTTCCACAGAGCTGCTGTTGTTGCTGCACCTGCATTTTCTGAGCAGCTAATTGGGTAAAAGGCTTCTGTGGCTCAGAAAGCAAATAGGAAGAGAAATCTGCATTTTTCAGCGCAAACACCTTCAACTGTTCTTTCATTTCATTCTGGTCATAGGAAACTTGTTTCATGCCCAGTTCACAGCTGCTGCTTAAACCTTCCTCAAAAGAAAGAGGTTCCGATTTTATATTGCTACATATGCCCGTGGACTGTGGCCAACTAAGTCTCTTAGTGGTTTCCATGGTAACTGGCGGTTGTTTTTGATCGGAGGGGACTTCTGGATTAGGAAGAGGTGGAGGTAGTGGCGGCGGCGGCGGGGGAGGTGGGGGCAGAGCCAAGGGGGGAGGGGGCGGGGGATGCACTAGTGCTTTGTGCGGCACCCCGTGCGGGGTCCCCCCCATGTCATCACCTTCTTTAATGGGCATGTTGGGGGGCACCATATTGGCTAACCTTAGCTGGTGAGGTGCTGAGGAAAGGCTAACCTCTCCCAGTCCCTTTTGCTCAAGATGCCTATTGAAGGAAAACGTGTTACAGCCCACGGGGGCTTTGGCAGAGGCTGGTAACAGAGCCGCGGTAGGAATGGGGCCCCTGGCAGCCAGAGGCATTTGGTAAAACTGCTGTCTGTGGGAGGTCCCAGCGTCGGGGTGGAAGCCGTCGTTCTTGTCGACGTGAAACAGGTTCTGCTGGAAGCTACAGGAGGGGAGCAGCCGCTTCTGCTGTTTGACCTCAGGGCTGTGAGCCATCTTGCTCTGCACAGGGTGCTTGTTCAGCCACTCCTGCTTCAGCGGCTGGCTGAGTCCCAGCTGATTCATGCCGGAGCTGATGACACACGGCACCCCTTTCACATCTGGGTCCGCCAACAACTTCCCTGGCTCACATTTCACTTGAGTGTGTTCCCCCCCGGTCCTGGCGACTCTCTTCTTGGGGTGGTTCTCCCGCTTCCTCATTTGTAGTGGTGCGAGAGCTCCTGCCAGGTAGCCTTTCCCGTCTGCATTGGGAGAGCTAGGGGGCATTTCAACCACGTTCCTCTCGGGGGCTGTTTTACCCACTGAGGTAGTTTGAAGAGGCAGAGGAAGCCTGTTGATTTCGAGCTTGGCTCCCAGTCTGGGCTGGGGCAACACTTTTTCCAAAGGCAAGTTGCCCTGGAGCAACTGTGTGACGAGGGGATTGTTCGCCTCCACCGATGACAGACGGCAGCTGGAGCTCCCTGCACTGGGAACTCTTTTCAGGGTGTCTGTAGCCAGAGAGATGGCCTCTTCCATGGGACCAGAGGCGGGGGCCTGCACGGTCTGCGTCTGTCGCACACTCGGGGCTGCCCCTGCAGCTGGAGGATGCAGCTCAGGGCCAGGGAAGTCGTCGGCGTCCATCCTAAAGCCCCTGTCCACGTCGTGAGGTTCGGACTTCACTGGGAGAGGGACGCTTGTGATGAGATTCCTGGGGTGAAGTTCCGCCACATGCGAGGAGCTGGCGTGCTCGGTCTTGATGGCCTTCGGACAGCCCTGCTCCAGATATTCCTTCTGTTTATTGGAACCAGGGTGGCTGAGCAGAGGCTGTCCTGCACTCCTCACCCCGTCCTCGCCCCAGCAGATCCGGCTGCCCGGGTTATACTGATGGCTACAGGTTGTGTCGGCTTCACTTTTGAACGTGGTTATGCCATGCGCCTGCTCAGCAAAGCTGAGACTCAGAGGAGTTCCCGCGTTTAAGTTATCTGGAACCACGAGGGGCCCTTCACGGAGACCCGGGCAGGTGGCCTGCATCGTTTGACTGTCTTGTTTTGCCGCGGAAGCAGCAATGAAACTGGGACCGTGATCTCCGCCTTCACTTGCAACCGGCTCAGGCCTGCTGATGACAGACACCTGCGGACACGCCACGGGCTGAACGGCTGCTTCCGTCCTCCCGGACCTGCTCTGGAGGTCCACGCCGGCTTCTGTGCTCTCAAGAGAGACAGTCAGAGATGACGTAGAGGTCAGCGTGGTGCTGTGGTCGACGATGACTTTACACGGAATCGAGCGGTTTATGGCTGCTGGTGCGAAGCCCCCCGGGGGTGGCTGAGGTCTCCCAGAAGTGTCTGCCCTGTTCCGAGTCCCTGAAGTTTTGTCCAAGCTTTCAGCACTTAACGTGGGAGGACTGTCATAAGAGTTTACAGTCAGCATGCTTGCAGTAAACGCTGCGACAGGTGGGCGTGCCACCAGGGCGTCAGTGACTGCGACGGGGTCCCTGCAGCCGAGGGCGGCTCTCACAGTGGTGCCCATGGACATGGTGGCCTGTTCTTCGCTCCCAGGCATGGCTATCTTCTCAGAAGGAAATCTGCTGTTCATTCCCGTTGGGGGAATCAAGACAGAGCTAGTGGAGAGATGGTTTGGCAAGTTGCTTCCAATGGAGGGAGTTGGCACAGAGGTGTACTGACTGGAGACTAGGCTGCCAGCACTGCTGCTGGGTGCCAGTAACTGCGTGTCATCCCGGGGGCTCACTGCGCTGGAGCCCTCCGTGGTGGCCGGAAGAGGGGTGCTCTCAATACATTTTGGTATAATGGCTATGCATGGAGTGTCCGTTCCCTGGATGGTTTTTAACATGCTTATGTTACAAGCAGAAATTGTAGTGTTTGCACTGTCAACAGACATTAGGACAGAGGATTTATCAACAGAACTCACAAAGGGATGTTCTTTAATTGCTCCCGACATAGCAGTGCTGCAGACAGACACGGGGATGGGATTTTTATTAAAAAGCATGGGCACACTGCTATTTTCAGAAGAGGTAGATGAAACAATTTTCTCAGACAAGTGTGACACAGGTGTGTTTTCGTCAGAACTATGCACAGATAAGTCCGTGGCAATTTCTGGAAGTTTGGTCGGGTTGAGAGACTGCTGTAGTACAGTGGTGGGCTCCCGGAGGTGCGCAGCCTTGTTGCTGGGAGATCGGCAGTTTGGATTGACAATGATGACACCAGGCGAGCCTTCGATTTTTATTTCAGGGGCAGAAGAGACTTCTAAGCTTGGAGGCCCTTCCTTTGAGCCGAGCGGAGGCAACCGGGGCTCTTTAGTGTTCTGGAAGAGGTGGGCTCGGGCTTGATGCTTTGCGAAGAGCTTCACCTTCGTCTGCTCTTTGATATGCGCCAGAGTTCTGGCTTTTCCGCCCTCTCCTGGGCTCCCCATAGCTCCCGAAACAATGCTCGCGGCCGCCGCCACGGCTGCCGCTGCTGCCGCCTCTCGCTGGGCTCTTGCTTGCTGGGCTCGGGCCTTGATGTCCGCCAGGGTCCTGGCTCCCGTGTTCCTCCCGCCACTGACCGATGTGCCAGATGACGCGCGAGCCTCTGGTTTGGAGACTGGTTGGCTCTTGATAATAAAGGGTGGCCCGATTTTGGAAAGCTGTATCTACAGGAAGGGGGAAAATCGAAAGATAAAGTGCGTGTACACGATCACAGACAAGGCGCATGTGTACGTGACCACAGAGGGACGTGGGCACACAGGCACGCGAGGGCGGGGAGTAGCCGCATCCTCTCCTAAGGGGGCAAGAACGGCACCTAATACCCTGAATGGGCCTTTGGGGTATAAAGCAGCAATAAACGCAGCACGAATGGGAAAATTTAAAATTTTAACCTCTGTTTTCAATCCATAAAATATTAACCGGTGACTTCATTTGGCATGGAAATGAAACGTCTTTTAAAGCCTCATATAAATGGAAACAAAACCCAGGCTTCTTAAAATGAGGTGAGCTAAAAAGAGTTAGAAATAGTCAGCTTTCAACTTATCTTCCTGGCTGGCATGAAGATACTCAGGCCAGCCAGGAAGAATAGAGATATTCAAAACTCTATTTGAATTTATCTGCCTTAATTTATCTGTCTTAATTTGACACAAAGGAAAAAGGAAAAAAGCCCTAACCAAGGGTCAGAAGACTAGAATTCTCAGCCTGGCTTGACACAAAGGAATGCTGTGAACCTAGGCAAATCACTGTGTACTTCAGTTTCTCCAATAATCTCCCCGAGTCAGAGACTCTGTAGGTTTTATGTGGTCCCATACCACCTAGCATGCCGCCATATATATACGTATATATATAAAATAAGCATACAATATGACTTTGTAAACTGTAAACAGTAAGACTAGTTATTTCTGGTCTATTTCATTCACAGAGGTGTTATAAAGACGGAATGAGACTATACTTGTGAAAGTGCTTTGCTTTCCAAAGGGATTTTATTATTATTATTACGTTTTCTTGAAAGCAAGGGCAACTGTAGTTTTCTGCCTCCAAAAGAGAGTACGGGTTGGGCAGCTTACTTGATATTGGAAATCTACAATCTGCTGAATTTAGTAAATGTCCCAGCCCACACTGTTCACCCACTCATCTAATTAAGCGACTCAGTCATCACCAAATTCGTGAGGCACAAGACCGAACAACAAACAACCCAAAGCAATGCCTATGATGCTTCAGTCACTAAGAATATTCCCAGAGTCACAGATTTGTAGAGCTGGCAGGGATCTAGTTAAAGCCCTTCGTTTACAGTTGAAAAAACTGAGCCCCTGGAGATGGGCTGCCTTGGGTTCATATAACTAGGGAGTGACAGAGCCTTTGGGCTCCCCATTCTGTGCTGTTGACACGTACTGTATTTCCTTATATTTTTTCCTCTAGAAAAAATTTTCCTAGAAAACTTACACCTCTCTTCTTAACATATGTGCATTTACATATATTGACATTATAAATACCTGACACATACTACAGGATCATGTCAATTTGGAATTATGCTTTAGCACTTTGGTAGATGGTTTATCTTCCTGAGCTATCTCGTTTCTCATTTTCAAATTTCTGATGGCTCTCTTCTAATCCAAAGGTTCCAATGATAGATGAATTTAGAAAAGGAATTCAGTTTTACCTTTTAAATATTTCCCTTAGTTTAAAAAATTAAAAACATGAAGCCTAACAAACATTAAATATATTTATTGTATCTCTCTATCCATCTATCTTTACATAAAGTGTATATCACTTTGAAAATAAGCTTTTGACAAAAAAATTAGACTGAAATGTTTAAAATTATTTCCTATGGAAAGCATGCTTATATTTTTCTTTTTATTGCTTCAGAAATTAAAATGCATAGCAGGGTTTTAATGGGAGCTTAATATTCATCTTTTATATCTCTAGAATCTTATTTAACAGGGACTGCTTTATTAAATAGAATAATTACAATCACACCCCTAAAAGTCAACCTTAGGGAGATCATGAGTCACATATTAAAAGTAGATGTCAGAGCAGAGCAAAATAAAGAGAAAGATTAAGAAAAACAAATCTTGAGTATGTTTGTAATTCTTTGAGTTAACCTTAATTTTTAGTTTAGTTAGGCAGAGTCAATTTATATACAAGAGTTGTTTTCTGGAGTTAAAATCTACCTAGGATCAAAATAAAATATATAAATAGGAATTTTGTCTACAGGCTTTATTACTGTGTGAAGTTAAATACTTCTTTATTATTTTGGAAATAAAATAGTAGGATTTGTATACCTATGTATCTATAGCATTTTCCTCAGGGTTTGTGAAGTGATTTCATTGATTTATTCAAGAAATGTTTAATGAGGCTCTTTCAGAAGCTAGCTCCTCTGTTAGGCAGAGGGGGTGTTCAACATTTGTTGCAAAATGAATGAGGAGATAACACATACCTTCATTTCTTGAGGGCAAGCCTCTGACTTTTGACTACTGCTTTCTCTAGTCCTACTGAACTTTTATAGGATGCTGAATTATCTTTCCAATTTTTCCAAGTTTATATAGGTCTCTGTCCTACACTGTGGAGTCCCCCAGAGACCCTGTATCTCGGTGGCCTGTGGGCTCCTCCAGGGCCTGTTCTCCCTCCGCCCTTCTTTTTCCTTAAATGCCAAGGTCTAAATATGTACATCTATCTAAACTTATTGTATGAGCTCAACGCAGTCTGAAAAAGGATCATTTAATATTAGCCTGGTGCTGGGCGTATTAGATTACAAACTGCTACATTTGTTTTTGAAAAATTAAGTATCTAAATAGAAAAAGCCTATCTATGGAATTTCCTTTTAAAAAAAAAAAAATACCATACCTTGAGAGGTGGAACCCTTGGTTCCTCTCTTGGAGGCTGTTCTTTCTCAGATGGACTGCTGGATGAGATGCTCCGGCTTGACTGGTCATCTTCTATCCTAGCCCTCTTCTCCTTACAGATCCCAAAGCTGTGATGCTCTGCGGTTTTCCTCTTCGATATCTCAGATTCTCTACTTTCATTTCTTACCCCATCTGGGGACTTGGAGGGCTCTGACAACTTGGAAGTATGAGAGGTCTCCAACCGGTTCTGTGAGCTCCCTGGCTTATGCATTTTATTTCTAGAGCCTTCTGAAAATGAAGCCTTATCCACCGATGAGATGTATTGCTTGTCCTGTAATTTAGCTGATGGGAGCTCATTTCCCTTACTCTCTGTCTCTTCAGAAAAGACAGGTAATTCCAATGGTGAAGACATCGCTTTCTTTTCTGTTCTTTGCAGGACATTATGATTTTTAACTTTTATCATTTCTGTAGAAGGAAGTTCTGGAATCGAAGCGGGATAAGGCTTCTCAGTTTCAACATGTGATTTACAAGGCTGCTGATTCAGGGTCTTATTGTGCAGTTCTTCTGATGAATATGCTTCAGGAGCAATGGAAGAAGAACCCATTTTGATAGGTTCAGGAGTATTTGATAGAGTCTTCTGCTGAGAGGTAAGGCTCTCTCCCAGGGGCTTGGCAGGGTCAGAACCTTCATCTTTCTGGGGGGAGAGTGGTTCTTCAGATATGGAAGTTGACTTTCTTTGTTGATGCACCATTCTTTCATTCATGGAAGAACTGGAAATTGGAGATGTTTCTGAAGGAAGTGGCAAACTGGATATAAAAGTGGTCTCAGATGTGAGAAGCATGGAAGACACTGAAGAAGTTTCTGATGTCAAAGGTAAATCAGACATGGGCGAGGTTTCTGATGTTAAAGGTAAATTTGACACTGGGGATGCTTCAGAGGTTAACGGTAAATTGGACATCAAAGACGCTTCTGATATTTCAGGTGAAGTGGATATTGGAGAGATTTCTGACATCAAAGATGCATGAAGATTTTCATCAGTGGCATTTCGCTGATTATATTTGTCCACATTTTCAGTGCTGGACACCTCAGAACAAAACGTTGTCTCAAGGGAGGCTGGGGTACATGATTCTTCTGAAGTGGATTGGGTTTCCCCTCCTGGGGATGTCAGGCTGGTACAGGCTCCCTCTGGGCTCTCAGAAGAGAAGGACGTTTCAGAGATGCAAGCATTTTCAGAAAGCTGTTCATCAGGATCACTCTGCAGCTCCATATCTACAGCGATTCCTTCACTTGGAAACTGGCCTTCTAAAGACGATGACCCTGTTTTAATTTTTGGAGTGTTGGTCTCTAGTGCAGTTTCTGGCTCCTTATGTTCTGTGTCATTGACATGAGTCCCAGATGAAGTGGAAGGAACGAGAGAGTCACAGACTTCTAGCTGATCAATGACAACTGACATCTCTTCCTGGGGAGATTCTGATTTCTCTTCCACTTTAACTTCAACATGAGGCAAAGTTTCTAAAACATCATTCATTATAACACAGGATTCCAAGTTATCTTCAGGAGGTGCTATTTGGGGCTCCTCATGAGAGTTGGCTGGACTTTCTGACTCCTCAGAAAAGTCAGGTATTGTCTTGTGATTCTCATCCTGGCACTCACAGATGCTAGTCTCTACCTCTTCCTCAATTTCTTCCTGAATCACAGATTCTTCGGGGATCAGGATGTCCTCTGATTCTGACTCTGTCATTACATCTTTACCTACGTCTACCATGGGACAAAGTGTAGCACAGAAATCAGGCTCCGGAGAAGTTGGACTTTTCATGCTTTTTGGCTGTTGTTCTTTCAAGGGAGTCTGTGCAGATAGACCAGGAAGGCCAGAGGTCCCGCATGAAGAACTGCTTTCAGCTCCATCACTGTTTGGTCCAGATGTGAGTTTTATAGAGTCCTCTCTTGACATGCCCAACCTGAACAGAAATTAGAAATATTAAATTATTGTTCAACCACAAAACATGAAAGGTACAACTTGGATTTCTCACCAAATATAGTATTCATAGAAGTAAATGCATAAAATTAATTTTATAATCACTAAGTAACATGTTTAGCTTATGTAAACCATAAACCATAGTTTATGATGCATTAGTTTTTCTACTGCTTTTATAATCGTAACTAAAATAAACTCTACTTCTGTTTAAAAAGTATTGCTTTTTATTCTGTAAGTACGGGAGATTGCATACTAAAAAGATTTTAAAAAATATGGGCTGAAAAGCAAAACAATGTATAAGACCTAAATTTTTTAAAGTCAGAAAGTAGAAGTATGTCCTTAAAATAGAAAGTTACATAGTCCTTAAAGGATGCAACATCACCAAATAATTAAGATCAATGGAAGATGGGTATGTTGTAAAATCTTGAAATGGAGATGACTTCCAAAGATTAAGTTCTATTAACCCAATGTAAAAGGTGTCCATCACCATATTTTAGTACAATATCTAAGTGTCTAACCTAAGACAAGATGGAAATTTCACTAAATAAACATATTTGGGGTCATCAAAGTTGATTCTACTAGATTACATTCATGTGAGGCAAGACTTTTAAAAATTCTTTCACGTAGATCTCTTACTGTAAAGATATTCCATAAAAAGTGAGTGTAGAATATCAAGAAATAACCCAGCCTAATGTTCAGGTCATAAGGTAAAGTTTATCAGAATTGCAATCAACAATATTGTAAATCACTATTTCCTGTCATACTAAGTTACAATGTCAGCATCAGATGGTAGGGGAATATGCTGCTCTAAATGAAGTTAAATTAGAGTACAGGCAATTACAAAGATGAGCAGAAGAGAGAACATTCCCAGAGGAAGAAATATATTTGAGTGAGGAAATACCGCTATAACAGGAAAATACCTCAGTAAAATATTCTTCAACCTTTTAGTTAAATTAAATCCTCAAAATGAAAGGGAAATAAAATTGAATACACTTTTTGGGTATTTGATCATTGCGTTCTTCACTAAAATTCAGAAGGCTGAGAAAGGAAGATAGAGGACCCTTCCTTCATAATTAGTCTCTTTTCTTTCAACTTTCCCTAAGATGGGTTCAAATTAAACCACAATTTATATTATAGTGAGAGGAATAGAATAATATAACTACACTACAGATGAATTTAGAGCAGAATAATCAGCTAGGAATAAGGTCTCCTGGGGCCAGATCAAGCAGAGATACCACTGATACCAGGTTAGATGGAGAACACACAGAATCTACCCACTGGCAGCCAAATTTCAGCTAGCTGATTAATAAGAATATTATTAAATATATTTAATATTATTAAATATCACCTATGTATATAATATATATATCTCTCATATGGAAAACAGCACTGTATAAAACATACGTGTAAACATTTTATTATTTTCATGGGAAAATAGATTTAAGGTGGCATAAGGCATAGAAGGAAGACGTTCACAGCACACCACATAACCACACAAAGGAAAACTCTGACCGCCTGAAATCTAGACCGCAAATCAACAGACCAACTCCTATAATTTTGAGTTACATGGGATCCCTACAAGTAATTAAAACGAATATAGGATAGTACTGTATTACAGGCAGAATAAGCCAATAAGAACCAAAATAAAGATCTCAAAGAGCAGAAAACTAAATCAGACAGATCTTAACTAAAGCTGAATTTCAGTGGTAACATCCTTGGGAAAACTTAGAACGATGAGAAGGCACATGGTGTCAGTCAACTGAAAATTATCTGATGCTAGGAAAATATCCCTCACATATTGAAGGAATGTAGGTAATCTAGAAGTAACAAAATTAGAAGGGTAGTCAATGAAATGTCCAAAATACATCAGTCATCCAATATGTAATCAAAGACAGGAAAACACAAGCAAGAAGTCCAGGGATGTAAGGGGACGGAAACTCTATGGATAAACTACAGCAAAAAAAGGGTCAATCAAGTAAAAGAACTGTTTGTATTCAGAACTCAGTGATGCTGATGGGGAGTCGTGTTTACTCACAGTATTGTAGCTGTCACCTTCCAGGACAGGAGTCTTTAACTTGATATCCATGAGAGTCTACGGAGCCCCCAAATTTCATGTAAAAAATTGTAGGTGTGTGAATTTTTCTGAGAAGGATTTGCAGGTGAGCCAATTACTTAACCACACCATGTAAAACGGGGGAAATTACTTAGTTTCACTGCCTCTCAGTTTCCTAAACCCTTTTTAAAATAAGAATAATGGTGCCCACCTTATAGGACTGCTGGGAGGGTTAAGTGAAACAATATTTGCAAAGCTCTTAGACACCTATCAGAGCCAGAGTATGTTCAATGATTATTTGCTTGACTGAGGAAAAACTCTCTCTATGGTCTCTACAATGCAGGCTCTCTGGCATCTAGGATAGTGTGTGGCACGGAGGCGATGCTGCATGAATACTGAATTGATAAAAGCACAGGCCCAACACTCAACAAAAATTAAGGACCAGTTTTTTGGAGGTAACTAACTTGGTTATGCTTCTGCCATTACTGACAAGAGTGCTCCCAACATTCCCTTTGTCAGAAAAGGTAAGGAAGGCAGGGTTCTTAATCCTGCTGGACATGAGCACGATGGGGAAGCATCTAAAAATACAAATTCCTGGGCTCAACTCCTGGAGATCACCCATCAGTACAACTGGGGTGGGAAATCTGTACCTATTTTTAAAAGCTCCAATGAAGATTGTGATGCCGGAGGCTTGAGTAATACTGCTGGCAACTAGCCTGTAACTAGCGTGCCACAATTTTAATTTTTGAGAAAGGACATTATCTCCTTTTAGAATTGCTTAAATATGTATATGCATCCAAAGTCCTAGGGCAGCAACTGAAAAGGAGCCTTCCTACTCAAACTCAAGAGGAGGGCTACTTAGGACAACTCACCAGAGGCAAGGCTGCTCCGAGTAAGCAGGCTGCTCATCACGTGATGTCTTTTTACAACGAGCGCTCATGTGAGACTCCCCCTGACGGTTTTCCTCATTAAAAGGGGGAGTTTTGTGAAATTAGATAAAATGGTACAGGTTGTGTTGCCTGCAACCACCTCAGTGTCTTTTACACAAAACAACGACTTACGAGGGGACGAGAAAATGGCGGAAGAGTAAGACGCAGAGATCACCTTCCTCCCCACAGATACACCAGAAATACATCTACACGTGCAACAACTCCTACAGAACACCTACTGAATGCTGGCAGAAGACCTCAAACCTCCCAAAAGGCAAGAAACTCCCCACATACCTGGGTAGGGCAAAAGAAAAAAACAGAGACAAAAGAATAGGGATGGGACCTGCACCAGTGGGAGGGAGCTGTGAAGGAGGAAAGGTTTCCACACACTAGGAAGCCCCTTCGCGGCCGGAGACTGCGGGTGGCGGAGGGGGAAAGCTTCAAAGCTTCGCAGCCACGGAGGAGAGCACAGCAACAGGGGTGCGGAGGGCAAAACGGAGAGATTCCCGCACAGAGGATCAGGGCCGACTGGCACTCACCAGCTCGAGAGGCTTGTCTGCTCACCCGCCGCAGAGGGCGGGGCTGCGAGCTGAGGCCCGGGCTTCTGTCGGAGCCTGGGAGAGGACTGGGGCTGGCGGCGTGAACACAGCCTGCAGGGGGTTAGTGCACCACGGCTAGCCGGGAGGGAGTCCGGGGAAAAGTCTGGACCTGCTGAAGAGGCAAGAGACTTTTTCTTCCCTCTTTGTTTCCTGGTGCGCGAGGAGAGGGGATTAACAGCGCTGCTTAAAGGAGCTCCAGAGATGGGCGCGAGCCGCGGCTAAAAGCGCGAACCCCAGAAACGGGCAGGAGACGCTAAGGCTGCTGCTTCCGACACCAAGAAGCCTGTATGCGAGCACAGGTCACTGTCCACGCCCCGCTTCCGGGAAGCCTGCGCAGCCCACCACTGCCAGGGTCCCGGGATCCAGGGACAACCCCCCCGGGAGAACGCACGGAGCGCCTCAGGCTGGTGCAACGTCACGCCGGCCTCTGCTGCCACAGGCTCACCCCACACTCCGTGTCCCTCCCTCACCCCGGCCTGAGGAGCCAGAGCCCCCGAATCAGCGGCTCCTTTAACCCCGTCCTGTCTGAGCGAACAACAGACGCCCTCCGGCGACCTACACGCAAGGCGGGGCCAAGTCCAAAGCTTGAGCCCCAGGAGCTGCGAAAACAAAGAAGAGAAAGGGAAATCTCTCCCAGCAGCCTCAGAAGCAGCGGATTAAAGCTCCACAATCAACTTGATGTACCCTTCATCTGTGGAATACATGAATAGACAACGAGTCATCCCAAGTTGAGGAGGTGGACTTTGAGAGCAAGATTTATGATTTTTTCCCCTTTTCCTCTTTTTGTGAGTGTGTATGTGTATGCTTCTATGTGAGATTTTGTCTGTATACAGCTTTACTTCGACCATTTGTCCTAGGGTTCTATCCGTCCCTTTTTTTTTTTCTTTTAAAAAAATTTTTTTTCCTTAATAATATTTTATTTTAATAACTTTATTTTATCTTACTTTATTTTATCTTCTTTCTTTCTTTCCTTCCTTCCCTCCTTCCTGCCTCCCTCCCTCCTTTCTTTCTCTTCTTCTTTCTTTCTTTCTTTTTCTTTCTTTCTTTTCTTCCTTCCTTTCAACCCTCCCTCCCTCCCTCCCGCCCTCTATCTCTCTCTCTCTCTCTCTCTTTCTTTCTTTCTTTTCTTTCTTTTTACTTTTTCTGCCTTTTATTCTGACCCGTGTGGATGAAACGCTCTTGGTGCTGCAGCCAGGACTCAGTGCTGTGCCTCTGACGTGGGAGAGCCAACTTCAGGACACTGGTCAACAAGAGACCTCCCAGCTCCACATAATATCAAACAGCAAAAATCTCCCAGAGATCTCCATCACAACACCAGCAACCAGCTTCACTCAACGACCAGCAAGCTACAGTTCTGGACACCCTATGCCAAACAACTAGCAAGACAGGAACACAACCCCACCTATTAGCAGAGAGGCTGCCTAAAATCATAATAAGTCCACAGACACCCCAAAACACACCACCAGACGTGGAACTGCCCACCAGAAAGACAAGATCCAGCCTCATCCACCAGAACACAGGCATTAGTCCCCTCCACCAGGAAGCCTACACAACCCACTGAACCAACTTTAGCCACTGGGGACAGACACCAAAAACAACGGGAACTACAAACCTGCAGCCTGCAAAAAGAAGACCCCAAACACAGTAAGATAAGCAAAATGAGAAGACAGAAAAACAAACAGCAGATGAAGGAGCAAGGTAAAAACCCACCAGACCTAACAAATGAAGAGGAAATAGGCAGTCTACCTGAAAAAGAATTCAGAATAATGATAGTAAAGATGATCCAAAATCTTGGAAATAGAATAGAGAAAATGCAAGAAACATTTAACAAGGACCTAGAAGAACTAAAGATGAAACAAGTAACGATGAACAACACAATAAATGAAATTAAAAATACTCTAGATGGGATCAATAGCAGAATAACTGAGGCAGAAGAACGGATAAGTGACCTGGAAGATAAAATACTGGAAATAACTACTGCAGAGCAGAATAAAGAAAAAAGAATGAAAAGAACTGAGGACAGTCTCAGAGACCTCTGGGACAACATTAAACGCACCAACATTCGAATTACAGGGGTTCCAGAAGAAGAAGAGAAAAAGAAAGTGACTGAGAAAATATTTGAAGAGATTATAGTTGAAAACTTCCCTAATATGGGAAAGGAAATAGTTAATCAAGTCCAAGAAGCACAGAGAGTCCCATACAGGATAAATACAAGGAGAAATACTCCAAGACACATATTAATCAAACTCTCAAAAATTAAGTACAAAGAAAACATATTAAAAGCAGCAAGGGAAAAACAACAAATAACACACAAGGGAATCCCCATAAGGTTAACAGCTGATCTTTCAGCAGAAACTCTGCAAGCCAGAAGGGACTGGCAGGACATATTTAAAGTGATAAAGGAGAAAAACCTGCAACCAAGATTACTCTACCCAGCAAGGATCTCATTCAGATTTGATGGAGAAATTAAAACCTTTACAGACAAGCAAAAGCTGAGCGAGTTCAGCACCACCAAACCAGCTTTACAACAAATGCTAAAGGAACTTCTCTGGGAAAGAAACACAAGAGAAGGAAAAGACCTACAATAACGAACCCAAAACAATTAAGAAAATGCGAATAGGAACATACATATCAATAATTACCTTAAATGTAAATGGACTAAATGCTTCCACCAAAAGACACAGATTGGCTGAATGGATACAAAAACAAGACCCATATATATACTGTCTACAAGAGACCCACTTCAGACCTAGAGACACATACAGACTGAAAGTAAGGGGATGGAAAAAGATATTCCATGCAAATGGAAACCAAAAGAAAGCTGGAGTAGCAATTCTCATATCAGAAAAAACAGACTTTAAAATAAAGACTATGAGAAGAGACAAAGAAGGACACTACATAATGATCAAGGGATCGATCCAAGGAGAAGATATAACAATTGCAAATATTTATGCACTCAACATAGGAGCACCTCAATACATAAGGCAAATACTAACAGCCATAAAAGGGGAAAACGACAGTAACACATTCATAGTAGGGGACTTTAACACCCCACTTTCACCAATGGACAGATCATCCAAAATGAAAATAAATAAGGAAACACAAGCTTTAAATGATACATTAAACAAGAAGGACTTCATTGGTATTTATAGGACATTCCATCCAAAAACAACAGAATACACATTCTCCTCAAGTGCTCATGGAACATTCTCCAGGATAGATCACATCTTGGGTCACAAATCAAGCCTTGGTAAATTTAAGAAAATTGAAATTGTATCAAGTATCTTTTCCGACCACAACGCCATGAGACTAGATATCAATTACAGGAAAAGATCTGTAAAAAATACAAACACATGGAGGCTAAACAATACACTACTTAATAATGAAGTGATCACTGAAGAAATCAAAGAGAAAATCAAAAAATACTTAGAAACAAATGTCAATGGAGACAAGACGACCCAAAACCTATGGAAGGCAGCAAAAGAAGTTCTAAAAGGGAAGTTTATAGCAATACAATCCTACCTTAAGAAACAGGAACATCCCAAATAAACAACCTAACCTTGCATCTAAAGCAATTAGAGTAAGAAGAACAAAAAATCCCCAAAGTTAGCAGAAGGAAAGAAATCATAAAAATCAGATCAGAAATAAATGAAAAAGAAATGAAGGAAATGATAGCAAAGATCAATAAAACTAAAAGCCGGTTCTTTGCGAAGTTAAACAAAATTGATAAACCATTAGCCAGACTCATCAAGAAAGAAAAGGGAGAAGACTCAAATCAATAGAATTAGAAATGAAAAAGGAGAAGTAACAACTGACACTGCAGAAATACAAAAGATCACGAGAGATTACTACAAGCAACTCTATGCCAATAAAATGGACAACCTGGAAGAAATGGACAAATTCTGAGAAATGCACAACCTGCCAAGACGGAATCAGGAAGAAATAGAAAATATGAACAGACCAATCAGAAGCACTGAAATTGAAACTGTACTTAAAAATCCTCCAGCAAACAAAAGCCCAGGACCAGATGGCTTCACAGGTAAATTCTATCAAACGTTTAGAGAACAGCTAACACCTATCCTTCTCAAACTCTTCCAACATATAGCAGAGGGAGGAACACTCCCAAACTCAGTCTACAAGGCCACCACCACCCTGATACCAAAACCAGACAAGGATGTCACAAAGAAAGAAAACTACAGGACAATATCACTGATGAACATAGATGCAAAGATCCTCAACAAAATACTAGCAAACAGAATCCAACAGCACATTAAAAGGATCATACACCATGATCAAGTGGGGTTTATTCCAGGAATGCAAGGATTCTTCAATATATGCAAATCAATCAATGTGATAAACCATATTAAGAAACTGAAGGAGAAAAACCATATGATCATCTCAATAGATGCAGAGAAAGCTTTTGGCAACATTCAACACCATTTATGAGAAAAACCCTGCAGAAAGGCATAGAGGGAACTTTCCTCAACATAATAAAGGCCCTATATGACAAACCCACAGCCAACATCGTCCTCAGTGGTTAAAAACTGAAAGCATTTCCACTAAGATCAGGAACAAGACAAGGTTGCCCACTCTCACCACTCTTATTCAACAAAGTTTTGGAAGTTTTAGCCACAGCCATCAGAGAAGAAAAGGAAATAAAAGGAATCCAAATAAGAAAAAGTAAAGCTGTCACTGTTTGCAGATGACATGATACTATACATAGAGACTCCTAAAGATGCTACCAGAAAACTACTAGAGCTAATCAATAAATATGGTAAAGTAGCAGGATACAAAATTAATGCACAGAAATCTCTGGCATTCCTATACATTAATGATGAAACATCTGAAAGTGAAATCAAGAAAACACTCCCATTTACCATTGCAACAAAAAGAATAAAATATCTAGGAATAAACCTACTTAAGGAGACAAAAGACCTGTATGCAGAAAATTATAAGACACTGATGAAAGAAATTAAAGATGATACAAACAGATGGAGAGATATACCATGTTCTGGGATTGGAAGAATCAACATTGTGAAAATGATTCTACTACCGAAAGCAATCTATAGATTCAATGCAATCCCTATCAAACTACCACTGGCATTTTTCACAGAACTAGAATAAAAAATTTCATAATTTGTATGGAAACACAAAAAGACCCCGAATAGCCAAAGCAATCTTGAGAATGAAAAACGGAGCTGGAAGAATCAGGCTCCCTGACTTCTGACTATACTACAAAGCTACAGTAATCAAGACAGTATGGTACTGGCACAAAAACAGAAAGAGAGATCAATGGAACAGGATAGAAAGCCCAGAGATAAACCCACGCACATATGGTCACCTTATCTTTGATAAAGGAGGCAGGAATGTACAGTGGAGAAAGGACAACCTCTTCAATAAGTGGTGCTGGGAAAACTGGACAGGTACATGTAAAAGTATGAGATTAGATCACCCCGTAGCACCATACACAAGAATAAGCTCAAAGTGGATTAAAGACCTAAATGTAAGGCCAGAAATTATCAAACTCTTAGAGGAAAACATAGGCAGAACACTCTATGACATAAATCACAGCAAGATCCTTTCTGACCCACCTCCTAGAGTAATGGAAATAAAAACAAAAATAAACAAATTGGACCTAATGAAACTTCAAAGCTTTTGCACAGCAAAGGAGACCATAAACAAGACCAAAAGACAACCCTCAGAATGGGAGAAAATATTTGCAAATGAAGCAACTGACAAAGGATTACTCTTCAAAATTTACAAGCAGCTCATGCCCCTCAATATAAAAAACAACCCAATCCAAAACTGGGCAGAAGAACTAAATAGACATTTCTCCAAAGAAGATATAAGATTGCCAACAAACACATGAAAGAATGCTCAACATCATTAATCATTAGAGAAATGCAAATCAAAACTACAATGAGATATCATCTCACACCAGTCTGAATGGCCATCATCAAAAAATCTAGAAACAATAAATGCTGGAGAGGATGTGGAGAAAAAGGAACACTGTTGCACTGCTGGTGGGAATGTGAACTGGTACAGCCACTATGGAGAACAGTATGGAGGTTCCTTAAAAAACTACAAATAGACCTACCATATGACCCAGCAATCCCACTCCTGGGCATATACTCTGAGAAAACCAAAATTCAAAAAGAGTCATGTACCAAAATGTTCATTGCAGCTCTATTTACAATAGCCCGGAGATGGAAACAACCTAAGTGTCCATCATCGGATGAATGGATAAAGAAGATGTGGCACATATATACAATGGAATATTACTCAGCCATAAAAAGCAACGAAACTGAGCTATTTGTAATGAGGTGGATGGACCTAGAGTCTGTCATACAGAGTGAAGTAAGTCAGAAAGAAAAAGACAAATACCGTATGCTAACACATATATATGGAATTTAAGGAAAAAAAAATGTCATGAAGAACCTAGGGGTAAGACAGGAATAAAGGCACAGACCTACTAGAGAATGGACTTGAGGATATGGGGAGAGGGAAGGGTAAGCTGTGAGAAAGCGAGAGAGTGGCATGGACATATATACACTACCAAATGTAAAATAGATAGCTAGTGGGAAGCAGCTGCATAGCACAGGGAGATCAGCTCAGTGCTTTGAGGGGTGGGATAGGGAGGGTGGGAGGGAGGGAGACACAAGAGGGAAGAGATATGGGAACACATGTATATGTATAACTGATTCACTTTGTTATAAAGCAGAAACTAACACACCATTGTAAAGGAATTATACTCCAATAAAGATGTAAAAAAAATTTTTTTTTCAAGTTACAGGTAAAAATTCTACAGCAGTTGGACTAGAGCAAAAAAAAAAAAAACGACTTTCAAGCATTAATTGTGTATGTGGGAATTAAAGCACAAATTACTCTATCCATGATGATCTAACGTTGGTGTCAATTGTCAGCTCTTAAATCCCTCTTTCTTTCTTAGGGATCTGACTGTCTGTGAGATTCAAATTCTGCCCAAGGAGAATATGTTCCTGTTAACCGTGAGGCAAAGGAGAAACTACTTTCAAATTAGCTCAGTCAGTACCATACTTAGGTGTGACTGGTATTATTTTTAAAACACACACATACACAAATAATAATAATAAATTAAAAAGCAGTTATAGCCTCCTACACTATTGGTGGGCATGTACATTGGTGCAGTCACTAATGGAGAACAGTATGGAGGTTCCTCAGAAAGCTAAAAACAGAGTTGCCGTATGATCCAGCAATCCCACTCATGGGCATATATCCAGACCAAACTATAATTCAAAATGATATATGCACCCATATGTTCATAGCAGCACTATTCATAATAGCCAAGACATGGAAACAACCTAAACGTCCATCAAAAGATGAATGGATAAAGATGTGGTGTGTATATATACACAATGGAATATTACCTAGCCATAAAAAAATAATGAAATAATGTCATTTACAGCAACACGGATGGATGTACCTAGAGATTATCATACTAAGTGAAGTTAAGTCACACAGAGAAAGACAAATACTGTATGATATCACTTATATGTGGAATCTAAAATATGACACGAATGAACTTATCTATGAAACAGATTCATAGACACAGAGAACAGACTTCTGGTTGCCGAGTGGGGCTGGGGGCAGGATGGACTGGGAGTTTGGGATTAGCAGATGCAAACTATTATATATATGTAGAATGGATAAACAAGGTCCTACTGTATAGCACAGGGAACTATGTTCAATATCCTATGATAAACCATAATGGAAAAGAATATAAAAAATAATGTATATACATGTATAACTGAATCACCTTGCTGTACAGCAGAAATTAACACACTGCAAATCAACTACTTGAATAAAATATGTTTTTTAAAAAGTGGTTTTACATAAAGAGGAAAATGGATAGAGTAAAGGGTAATACCTCAGGCTCTCCCCCAAATAAGGACTAAACAAATGTATATGGAGAGTCAAAATTTTTGGAAAAAAATGTGAGAATTAAATATGTGTCCAAGACTACTTATCTCTAATGCATTTATTAATGAAAATGCTTAGATTAAAAAAGAAACAGGAGATTTTAACTAAAATCCAGTTAGGAAAGCCAAAATTGACTTCTATAGAATTTCATGTGCTATTTTCAGTCCAAAATGAATTTTCATGGACAAGTTATAAACCCTTGAAAATGCATTTTTTAAAATTTAAGTGCCGATATGCCATATAATTTTACCTGCAATTTCTTACACTGAGAGACTACTGCCTTTTATCACACGTTTATAAAGTTTTATAGCATGTGCTAAGTGAAACGGAGAATTACATTTTCATTTCCTTCTAAGAGAAATGAGAAGAAGATACTCTAGTACTTACTTTTCTCCATAAAACCTTTCGAAGAATTTTTCTTTCCAGGGTTCTGTTTTCTTTTCCTTTTCAATTTCTTGCCTTATCCGCAATTGCATTTCTGGAGTAAACTCTCCTAGAAAGAAATTGCTTAGATATTGAGTAAAAGTTGTCATATATTTTGCCAGTTAATAAAGAAAACATGTAACTAATTTGAATAAACTTTTATGGATGCCAAAAGGTAAAAAAGCTGAGTACTGATAATATTTCTACAGCTTCTTTTTTTATGAACATCACTCAGTCATTTAGTCTTAGACAGACTCTAAAGCATTTAGCAAATGAACTGAGCGCTAGGCGTTGTAAATGAAAGTGTATATTCACTGTCCTTGATGAAACCAGTCTGGTGAAAGAAAAAGCACACAGTTGAGTATAATAACACAATGTGGAAAGCCTGCATAGGTCATAAGAATAAATGAAGGGAAAGTACTTAATCCTCCCTAAGACCTCCCTAAATTGATTAGGGAAGACCATACATAGAACCTGATCCTTGAGTTAGCTTTTGAAAGATGACCAAGCTTTCAAACAGTAATTAGTTCACAAGGCACAGAGATATGAATACGTATATTTATGTGCTTTTGAGTGGCCAGTTATGAGTAGACCACAGGATGAAATGAAATAGGAAAGGTAGGCAGTGGCCAATTACCCAACACATGTTTTAAAGAGAGCCCTGAATTTTTCCTGTAAGAGACAGAGGGAGGTCCTGGCGGTGTTCACTGAGGGAGGAATATGGCCAAATAAGCAACTTAGAAACTGGTTGGGAGGCTACTGAGTAGCATAGATGAGAGATGGAGATTACAGTCAGGCCAGCATCTTGAGAATGTTGAAGAAGATTCAAAGACACAAGTAACAGTTCATAACCAGATAGACCTGGGGAGAAGGAAGAGGAACAAAGACATCATCAAGGTTTCAAAGTCAGGAGCTGTGAGAAAAGGGGGTGACCTTAGTAGACAGAAGGCAGAAGAAATAGTAGACATTAAAAGGGAAGAGAGTGCTTCCCTGGTGGCGCAGTGGTTGAGAGTCCGCCTGCCGATGCAGGGGACACGGGTTCGTGCCCCGGTCCAGGAAGATCCCACATGCCGCGGAGCGGCTGGGCCCGTGAGTCATGGCCGCTGAGCCTGTGCGTCCGGAGCCTGTGCTCCGCAACGGGAGAGGCCACAGCAGTGAGAGGCCCGCGTACCGCAAAAAAAAATAAAAGAAAAAGGGAAGAGAGTTTAATACTGGCATTTTGGTTTTAAGGTGCCTGATACTGGAAAGATCCAGCAGGTTTGTGGAATGGAGCAGCAAAGGATTGGGAAAGAGGACTTCCAGCCAGATTTGGACGTTCTCAGCATGTGGGCTATATAGCTGAAACCAGCTGAATGAGGCTCTTAGAGCGTGGGAATAGTTGCAAAAGCAAATAGCAGGGAAGAGAATGGTGGAGACATCACCATTTACCCTCAGGTGAAAGAACAGGAGCTCCTGAAGGAAGGTGAGAAAAGGCTGTCAGAAAGGTAGCCTGGGGACACAATTTAAAATATATTATGAATGTCGAAGGCAGATGGTTTCAAATTAGATGGGGCAGATAACAAGTGAGACGTAGGAGAAGGAAGATGAAATGCCAAGGACTGAGAAGAGGAAAGTGAACTTTGCAATGAGAAAGCCATTCATATTCTCTAGAAGGGACTGTTCCCGTTGTGTATGGTGGGGTCACACCCAACCATAAACATGTGAGTGGCTAAGGGAGTAAAAATGTGGTAACACTGGGTATTTTTTAGTCTTTCATGAAGCTTGGTGACTAAAGGAATGATAAGATGAAGTGGTGGCTTCAGGGGAAGACTGCATTAAAAGAAGATTCTTCCAGGCTCTCGGACATTAGAGAATACACAATGCATCAAACACATAATTAAAATGATTATTCCAAAGAAAATCTTGCCATATCAAAAAATTTTATTATGTTCCAGATAACGTCATGCTTTCTTCAAAAATACTGGACTTTCTCTAGTTAAGCCCTCGCACAGAAACGAAGACCCAACACAGCAAAAATAAATAAGTTAATTAATTAATAAAAATACTGGACATCGAAAATGCAAAGTATAACAAAAGAATTAATGAAGTCATTTGAAATAGGATGTGAGTTTTTACTCAAGTATACTTCAGGGGGGAAAATGACTTGGGAAGCAGAGAAAGGTGCAAATCTCAGTACAGTCTGTTGACTTAAATATGTCAAATAATAATGGGAAATAGAAACTTACCTTCTGCCAGTCGCTGTTTCCAGCCTTGTGCTGCATATGCAAAGAATTCATTATTTAGAGCTGAAGTACTGAGGCGTAAAATTCCATCACTTCCCATCTAGGAAATAAGCCGACAAAACCAAGATTCCATCAAGAATAATTCAAAGCAAAAGTATGCAGGGAAGAAGCAAAAACTGAGGGTGTGAGTGTGTGTGTGAGAGAGAGAGAAAGAGCGCGAGAGAGAAACAGCAGGGTAAAAGGCAGGGAGGAAAGGAATCTAACAAAAGATGAATTTCCTAGTAGGAAAACTGCACTGCTTACAGTGACTATTATAATGACTAAATACATCAACTTAAAGGAAATCTGTATTAGGCATTTCCATTATCAGTGGTGAGTATAACAAATGTATGTGATTTAGTCAAAAAATTTATATCTTTGTCATCTTTATATGCCTTAAATGATACCAAATTAAAAATCTACATATGTGTACACCTTTAGATTATTTTTTTAATTAAATTCTCTAAAGTTTGTGGAAGCTAAAGAAATCTAGTCCGATCACTTGGGTTCTTCCACTGTCTGAGGTTCAGTTCAGACGACAAAATTCTGAAACATTAAAACAAATACACCCACACTGTCATACATACCCTTCGCTCTATTCTTCTCACCTCTTTGGGTGCACACAGAAAACAGGTATACAAAGTTCAAAATCTGTGCAACTGTATGCTACTAACCTTTTTCCTCAAATTTATTATTTTTCAAATTCATGCACGTATAGAAGAGATTTGGATAAGCATCATCGAACTGGATGCTTTTAACTTTCCAACTATTTACTACATCTGCCCTGTGAATGTATTCTGCTTGCTGACACAGGGGATAAAAATCATTAGTGTTGTCCTTGGCTGGCTTCTCATGTAGTTGAGGAGTGAAGACAGAACACATAAAAAGTTAAACAATGCCAAGCATGAGGTGAGTGGGAATGAAAAAGGGGGAAAAAAAAAAAAAAGCTAGGGGAGGGTATCTAGGTGGATGTGAGTGGTTAGGAAGAACTTGATGCCAGGGGTCAAATGGGTTAGGGTCTTGGGCAAGTAACAGGATTGGGGCAGAATGGTTTTATATAAAGTACACAGTACAGAGTGGGAGCTTTGTTGTAGAGGAGGAACATCACAGACAATCAGTAACTGGACCGTTCATGAAGGCGTGAAGATGTTCTAGCCTGCTATTGAGTCAGTTTGGCAAACTGTAGCTCCAGTTACATTTTCAAAGATTTCCTCTTACTCTCATAGAAACCCCCGTGTGTCCTAAGCGCTAATAAGTCACTGCTATCTGAAAACACACTCAGACACGTCTTAGCCCCATGTTTTTGTTCGTTTGCAGTCTTCTCTACACCCCATTTTCACCCACTGAAATACTGTCCCTCTTTTAAATTTAACTCAAATCATGCCTTCATGAATATGTCAGCTAAACCATCATTCGGGAGCAAAGGAGAATACTGAGTCTAAAAGTAAATATTATACTAGCAACTCAAAGCCGGATAATGGTCAACAAGTCCAGAAAAGAGAGACACTGAACAGGTGTGAGACATCCTGGATGCTGCCATCATGACAGCCACGGATTTGAGATCCTGAGTTTCCTCATTTAAGAAGTGTATATTCAATACACTTGGAAAATTTCAGGCAAGACTTTGTTCATTCATGGATTCACTGTTTACTCACAATTATTTCATCTTCATTCAATAGATACTTATTAAGCCACTCACACGAACCTGTGTACCGGGCGCTTTTTGGGTGCAGGCAAGACGGTGGCAGTAAAGAAAAAGGCTCTGCCCTTATATTCTGAACATATTCCCCATACAGCAGATGGTTCTGGTCCCTGTGCATCTCTCCCACCCACCTGAGCTCAGCACGGCTGTGACATACAGTGACATCGCCACGCACGTATCCCACCTCAGGGTCTTACCACAGCCCCAAGATGTGAGTGGCTAAACGGCCTCGCCTTCCCACCTTTTAATTGGACACTTCTAGGACACTATCTCCTGGCACGCAGTATACGAACTGAGTCAAGGGATGCCATTTGGTGCTGTGTCCCCAACAGTTAGGACTAGTAGGTGGAAGGCAAGTGCCCTGAAGAGAAAAAGGAATTGGTTTACTATGAGGTACAGTTATGGAAGGCACAATGGAAAAGGTTAGATTTTCTACATTTGAGAACACGCATGGCGCTTCATAATTTGGAGTCCCTGCACAATGCCTATTATATTGCAGGCACTCAATAAATGTTTATTGCCCTGTCTTTGCTTCGTGTAAGATAAAGATTTAAAATTTAACTCCGGTAGCTGACATATAGGATTTTAGTTTGGTGTGTTCTGCCAGGCCAGGGGAATGATTAGTTATTAATTGAAATTTCAGCATAATTTTAAAACACAAAGAAATACCAGATCCAGGTTAGCTCTGACAGAGTCTCAAGATTTCAGCACATGAAAATGCAAGGCAGTGTGAAATGAACACATTCAAGAATATGGAAGCTAGCCCGGGAGGAAAATGTTTTTCTTTTAAAAGCAAAAAATAATATTAACTGCCAGGCTTCCAGCCTGTCTGAGACAGCACAATTAAACACTAGGGCTAAATTAAATATGTGCCAATAAAACTTTTTAAATACACTATTAATTTTATGGCGTTTCAGAAATACTGTCCAAAAGACATGGCATTTTAATGAGCTGGAACAATACACGTTTCTGAAAGTTTTATTTATTTATTTATCGCAGAGCTATAAATTCTGGTTTTTCTGATTACCCACAATAGAAACATTCCTTCTAAAAACTCCCCTAACTCTCTTATAGTGAAGTATCCAAATAAGCTATTGACAAGCTATGCTTCTTTTTTCATTAGAAGGAGAAAAACTCTGTGCTGTTGTGGAAGAAAATAAGTATGGTTAAAGGAAAACTTATTTGTGGAGAGATCCTTTCACAGAGATTTAAGTCTCTATTGGTGAGTATATCATTTGCCTTTGGGGTCAGTTATATTAACATTTTATGGGATGGATATCAGTGGAATTCAAAGGATTAAAATGTTATTGCTACTTGAAAACCATCCAATGTTTGAAGTTTGAGGAATGTTAATTCTGTATGAGAATATATTTACATTTAATAATAACCCTTTGCACCTCTGAAAGATGCTTTATCCCTTTTTTTCTAATTTGGGGTTTCTTGCAAGTGATTCGGAATGCGTGGCACGTGGGTTGCTTAGAGGAAGCGTGAGAAATGTGCTGGAGAGTCAGAAAGTGGCTAAATCATAAGGGGACACCTAGATATACTTAGCAATTTGGACTTCATCCTACAGGTAATGGGGAGCGATTCAAAGCGAAGCCAAAACAAGACGAAAAGGTTCGTGCTGAGTGTGTGTGGGGAAGTGGACCGCTGATGTAGATGGTGTGTCCAGGACGAGCCTCTCTAATGCTCACTGTTGATCAGGACACCGGAGCTGAAACCTGAATGAGAGAAGAAGGAGCCCCTCAGCCATGGTTGGGAGAGCGTGCTTGGTGGAGGGACGTAACTGCAGAGGCCCTCAGGTGGGGCTTGCGAGGAGGCCCTAAGAGATGGAAAGATTTTAGAAGCAGGAGAAACAGGGGCTGAGGGGCCAGGATCATACTGGGCCTCGGAGCCCACTGTAAAGACTGGCTTTTCCCCCAAGCAAGCTGGAAAGCCTCTGGGATTTTGGCCTGACAAATGAAAAGATCTGACATTTCAAAAGGATAGCGCTGACTGCTGCATTTTAAAAAAGACTTTAGAGCTGTCCAACAGCAATATAAACATTGGGCCACATCTGTGATTTTAACTATTCTAATAATCACATTAAAATAGCAAAAAGAAACATGAAATTAATTCTAATAACACATTTTATTTAATCCAACCTATATGAAATGTTATTGTTTCAATATATAATCAACACGAAATGTTATTAATGAGATATTTCTCATTCCCTTTGTATACTAATCTTTTCATATCCAGTATATATTTTTATAACACATCTCAATTCAGATCACCCGTAGTTCTAAAGCTCAATAGTCACTGCTGGCTAGCAGCTACTGTATTGGAAAGCATAGTTTTAGAAGATAAAGACTCACCAGGGACTTGGGTATGTAGTTATTGAGATAATCCAAATAGTAGGTTGACAGCTGTAGAGGTGGTGAGAAATGGTTGGGTTCTGATTATATTCTGAAGGTTGAGCCAACAGGACTTGATGATGGATTGGATGTGTGGTATGAGAGAAAGCAAGCAGGCAAGGATGACACCAAAGACTTCTGGCCTTGGCAATTGAAATTACGAAATTGCTATTTATTACAACGGAAAACACTATGGGAGGATGAGGTTTAGTCCTGAAACAATTAAGGTTGAGATGCTGATTATAATTCCAAATTGATGTCTTAGATATATCATTCTGCACGTAGTGTAAAGAATGCCCTGGATAAAGACAGGACAAGAAACAGGGACTTCTGGCAAGAAGTACCAAGAGAAGGCCATGGAAAAAATGACGAGAAGTCTTAAGACTGTTCAGGCAGTGGGAGTAAAGATGCATGTCCTCCAGGAGGAATAAGGGAACCAGAAATGATGGGGCTGAGTGAGCGTGTGTGTGGGTGGTGAATGAGATAAAGGCATGAAAGATGATGGCCAAGAACAAGTCTTGGATAATTTGGTAGATGCTGGAAACAGCCATCAGGACAGGAAAAGGCACAGGAGGGGCAGTGTCTTGGACAAAGAAATGATGGATCTTTCTTTGGATATGCTAATATAAGGACATCATGAAGGCATCCAAGTAAAGATGATCTAATCAAGAGCCGGAACTCAGGGAAGAAGCTCAATGGTGAGGAAGGAATCAAACACAGAAAATTAGTCATTAGTAGCAAAGAAAGTGTAACTGCAAACATGGATATGGATGAGAACACCCAGGAAGGATTTACCAAAAGAGAAGACAGCTTAAAGCAGGGCCCTGAGGAACACCAATGTAGGAGGAATGGGCAGAAGAAGTAAATCCTGTTAGGAAGACTGAGAAAAGGCAGCCAGAGGCAGGAAGAAAATCAAAGCAGACGGCATCGTAGCTGAAAGGAAAGAAAGAGTTTCAAGAAGATCTGTACTGTGTATGTACTGATATCTATCAAGCCACGTGCAATTACTTAGGTCAACACCGTGTACAGTACACTATACTAGCTGTTGTGTCCAATAAAACAATCAACAGGGTCTTTAGAGCAAAGACAACCTAGTCAGTGAGAGGCCAGCCAGGAGTCTAATGCAAAAGCAAAAGAGTAATGAGCAGAGAGACTATAAGCTGTTATTACTGACCCTCTTATACCCTGATCAAGCATCCAGAGCCCTTGTATTCTATACCCCAGTAGGAATTAAAGTCAGGATATTCATTCTTTCTAAAGGGTAATTTTTCATTTTTTGCCTTACCATTAAGTATGATTCAGATGGCTCAGAAGATTCTATATAAGTACGGCTCAAGTTTTATCCATAAGAGAAAATGTAATTCTTTAAGCATAAAGTTAGGCATAAAGAATGAAAGAGAGCTTCTGAGAAAGACAGTATCAGTAAGGGAGAGAGGATCAGCGGTATACTAAAGATAGTTTGGCCAATAATTTTTTATTGCTATTTCTAAAACTGCCTTAAGACAGTATTTCCCAAACTGTGCTTTGAAAAACAGGAATTTTAAGGGGTAATTATAATTTTAATGGGTAATCTATCTAGAAGGAAATTGATTCTACCATCCAATAAATATAGCCTATATCTACTAAATATGGTTAAATGGTTTTCTTTACTATAAGTATTCTCAAGTATGCTAGAATGTACTTTAAACCCTTAAGAATATATGTATCATGCAGTATTTCGCAAACTTTCAAATCCTGTAATCCTCTTCCAGAACGATTATCAATATCTCATGGAACAAGTACAAGTATTCTCCAGAATACAGTCTGGGAAATGATGCATTAAAAGTTGTGAAAGTATTATTGTCAGAAGCAGTAAAATGAGATAAACCTAGCACAATGAATTTGCACACACTAGGTACTAAATCCTTGTTAAGCAACATGAATGCAAATTTCTAAGATCTGGACATGGGATAATTTTCAGTATACCCCAAAAATCAAATATTAAAAATAAATAAATAAAATAGTGAAAACTAGTAAAGGATGATGCTATAAGCCTAAACCACCTCAATTTCAAAGCCCACTGCAGAAAACAATTATTCGACATTACTTTTAAAAATTATATCAAACTATAAATACATATAACAACTTTTCTTTAAATACATAGAGACTATCATTATAAAGTAGTAATCAAGACTATCTGGAATTATATGGAGGTTAAAGAAAAAAAAACCCGACACCATTTTCATCTGCCCTCCACCTCGTTTTTTTTAGGTGTCCATGGAATTAAGCTGATGTGAACAAAAGAGAAATCTCAGAAAATATTACCTCCCAAAATCAACATTTAGATGGAAAAGTAGAAGGCTTTTGTCATCACTGTTATGATAGGCCATTAAAGTTGATTTTATAATAAAAGCCTCTCTTCTGAGTCGAGCTGGTTCCTTTTCTTCATAATACTTGCTGCTCTGGGAGTCACTGCTGAGCACTGGGACAGAATCCACAAGGTATGAAGTTCAGCAGGGAAGAATTTGGGAGATGGAAGATCCACTGTACTTAGGATGACGGCAGGTTTAATTGTTAACTAGAATAGAGTCCTTGAGGCAGAGGAGTGGGCAACATTTAATTATTAAATGAGATGTTCAAGTATATAAATTGCAAAGGGCTTTGAAAACGAAGATTATAAAATAACAAAATAACAGCTGGTCTTGTGGGAATAGATTATCACTTCATTAAAAAATACATATAGGGCTTCCCTGGTGGCGCAGTGGTTGAGAGTCCGCCTGCCGATGCAGGGGACATGGGTTCGTGCCTCGGTCTGGGAGGATCCCACGTGCCGCGGAGAGGCTAGACCCATGAGCCATGGCCGCTGAGCCTGCGTGTCTGGAGCCTGTGCTCCGCAACGGGAGAGGCCACAACAGTGAGAGGCCCGCGTACCGCAAAAAAAACCACACAAAAAAGCCATATAAATACATATATGTGCATGTATCTATATATCTATATCTATACATTCATGTACATCTATATGTGTGTAATAAAGTTTTCTTCCTCTAGAAACACAATCTGTAAACAACCCAACCACTTAGCTAAGATAACCATTGCCTTTGGAATGGAATCTCTCACACCTCCCAAGAGAACTGTTCTGCCTTCCACCAGACACCTGCCCAAGCCTCCAGGTTGGCAGAGGAGGTCTTCAATTAGAGGTTGGGAAGGCCATCCCCTAGAGTAAGACCTGCTGGTAAGCAATTTCTCAGGACCCAATTAACAGGGAAAAGGAATTCCCTAGAAATAAGAGAAAAAGATATTCTCGTAATTGGTGCTACGAATTTCAGCATATACAATCAGAAGAGCCTCACTTGAGGGACGTATATGGTATTAAAAACACATGAAAAAAAGAATCCTGATATTGATTCTTAAAAGACTTTAATTATTGAGTTTCGATTACTTTACTTACATGGGATTTCCCTTAATCTTCTGGATTAAAAACAAAAATCATTTTCTAATGACATTGTTTTACACATTTACATTCTGCCACTTTTGCTAAGAATCACCCTGCTTTAAACTGCAAAGGGAGGAATCTCTATTCAATAATGTCTCTAATGTGTCAGCATCCTGCTCAGAAGAGATGTAGCCTGTGGTGAAATAGGTAAAAATAACGAAATAAAGACATCTAAAGACAGAAGTCAAGTCATGGACAGATCAAGCTTTAATCAACCTCTCAAAATTACAGAAGTATGTTTTGATGTTTATGGTTCATCTCTTTCGTTAAACTTTGTGGACAACCCCTGGCCACACACTGGGACAATCTGATAGGGCTTGATGAGAAATGACTTATTTTCTTGGATCCAAATGAATATAAATAAAATTCAAACACGTTTTAGCAAATATGAGAATGTGTGTATCTTAAAAGACATTCTCTCATAATTGTATTTTCATCAATGTTCCCTCTGTGGGAGGAAAATGGAAAAGCAAACTTCCAATGCAACCACAGAATACTAGGGCTTTATTTATTGAAAGAACGCTCATGTCCTTGTAGAGATAAAATAAGGTTCTGTTATGAGGTTGTGGGAATCAATGAATCACTGTTTCCACTTTAATACACTGAACAGCTGTGTTTAAGTGACTATCTATTAGTCACTCACGTCTTTAACAAACATTTCATAAGCAGCCAAGAACTACTTGCCAAGAACTGTGAAACGGACACACGGCTTCTGCTGCCGTAAGAGCTTAGTATCTAGGATGGGACCGAGAAAAGGTAATGTTCGCTATAATAGTACGGCTAAGTACCTAGAGAAGGAAAAGATGCCATAAGAACTCCCAGGCCTGGGTACCAGTATGCCTTTAATTCCCCGTTTATAGTCTGTTAATATCTACACCTGAAGTTTACTCCTCTCCCCAGTTAAACAATGGCCCAATCTACTATTGTTCAGTGACAGTTGTATTTATAACTATAATAACGACTCTAATTAATTTAGTAGCTACGACCAGGGAGGTAGGTAAGTGGTGAAACAGGATTTGACCCCTCAAAATAATACCTTTTCTATTATACCATGGGGCTTCCTTTAATTAACATGCAGGCATTCATTCTTCTACTCAAAACCTTTATGTGGGCTTTCCTAGTGGCGCAGTGGTTGAGAGTCTACCTGCCGATGCAGGGGACACGGGTTCGTGCCCCGGTCCGGGAAGATCCCACATGCCACGGAGCGGCTGGGCCCGTGAGCCATGGCCGCTGAGTCTGCGCGTCCGGAGCCTGTGCTCCGCAACGGGAGAGGCCACAGCAGTGAGAGGCCCACGTACCGCAAAAAAAAAAAAAAAAAAAAAAATATATATATATATATATATATATATATATATATGTAAAATGCTTTGACTAGTGGTTGTTCAGGGAAAGATAACAAGAAGTTTAGCTATAATAATTATTATTATTGGGTAGTAGGTGTGACAGACACACCTCAGAGTACCCCCAATGTGTCTGTGTTTGTGTGTGTGTATGTGTGTTTATGTGTATGTATCTGTGTACAGGGGATTAAAAGAGAGAATACAAGACTCCAAGCAGCATTATCAAAGAAGAGGGATTATAAAGAAAGAACAGACTGTAATCTCCGTGAGGACAGTGCTTTGCACTCCATGATAGAGCAGGTACTTAATAAATATCGTTGAATAAAATAATTCTGTTGTGGTTTAGCTGTCTCACTGTTCGATGCATCTATGTAACCTGATCCAGTCTTTTGATGATGGTACCCAAACGATACTTTTGTTAGGGTGAATAAACAATTGGTTTTATAAGGAATGTAGGAGCTTATAAGAGCAGAAGCTACTTTTAGTTATTGTTTTTGATGTAAAGTAGCAAAGAGGAAAAAAAGCAGACAACAGATTTTAGCCTTCACCTAGGGGGTTATCAACACCAGGGTTATGTTACTGTAATACAACGTCCCAAAGTGTGCACAATGTATATTTTCAAATTAAGCAGTTGTGCAGCAAAACAAAACACGGAAGGAATACTCTGGTAGGATTTAAACTTGACGTATATACAAAAATTTTAAATCCTACCAGAGTAGGATGTAGAGGTTGCACAAATAAATTAAAACAAAAACCAATAAAACAAACTCTGATATGTGCAAAGATGTCCGCGGCACTCTCCTTAAGTAAGTAACCCAGCATGTCACAGTGGAAAGAGGGCTGGATTTAAAGTTAGAAAATTGGGCTGCTGATCCCAGTTTTGCATTTTCATATCTGTCTGAAGATGCTCCAGGTGCTTAATAACAGCTTCCTAGTCTCTGTTTGTCTCATTATTCAAATGGAAAAAGCAAACCTACTTGCAACGCTGTTACATGAATTAGAAATAACAAATGTAAAGAACCCAACCACTACCTAGTGAGTGAAATTTTCAAAGATACTACTTACAAAGAGTGAAGTTTCAAAAGATCAATATATAATAATACTAGCCATCATTTACTGAGTGCTTAGTCTCTGATCTTTTATATCTGGGAATTCTTAAGTACGAACTTTATTAAGTTTACATCACTTGAACACAGACACCATGATATCCAAGAAGCAACATTTGGAAGGAATTATCTGCTTTTGAAACTAGGTATCACAGCTGGAGAGCCTGTGTACCAGGTAGGCATGCCTGGCTTAGTGCTGGCTGGTCACCTGAATGCTACTATTCCCTTCTGAGAAATCAGTCCCTTAGCCTTGAGCAATACCAGTCCTGCTACCCAGACCAAAGCTCGTTGGCCCAGAGATCAGTGTCAAAGACAAAGCTGTCCCAGAGAGACATTCTATGAACTAGGATAACCAATTAATCACCTCCTCCCTGTTTCAGGGAAAGAGATAAGGTCTGAAATACCATAAGAGATGTCCTGAGAAGAACCAAGATATCCCAGATCACATAAGAAAAGAAGAGAGAGGTCTACGCATTTAACTCCTTCCTCCTCCCCCGTAATTACTTCAAGTCCCCCAACTCTCAACTCATCAGATCTCCGTTTCTTGCAACCTGAGCAAAGCTGGACAAATACAGCTAAAAAAGTATTACACTGAGTAATCTATTAAACATTTTCCACTTTGAAGAGAGCATGCAGTTCATTGGAGAAAGAAATTACATTTGCAAAGAGGGCCAAAGACCATGAAAAAAGTTGGACTGCAATGCAAATTAATAACAAGCCAGCAGTTCAACTTATAGCACATTATAAGGGTAGAGTTTCATAAAGATAAGACTCTAAATCAGCTTGTAAATTTTTATAACAAAATGCCAAACATGTCACCTAAATCAAACTGACACCAAGCACCTAAATGAAACTCCTAAGACACACAGCTCTCTTTTTGTTAGTAACAGAGAATGCCCGCCCATCCCTGATATTTGAATTACTTCTGTCAAGAGATGACACACCTAACCTTCATTCCTTTACTTCCTTATTTCCCCAATACATTCTATGATAGGGATCCTTGAGATACTCCTAGGGAAATAATCTTATGTTCAATTAACGTTGTTGACACAAAGTTCAACAATTTTCTTCACTACAGAGCTTTGGAGCCTTTACTATGCCAATGAGAGTGGCCTTTCTCAAACTCCTGAAAGCTCAGAGCATTGCTCCCCATAGAATATTCTGTGGGAATGATACTGTGCACACCGTGTTCACTATAGGAACGGTTACCTGGTATCTAAAGTACAGCAAATCAGAGCATTAGAGAATCACAGAGTGAGAATCTATTACGCGACCCCTCAACAGACGTGTCTTTAAAACTCCAATTCAATGAACTCTCAAACTGTTGTCAAAGGCCAGAATAAAACATGGCCTTTCTGAACCATGTCCTGGTCACTCTTACAAAATTGCCATTGAAACATAATTCAAATGCTGTTGTGTTTTTCCTACATGTACACCTATTATTCTCTTTTTAAAAATGAGGTCTGTGTGACTTTTTGTGTTTGTACTTGACTCCAGAGTATGGCCACCATGAACTGCTTCAATGGAAGCGGGAACAAAATAAAATAAAGTGAAACACTGAGACCTCACTTGAGCTTCACGTCCACCGTCCTGAGTCACATGCTGTTGAGGGGTGTGCTGAGAGGAGAGAGAGACGGACCGTCTGCCAAGCGGACGAACATCTTCACCTTCATTCGAGCTCACTGCACTTCAAACTGTGCACTCAACTTGTTTCCAGGTTAGGTACTTTACCAACTGTAAATTTTAACTAAACTTGTCACCGCCAAATGGACAAGGGGCTTCAAAGATCCCTTCCAAGAAATGAATTCAGCACTAACAAGCAAATTTAAGCAAAAAGAAATAGAGTAGAGCTACCATGGGTCCTCCTAGTGTAAATTCACCATGGGCCACACAGAAAGAAGGACCAGTATGAGGAGGCTGGGGGACACTTTGGAGAGAGGGGTGGTGGGGAGACGCACACACCATGGGTCTAGAAGATACCATCAACTCAGGAGATGAGTTGTGGTCTAAAGCTGAGAGAAGGGAACCTTGGACAGTATAAAAAAGGATGCTCGCTTCTCAAGGGAAATATGGGAGCAATAATTGGCCTGCTTTAGAGTTAGAACTAACCACATGTCCTTAGGCAAGTTACTGTAACCATATGAAACTCATTTACAAGGTCTGTAAAATGGAGTGATTAAAATAGAAGGCCTCGAATGTTTCTTCCAGGACCAAGGTTCTACGACATTGGTAGAGGGAAGGAAAAAAGAACGACTGCGATCCCCGAGATCAAGCCCAAAGGAGCGCCTGTTAAGTAAGGAAGAAAGGAGGTGCTGACAAGCTCAAGGAGTGGCATGATTCCATGCACTTGTGGCCACTTAAGGCGATCTGAATCCTTGAAGGGGGCTGTCCTAAAGCCTGTGAATAGACACCACTGAGATGCAAGGACCACAGTGCATATGTGAGTATAGGGGTACCCCGGAAGAGCCGCAGAGAGCGGGAGACAAGGATGACGTCTAGGAGAAAAGTTGCTAGAAATAAGAATTGCTAACTGAAGTGTGTCTGCTGGGGAGAGTGGGGTGGGGAGGTATTTTCACATTTATGGGAATATTCCCAGCCTTTAGAGGGCAGAGTGGAAAGATACAGAGGCCCAGCAATGGGCCCACATTCACACGATAGAGAAATGCCCTGCACCCCACATGCCTTAGAAATGACTCAAAGGACATGCATGCAAGGAAAACGCCTGCTGTGCTGGTCCAAGGCTAGAATATAACACCATCTTTTTGCATGAGTTTTGATACCTACTGAGTTTTCTTTCTTGGAAAACTCAGTAGATATCAAATGCATCTAATGTGTATTTTGAGAGAAAACTGCAACTTGCTGTGTTCAGAACTTCTATGAAAGTTGTTCATGGAAAACTGCATCACTAAAGCTAACTCCAAACCTGTATCGACAGGCTGCTATACGTGTATCAGTCTCCAGCTGCAGCCATGGCAATCAGTCACTCCACATATATGTGCATTATTCTCCTCCCCAGCAAGCCTTCCCAGATGCTTATGCCTGACCATTTACATACTGGAACACATAACATTTCATTAATAATAATTTCTGTTCATTTCTCTTGCATACTATAATTACAATACATAATTTATATTTTTATAAAATATGTGTGTAGGAAAGTTATTTTTTCTGTAATTTTTGTTTTAAGACAGTAAAAGAGCTTTACAGAATATGCATTGTAAAATAAGGTCACTATTTCTGAGGACTTTACATCAGTGGTTTTAAATGTTTTGGGTTCACAGTACCTTTTCTATATTTGATGAAAACTATGGATGAAACTACAGATGAAACCTCTTGTGTGGCAGATTGCTAATCTCTCAGCATCCATTCTGTCCTTTATCTTTGCATAGTTACACACACTTCCTCTGAGTTGGAGCAGCATTAGAGAGGATATTTCCCAGACTCTCTTGTAGTTAGATGTGGCCAGGAGACTAAGTTCTCAACAAAGGAATGTGAGCAAACATGATGTGTGTATCTTGTGTGTTACTTCTGTAAGCTTGCCCTCCACAATCCTTGAGATGTGCTGGCTTCAACCACTGGGAAAGAGTAACTCTAAAGGGTAGAACTGCCCAATCCCCACAGACCAACGCTACTTGTGTACTATTATGTGAGAGAAAAAACTGCTATTATGTTTGGGTTGCCCTTTTCTGGAACTCTCTGTTACAGCAACATAGTCTCTACCTTGACTAACACATCTTGGAAATAGAGAGACAAAAGCACGCGTGTGCATGCATACACACGTGCAACGTAATGCACACAACTTCAGGAATTTCATCAACTCCTAAAGCCTTCCTTGGTGCTCTGAACCAAAAATTTTGTAGTAGTTTTTGTAGCAGTTTTGGTAGAAAGTCTCCTAGGAAAACTAACTTAGAGAACATCAGATGAGCATTTGCTGTGGAGCGGTCACAAGAAAACTCATTTTGTCACCTAGTATTGCAATCCACAGGTGAAATAGGAAAGCATTCTGAAATATGAAAGCGTGGTAAATGATTGGCTCTTTCCTCAGTAACCTAAATTCTTCCATATCTCTCCTCTCTATGTTCAGGACTGCAAGCCAGTACTCTTAATGAATGTCAGGCTTACTTGGGTGTGCCAATGTAAATAGCAGGAGCAACAATCAGACTTTAAAACTAAAATACAGCTCTTCTTTGAATGAGAGAAATCGCTAACATATCGTAATCCATATTCTCTTTCTGTCATTAATAAAGGGTGAATTACTAAAGCGAGCATCTTGCAATAAGTATGTAAAGTGGAAAACAAAGAGCCAAAATCATACTTTATGACAAACTACTATGAACAAATACACTTTAAAAAGGAATACGAGAATTTCAGCAAAATTACAGCAACAGTAGGATCAACAATAGTTCTCAATTTTTCCCAAAACAACACTATCTATTTTCCCTTTAATTCTGTCTCATCTTAGCAAGCAAATAATAATGCCTAAAGAATAATCTATTGTTCATAAATTAGAAATTGCAGGAATATGCAAAACTAATTAATTTCATATAGTATGAAAATGTAAGACAATAAGGATTGTAAATTTTATGACTGTATCACGGTTTTTCCAGCAACTGCAGGAATGGATAGAATTTTAATCTTTTTGACAGATATTCTGTATTGCTGAACAATATACAAGTGACTAGACCAAAAATATGAAAATACGGGAGCCCAGAGAGGAATTTTTAGGGAAGCAGTACTGTAAAAATGCAGCACTGCCTCTGCGAGGGATACCCACAGACCTCCACCCCACCACAAATGCAGAGTGATCTAATCACACCATATGCTCTCACCCACGGGACACGTATGACCTACATGCAAACAATCAACTCAACCACCGAACTGTATCCAAATGATAAAAAGGAAGCGTGGCTTTTAAAATTCCAAGCTGTTTAAAAATCAGTTACCGGTGACACAGTTCATTATTGTAATAACTGAAAAATGTTTCCATCTAAATAAATAATAACCATATACTAACAAGTGAACAATCAGTCATTTGGGAGTTCAGATAGCCCGGGATATGGTTCTTACCTCATAAACAGGAATCAAGTGCAGTTATATAAATATTCTACACAATTAGGGCAGGGGAGCCAAACTCCCTGGAGTTTTGGAAGTTCTGGAAGAAAATCGTGTATCTTGAAAGCCAGTTTGAGGCATATGGCACAAAATCAAATAAAAAATTAAGTGGGAAGAATATTCACCAGATTTACATATAAAAGCAAAAAGAAGGAGCAAATGTGAATGCCATCAACATTAGAAATTTTTTAAAAATCTGTTTCCCCAAAAGGAGTAAATAAATTATGGAAATACAATAAATTCAAACATCTGTTTACAAAATAATATGTTATTTAGTTAATTGAGAAATCAGGAAAAAAAAAAGATATCTACATTGATTCTAAAATGACAAAATTGCTCTCTTGGGCTATAATACAGGAAACCAAATAGAAAATCTATATGAAATCATAAATCTGGAAAAATGAAAAAGGGAAGAACATCTTTAAGCAACATTAGAGAAAAGAATACAATGATGTGTATAAGGCAGTGTTTTATATACAAATATACATTATCATAAATTTTTGTAGACATTTTATAAAATAAAGTCTTGGTAAATTTTTTTTTCCAAAAAAAATCAAACAAAACTTCCCAAATATTCAATAAAAAAATAGAATCAAAAGTATCATATGGTCAGGTAAACTGAAAATCTATATATTTCATTATATGGTTAAAGGCAATAGTTTAATGCATAAACCTCTCATGTTTGAATGAAAAAAAATGTTACATTTTTCACCAATAGATCCATATCTAAGCAGGGAACTGTAAATTAGATATTCTAATCAAGGACAAAAATTCAAGGAAAGTTTTATATTAGTTGGAATGAATACTATTTTAAACAGATTTTTTTAAATGGTAAATGGGGATCTGACTCTATACATTTATTATCTGCCTTTTTAAAAATGAAACTTTGTATTTTGAGATAACTGGAGATTCAGTTGTAAGAAATTACACAGAGATCCCCTGTACCCTTTACACAGTTTCCTAACTAAAGAGATAGATATGTCTTTAGTAAGAAGAATAGGGAGAGTCTACTTTTTGTGTCTTTGAATACAGTACGTTTTCAGAAGTTCATAGGCATCCCTCCCCGAGTGAATATGATCAAGTGAAAGAGGAAACTCAAATTACAAAAAAAAAAGTTAATTATGAACAACTCTCTCTAGTCAAGACATTTCAACTGTGGACCCATGTGGACCCAATTTTTTATTCTGACACTAATGCTAATTACAGTTTCCTAGCTAACCTTAATGAGTTACCAATGAAACAAGGTACAACAAGAAGGGGGAAAATAACACACTTTGTCTAGAACAAAAGCCATGGCTCAGCTTCTAAGACAGACCTACAAACTTCATGATATTGTAGCTGGGGGTTGTGGTAGGAGTGGAGTGACCAGGAAGTGGTGGTGAGAAGGAGAGCTAGGGAATTCTCCTTGCATGTGTGACAGAGCAGACTGGCTATTGCAGAGCCAAATTATGGAAAGAAAAATAACTGTTTGTTTTTTAATTTGTACAACTTCTCATTGAAATGTAACATATATAGAAAACGAACAAATTACAAGTACATAGTTTGATCCATTTTCACAAACTGAACACTTTCATGTTATCAGCATCCACTTTAAGAAACAAAATAGTCTACCTCCCAAGTACTAATCCCTAAGGATAATATAACACGACAGATTAGCTGTGTCCGTTTTGACCTTGGAGATCGACTACACAGTACATATACTTTTGTATTGGGCAGTTATCCTCAATATGCTTGTGAGATTCATCCACACTTATGAGTAGAGGTAGTTCATCCCTTTTCATTGCAGTAAATACAAACACTGGAATACTACACAGACATTTATTTATACATTCTGCTGCTCATGGGTACCTCAGTAGTTTCCAGGTTTTGAATCTTTCTAGGTTTTGAAACAGTATGGCCATAAACGTTTTTGCTCATGTCTTTTGGTAAACATATATTTAATTCCATTGGGTACAGAGGAATTTAAATGCTGGATGAACTTTAATAAATATTGTCTGACCATTTTTCAAAGTGGTGGAAAACTCCTACCAAAGCAAGAGTTCTATGTGTTTCACTTCCTCACCAATATTTGTTATTGTCTATACATGATTTAAAAAATTTTTTTAATGTTTATTTGCTTGTAATACTAGCCATCTTCCTGGGTGTGCAGTGTATTTCTTTGTGGTTTCATTTGTGTTTACTTCATGACTAATGAAGCTGAGAACCTTTTCATATGTTTATCGGCCATTTTTATAACACACTTTTTGAGTGCCATCTCAAGGTTTTTTTCCTAAATTTATAAAAATTATTAGCATTGGGCTTCCCTGGTGGCGCAGCAGTTGAGAGTCCACCTGTCGATGCAGGGGACGCGGGTTCGTGCCCCAGTCCGGGAAGATCCCACATGCCGCGGAGCGGCTGGGCCCGTGAGCCATGGCCGCTGGGCCTGCGCGTCCGTAGCCTGTGCTCCGCAACGGGAGAGGTCACAACAGTGAGAGGCCGCGTATCGCCCAAAAAAAAAAAAAAAAAATTAGCATTAACAAGTAAATTTAGCAAAATTGTTGGATCACAATCCATAGAATTCAATGTCATCGCTAAATGCCAGCATCAAATAGAAAATGAAATTTTAGAACGATACAATGGCATGAACACTACTTTGGAATAAATAAATCCAAATGAAAGATGTGAGACAGATCCTCTGTACCAGTTGTTCTCAACCTCTTAGCCTTAGGATATTTGTCCCCCTGGGGACATTTTGCAATACCTAGAGAACATTTTTCACTGTTAGGACTAGAGGTGTGGGATCCTACTGACATCTAGTGGGTAGAGACCTGGTGTGCTGGCAAACAGCCTCCAATGCACAGGGCAGCCCTCCCCCAAGCCCACCTTCCACCAGAAGACGATCCAATACAACATATCATTGGTGCCAAGGGTGACAAACCTTGGTGTACACTGAAAACTACAAAACATTTAAAAAATTAAAGAATATCTAAGTAAATAGGGAAGTGGGGTATACAATGTCTTATGGATTAGAAGACTTTACCTAGGTAGGGAGGTCAGAAAGCCATGAGGAAATTCTCTGGGGTGACGAGTATGTTCATGATCTGAACTGTAGTACTGGTTCCATGGATGAATATGCATGAATACGTATATCAGCTTGTACACCTTCAATGTGTGCAGTTTATTCTATGTCAACTATACTTCAACAGAACTGTTAAAATTTTCATAATTCTCAAAACACCATAATTTACAAAAACTGAATTTAAGAGAAGTTCTACATCTACAAAAAATTGAATCTGTAATTAAAAGTTTCCCACAAAGAGATTTCCATGCCTAGAAACTTTGTAAGTGAATTTTTCCAAGCATTTTGGGAAAAAAATCCATACAAACTTTCCCATCAAATAGGGTATTTACCAAATAATTTTAAGAGGACAGCATTACTCTTACTAGCAAAACCTGACAAAGACATTACCAGAAAGGAATTACTACAAGCCAAATTTTCCCTGGATCATAAATGTAAAAATCCTAAGCAAAATATAAGCAAATTGCATTTATATGTATGTATGTGTGGGTTTTGTTTATTCTAGGAATACAAAGTTTAATGTCTGAAAAAGCAATTTGCCATTTATCACATTAATATAATAAAGGGAAAATCATATTAATAGATGCAGAAACTACCATTTGTGATTAAAACTCAGAAAACCAGGAAAAGAACGAAACTTCCTTAATATGACGAAAACCTTCTTTTAAAAAAATCTGCATTAAGCTTCTTGCATAAAGGAGAAACCATACAATCTTTATCCTGGAGACTGAAAACAAGATACAGAAGGCAGCTAACACCACTTCTATTTGAAACTGCACTGAAGATATCAATATTATGCAGTGCAATAATGTAATAAAGAATTTTAAAAGAATAAGTAAAACTGTAAGTAGTATAGAAAATATAATTGCATATTCAGAGAATCCAAAAGAAACCATATACACTTTTTAGAATTAATAAGTGACTTAGTACATTGACTAGGAAAAATCAACATACAAATATTTACAGTGAAAACTCAGCAAATATGGAGGAACTAATCTACTGAAAGATGTATAAGACCTTTCCTAATGAAATTGTCAAATCATTGAGAGAAGTTAGAGAAGACCTAAATCAATGGAAGGACAAGCTATTATTCACTGATTAGAAGATTCAGTGTGCAAAGTTTTAATTCTTCCCTGAATTAGTCTATATATTAGATGCATTCTCCAATCAAAATCCATGTACTTTTATGAAAATTGATACTGTTATTCCAGAATCTCTATTAAAGTACAAAGGGCCTCTGATAGGTAAGGAAAAAAAAATAAAGTTGGTGGATTGCCTCTGCCAGATATTAAGCTACCAATAATCAAAATAAAATGATTTGGGTGCAAAAACAGACAAAAAAACCAATGCAAAAGAATAGTCTCTATAACAGAAACAAACATTTCTGGTCAAGTGGTTTTTGACCAAGGTGACATTACAGTGCAATGGGGGAAAGAAGTCAATAAATTATGTTTGACAAATTGGATATCATTTAAATAAATCAAACAGTCTGTATCTCATATAACACTCTTATTCAACCCCAGATGATTTGTAGATGTAAATCTAAAGGTACCATAAGGACATTTCTCATCATCACACAAAAAAGCTTAATATAGTAATAAAAATCAACAAATTGGGATACATTAAAGTTAAGAACCTCTCTTCATCAAAGAACACCATTTAGAGAATCAAAAGACAAGCCACAATGTGAGAGAAGAAACCAGCAAGAACTGCCAAAAATCAACAAAGAAAAGATGACTGAAGTGGACTAAAGACTTTGAACTGGTAATTCACCAAAGGGACTATTCCAAATATACAAAAAACATAAAGTATTGTTCAACCTCATTAGTCATCATAGTAATGCAAATTAAAACCACAATATAAAATTAGAAACACTGACAATTTCCAGTCTTGGTAAGGATGTGGAATAGCTGAATGTTCACATACTCCTGGTAGAATTGGGGTAACCGCTTTGGAAAGCTGTTTAATACTATTTTAAAAAGCTGAATACATGCAAATTCTATTATCCAGCAAGTAGACCCATAGGCATATACTCCAAAGACTTTTGTACTTAGGCAAACCAAAATAGATACAATAGTGTTCAGAGCAGTACCACTAAAAATAGTGCAAACTGAAAACAACCCAAATGTCCATCAAAAGATTCAATAAGGAAATAATGATGTAATCACTCAAAGGAATACTACACACAGCATGAGAATAAATTAATTACTGCCTCACACAACAAAATGAATCTCACACACACACACAATATTTAGCTTAATAAAACAGAGCACACATGGAATGATTTCATTTACATAAAGTTCAGAAACAGACAAAACTAGCTGATGGTGACAAAAGTCAGGATAGCGGGTTCCTCTGAGTGAGTGTTAATTAAAGGGGGCCAAGCAGAGTTCTGAAATGCTAGGATATGCTCCATCTTTGTAAAAAATCTGTATGCCAGTTTTAAGGATATGCTCACTTTTCAAAGATTCATAAAATATACAAAGATCAGATGGGCACTCAGTTGTCTGCATGTTGTACTTCAAATAAAACGTTTACATAAAAATGAAGTAATTACGTTTTCCTTCCATTACTCCCTCATTTTAAGAAACAGCTGACCTACAGGACAACAAGTAAGAGAAATGTGGTTGCTGAGAAAGACCCAGCACTGATAGAATCAGAAATGGCCAAGGTAGATTTGGGGGCTTGCTTAAAATAATGCAGGTTTAACATTTTCTGCAATTATCTGTAGCTTGGCACATGTTTAAAAAAAGCTAGAGTAAAAACTTGATGTTGCTGCTGAATATGGTTCCTTTTATATAAAGTGAAAGCTTATAGTAGTCCACTGACCACATTAAATTTAAATAAAGTTGTCAAACATTTGGTATAAGGAAAGTATTTTCAGTTAAATTAAAAAAAAAATTGCAGCGTATCTTCAAGTTTTGAAAATGTATCTGTGTAAAGTTCGTCGATGGTATTTTCCAATACTTTTTCTTCCCTAATGAAATACTCTTAATTGATATTAAGAACACAATAAATATTAGCTTCATTATTGCTATAAAATTATTTTGCCTTTTGTAACATTAAGTGTATGCATGTGTATTTTAAGATATTCAGAGGCAAAGATACTCCTTATTTGTTAAGAACCAAATGTATATCAATATATTGAAATATATTAATATAATAAATATCTCTAAGCTATTAAACATATCAAACAATACCTGCGCATCAGTAAGAGCTTAGTCAATCCTGTTTAATAGGTTTTTTCCTAGCTTCCTTCTTTTTCTTTCAACAGAATCTCTGAGTAGATAAAACATCAGATGAATAATTTAAATGAGAACAAAGAGCAAAAAAAGTAACATTCTGGAAACAATCCCAAGAGGCAGTTAAAGAAAATGGGGAAACTGAACTACCTGAAGCATTTCCTCAACCTTCCATGAAGGCATTCATTCTTTCACTCACCATTTATTTAATGATATCTTATGCCCCAAACACCAGATTTAAATAACCAAAATTTTGGCACTAAAACATCAATTAATAAAAACAAATTTATAAAGGCTTGATGCAAAATTACTCTAGGCAAGAAAAACAAATGAAACATATATTCTACAAATCTTTATCACCTCTGAATTCCCACATTTCATTAGCACACTTGTATTTTAGAACTTAGCACACTATTTTCGAAGATTCTTCTAGCTTGTAAAGTCCTTGAGTACAGCCCTCAACTCATTAATTTTATCCCCACTGCTTACCAAACAGGATACGTACTTAGAAACAGGCTCAATATTTATGAGTTGCAAAATGCAATTTTATTGTGACCAGTGAAAATCTAACATAAATTAACTATCCTATTCTCCAAAGCAAATATAAACAAACACCTCAAAATTATGGAAAATAATGATAAAATAAAGGTACAATCAAAAGAAATATTCTGCCTCTTTGAGGAAAAAATACTTTAAACAATTACCGCAGGTAATTAATATAGGTATTAACAATACTGTCAAGTTCTCTGTGTTGTTTTTTAGGTTGTTATTTCTTAAATCTATACTTTAATACAACCCTCTCTTTACAAGCTTCTGTAAAATAAAAGAGCTTAGCAAAACTGCAATTTTTCTCTTTGAAATCTGAATGTGAAATATAATCTAAGGTGCCAGGAAGAATGTAAAGCAGTTTTTCTGAGGTATTTTTACTCACAGAAATGTTAATTTAAATTTCATTTAAAAAGTATCTATTGAGTACCTACTACCTTATAACACATATCAAAATATTCATGCATTATTAATATGTCACTTTTAGATAAAGGATGGCTTATTCAATAAATGGTTGTGGCATCCTTCGTAATCCAGCAGAGAAAAACAATTTGAACCAATATTTATTACCACCTATAAAAGTTACATTAAAATCTAATGGTAATGGAGTTCCCTTTGCAGAATGGTGGTGTGACGAAGTCTGTGAACCTGTCCCCAGTGATACAACTATAATGGTGAAAATTATTAAAAAAAAAAAAAACAAACAGCGGTGCCTTCAAGATGGTCGAGGAATAAGACATGGAGATCACCTTCCACCCCACAAATACATCAAAACTACATCTAAAAAAAAAAAAAAAAACTACATCTACATGTGGAACAACTCCTACAGAACATGAAATAAATGCTGGCAAAAGACCTCAGACTTCCCAAAAGACGCGCTCAGGTGACCTACATGCAAAGACGGGGCCAAACCCAAAGCTGAACCCCAGGAGCTGTGTGAACAAAGAAGAGAAGGAAATCTCTCCCAGCAGCCTCAGGAGCAACAGATTAAATCTCCACAATCAACTTGATGTACCCAACATGTGGAATACCTGAATAGACAACGAATCATCCCAAATTGAGGCTGTGGATTTGGGAGGAACTGTAGACTTGGGGTTTGCTTTATGCATCCAGTTTGTTTCTGGTTTTATGTTTATCTTAGTTTAGTATTTGGAGCTTATTATCATTGGTAGATTTGGTTACTGATTTGGTTGCTCTCTTCCTTTATTTAATATATATATATATATTTTTTTCCTTTTTCTCTTTTTGTGAGTGTGTATGTATATGATTCTTTGTGTCTGTCTGTATACCTTTGCTTTTGCCATCTGTCCTAGGGTCCTGTCTGTTTTTGTTTTGTTTTTTTTAGTATAGCTTTTAGTGCTTGTTATCATTGGTGGATTTGTTTATTGGTTTGATTGCTCTCTTTTTTCTTCCTCTCTTTTTTTATTACATTTAATGCTTTAATATTTAATGATTTTTTATTTTAATAACTTTATTTCTTTCCTTTTCTTTATTTCCTTTTCTTCTCCCTTTTCTTCTAAGCCGTGTGTCTGAAACGGTTTTGGTGCTCTGGCCAGGTGTCAAGGCTGAGCCTGAGGTGGGAGAGCCTAGTTCAAGACACTGGTCCACCAGAGACCTCCAGACTCGACGTAATAACAAATGGAGAAAGCTCTCCCAGAGATCTCCATCTCAACACTAAGACCCAGTTCCACTCAATGACCTACAAGCTACAGTGCTGGACACCCCATGCCAAACAACTAGCAAGATAGGAACACAAACCCACCCATTAACAGAGAGGCTGCCTAAAATCATAATAAGTACACAGACACCCCAAAACACACCAGCAGAAGTGGTCCTGCCCACCAGAAAGACAAGATCCAGCCTCATCCACCAGGACACAGGTACCAGTCCCCTCCAACAGGAAGCCTAAATAACCCAATGACCCAACCTTACACACTGGGAGCACACACCAAAAACAATGGCAACTATGAACCTACAGCCTGTGAAAAGGAGAACCCAAACACAGTAAAATAATGAAAATGAGAAGACAGAAACACACAGCAGATGAAGGATCAAGGTAAAAACCCACCAGACCAATCAAAGGAAGAGGAAATAGGCAGTCTACCTGAAAAAGAATTCAGAGTAATGACAGTAAAGATGATCCAAAATCTTGGAAATAGAATGGATAAAATACAAGAAACGTTTAACAAGGACTTAGAAAAACTAAAGAGCAAACAAACGATGATGAACAGCACAATAAATGAAATTAAAAATTCTCTAGAAGGAATCAACAGCAGAATAACTGAGGCAGAAGAATGGATAAGTGACCTGAAAGATAAAATAGTGGAAATAACTACGGCAGAGCGGAATAAAGAAAAAAAAAAGAAAAGTATTGAGGACACTCTCAGAGCCCTCTGGAACAATACTAAACGCAACAACATTGGAATTATAAGGGTCCCAGAAGAAGAAGAGAAAAACAAAAGGGACTGAGAAAATATTTGAAAAGATTATAGTTGAAAACTTCCCTAATATGGGAAAGGAAATAATCAATCAACTCCAGGAAGTGCAGAGTCCCATACAGAATAAATCCAAAGAGAAACATGCCAAGACACATATTAATCAAACTATGAAAAATTAAATACAAAGAAAAAATATTAAAAGCAGCAAGGGAAGAGCAACAATTAACATACAAGGGAATCCACATAAGGTTAACAGCTGATCTTTCAGTAGACACTCTGCAAGCCAGAAGGGAGTGGCAGGACATATTTAAAGTGATGAAACGGAAAAACCTACAACAAAGATTCCTCTACCCAACACAGATCTCATTCAGATTCAACGGAGAAATTAAAAACTTTACAGACAAACAAAAGCTAAGGGAATTCAGCACCACCAAACCAGCTTTACAACAAATGCTAAAGGAACTTCTCTAGGCAGAAAACAGAAGAGAAGGAAAAGACCTACAATAACAAAACCAAAACAATGAAGAAAATGGTAATAGGAACATATATATCGATAACTACCTTAAATGTAAATGGATTAAATGCTCTAACCAAAAGACACAGACTGGATGAATGGAAACAAAAACAAGACCCATACATACGCTGTCTACAAGAGACCCACTTCAGACCTAGCGACACATATACACTGAAAGTGAGGGGAGGGAAAAAGATACTCCATGCAAATGGAAATCACAAGAAAGCTGGAGTACCAATTCTTATATGAGACAAAATAGATTTTAAAATAAAGACTATTAGAAGAGACAAAGAAGGACACTACATAATGATCAAGGGATCAATCCAAGAAGATATAACAACTGTAAATATTTATGCACCCAACATAGAAGCACCTCAATACATAAGGCAAATGCTAACAGCCATAAAAGGGGAAATCGACAGTAACACAATCATAGTAGAGGACTTTAAGACCCCACTTTCACCAATGGACAGATCATCCAAAATGAAAATAAATAAGGAAACACAAGCTTTAAATGATACATTAAACAAGATGGACTTCATTGATATTTATAGGACATTCCATCCAAAAACAACAGAATACACTTTCTTCTCAAGTGCTCATGGAACATTCACCAGGAGAGATCATATCTTGGGTCACAAATCAAGACTTGGTAAATTTAAGAAAATTGAGATCATATCAAGTATGTTTTCCAACCACAGCGCTATGAGACCAGACATCAATTACAGGAAGAAATCTGTAAAAAATATAAACACATGGAGGCTAAACAATACACTAGTTAATAACCAAGAGATCACTGAAGAAATCAAAGAGGAATCAAAAAATATCTAGAAACAAATGACAATGAAAACACAACGACCCAAAACCTATGGGATGCAGCGAAAGCAGTTCTAAGAGGGAAATTTATAGCAATACAAGCCTACCTCAAGAAACAAGAAACAACTCAAATAAACAACCTCACCCTACACCTAAAGCAATTAGAGGAAGAAGAACAAAGAAATGCCAAAGTTAGCAGAAAGAAATAAATCATAAAGATCAGATCAGAAATAAATGAAAAAGAAATGAAGGAAACAATAGCAAAGATCAATAAAACTACAAGCTGGTTCTATGGAAAGATAAAGAAAATTGATAAACCATTAGCCAGACTCATCAAGCAAAAAAGGGAGAAGACTCAAATCAATAGATTTAGAAATGAAAAAGGAGAAGTAACAGGTGACACTGCAGAAATACAAAGGATCATGAGAGATTACTACAAGCAACTACATGCCAATAAAATGGACAACCTGGAAGAAATGGACAAATTCTTAGAAAAGAACAACCTTCCAAGACTGAATCAGGAAGAAATAGAAAATATAAACAGAACAATCACAAGCACTGAAATTGAGACTGTGCTTTAAAACATTCCAACAAACAAAAGTCCAGCACCAGCTGGCTTCATAGGTGAATTTTCTCAAACATTTACAGAAGAGTTAACACTTATCCTTCTGAAACTCTTCCAAAATATAGCAGAGGGAGGAACACTCCCAAACTCATTCTATGAGGACACCGTCACCCTGATACCAAGAGCAGGCAAAATGTCACACACGCAAAAAAAAACTACGGGCCAATATCACTGATGAACACAGAGGCAAATATCCTCAACAAAATACTAGCAAACAGAATCCAACAGCACACTGAAAGGATAATACACCATGTTCAATGGGGTTTATCCCAGGAATGCAAGGATTCTTCAGTATATGCAAGTCAATCAATGTGATACACCATATTAACAAACTGAAGGAGATTAACCATAGGATCATCTCAATAGATGTAGAAAAAGCTTTTGATAAAATTCAACACCCAGTTATGATAAAAACTCTCCAGAAAGTGGGCATAGAGGGAACCTACCTCAACATAATAAAGGCCATATATGACAAACTCACAGCCAACATCATTCTCAATGGTGAAAAACTGAAACCATTTCCTCTAAGATCAGGAACAAGACAAGGTTGCCCACTCTCACTTCTATTATTCAACATAGGTTTGGAAGTTTTAGCCACAGCAACCAGAGAAGAAAAAGAAATAAAAGGAATCCAAATCAAAAAAGAAGAAGTAAAACTGTCACTGTTTGCAGATGACAGGATACTATACACAGAGAATCCTAAAGATGCTACCAGAAAACTACTTGAGCTAATCAGTGAATTTGGCAAAGTAGCAGGATACAAATTAATACACAGAAATCTCTTGCATTCCTATACACTAATGATGAAAAATCTGAAAGAGAAATTAAGGAAACACTCCCATTTACCACTGCAACAAAAATAATAAAATACCTAGGGATAAACCTACCGAACGAGAAAAAAGACCTGTATGCAGAAAACTATAAGACTCTAACGAAAGAAATTAAAGATGATACAAACAGATGGAGAGATACACCATGTTCTTGGATTGGAAGAATCAACATTGTGAAAATGACTGCACATGCAATGCAATCCCTATCACACTACCAATGGCATTTTTCACAGAACTAGAACAAAAAATTTCACAATTTGTATGGAAACACCGAATAGCGAAAGCAATCTTGAGAAGGAAAAATGGAGCTGCAGGAATCAGGCTCCCTGACTTCAGACTATACTACAAAGCTACAGTAATCAAGACAGTGAGGTACTGGCACAAAAACAGAAATACAGATCAGAACAGGATAGAAAGCCCAGAATAATCCCATGCACATATGGTCACCTTATCTTTGATAAGGGAGGGAAGAATATACAATGGAGAAAAGACAGCCTCTTCAATAAGTGGCACTGGGAAAAGCGGACAGCTACATGTAAAAGAATGAAATTAGAACACTCCCTAACACCATACACAAAAATAAACTCAAAATGGATTAAAGACCTAAATGTAAGGCCAGACACTATAAAACTCTTAGAGGAAAACATAGGCAGAGCACTCTATGACATAAATCACAGCAAGATCCTTTTTGACCCACATCCTAGAGAAAGGGAAATAAAAACAAAAATGAACAAATGGGATGTAATGAATCTTAAAAGCTTTTTCACAGCAAAGGAAACCATAAACAAGACGAAAAGACAACCCTCAGAATGGGAGAAAATATTTGCAAATGAAGCAACTGATAAAGGATTAATCTCCAAAATATACAAGCAGCTCATGCGGCTCAATATCAAAAATACAAACAACCCAATCCAAAAATGGGCAGAAGACCTAAACAGACATTTCTCCAAAGAAGACATACAGATTACCAACAAACACATGAAAGGATGTTCAACATCACTAATCATTAGAGAAATGCAAATCAAAACTACTATGAGGTCTCACCTCACACTGGTCAGCATGACCATCATTAAAAAATCTACAAACGATAAATGCTGGAGAGGGTGTGGAGAAAAGGGAACCCTCTTGCACTGTTGGTGGGAACGTAAACTGTACAGCCACTTTGGAGAACAGTATGGGGGTTCCTTCAAAAACTAAAAATAGAACTACCATACGTCCCAGCAATCCCACTACTGGGCATATACCCTGAGAAAACCATAATTCGAAAAGAGTCATGTACCACAATGTTCACTGCAGCTCTATTTACAATAGCCAGGACATGGAAACAACCTAATTGTCCATCGACAGATGAATGGATAAAGAAGATATGGCACATATATACAATGGAATATTACTCAGCCATAAAAAGAAACGAAATTGAGTTATTTGTAGTAAGGTGGATGGACCTAGAGTCTGTCATACAGAGTGAAGTAAGTCAGAAAGAGAAAAACAAATATTGTATGCTAACACATATATATGGAATCTAAAAAAAAGGTTCTGAGGACCCTAGGGGCAGGACAGAAATAAAGACGCTGACATAGAGAATGGACTCGGGAACATAGGGAGGGAGAAGGGTAAGCTGAGACGAAGTGAGAGAGTTCCATGGACATATATACACAACCAAATGTAAAACAGATAGCTAGTGGGAAGCAGCCGCATAGCACAAGGAGATCAGCTTGGTGCTTTGTGTCCACCTAGAGGGGTGGGATAGGGAGGGTGGAGGGAGATGCAAAAGGGAGGAGATATGGGAATATATGTGTACTTATAGTTGATTCACTTTGTTATACGGCAGAAACTAACACACCATTGTAAAGCAATTATACTGCAATAAAGATGTTATAAAAAACAAAATTAAAAAAGCAACAACCATTTAATGTTTCTGGAATCTTTCCTAAGGGAACAGAGCATGTGAAGAAAGTATTATCCAAAAAATCTACTAAATCTTGGTAACCACAGCAAGAGTGTGTCAATTAAGCCCCAAAGCAATGCCTCCATCCAACAGGTTTCTGTGATGGAAGCTCCTCCCCAGAGAGAGCCCCCTCTTCTGAGGGAAAAGGGGCTCCCTTTTCCTCAGATCCAAGTAAAGGAATGCAGTAACTCAATGGGAAGGGCAGGTCAACAGCTTTCCTCATCCCCTTCTTTCCCTGACATGCAGAGGTTAAATTCCTGGCAAGTGTAGCCAAGAGCTCAGCAGCACCTTTCCTCTACCAGTGATCATTCTACGATGGTAGCTTTACAACAGGGGAAGCAGGCCAGGAATACTGGGACCATGAATGTCCTCACCTAAGCCACCTGTAGGGTGGAGCTTCCATTCCAGCAGAGGCAAGATGTGAAGACCACAGGCTACCATTCCCACCAATCTCTGCTACTAAAGCAGGAGTGTCACTCCTGTCCCTGGCTCTGGAACAGTGGCTCTAGATTTTTCCCAGGCCAAGAGGGAGTTGATAAGAACAGAGACCTTCTAAGGTTTCCCCCCAAAAGCTGATTTTACTTAAAACAGAGTGCAGGGAAGCTTAAGCTGAAGGATGCTCTTGAAACAAATGGAGATTTTGCTGGTGAGCAATTAAGGGAGACTGGTAGCTCTCTAAGAGCAACAAGCTAGACCACAGGTCAACTAATTTATCAGAGAGAACCTGGGAAAGATACAGGTAAGAGGTGACCTCCTAGAGTTCAAACAAATCTCAAAAACTAGCCTCAAAACCATCCCTGCAAAGTAGTCTAATTTAATTGGATCCGACTGTGGACAAATTTATGCCCCAAGGCATTGTTAAAAACAATAAAGCAATTAGGCAGCAATTAATGGAGCCTAAGGGCTGAGTGTGATACCAAATGAGATTATAAAATTCTTTAGCACAGTCATTATATCTACCCATTAATTTTATTCCCCCTTGCTTACCAAGGAAACAGAATACTTAGAAAGAGGCTAACAATGTTTGTGAATGGCAAAATGTAATTCTATTGTGACCACTGAAAACCTAATGTAAATTGATTATCCCATCCCCCAAAGCAAATATAAACAAATTCCTCAAGATTATGATAAATAATGATAAAATTACAATCAAAAGAAATATTCTCCTTCTTTAAGGAAAAAAATACTTTAAATACTTACTAGATTCGGCATAGGCATTTATAATGGTTTAACAGAGAGATCAGGGAAAGGAATAAAGAACTCCAGCATGACTGTGATCATGGCCAAGGCTATGGTCTTGGAGAAGAATCATCAGAGGCTTCATAGTGCAGGAAAATTCAATTTCACTAAAATAATCCAGCCAAGTCTCTAATCAAATTAACAGGAAAACAACAACAAAAACAATCCCTGGAGAAGGGTTTGGGGTGGAATCAGTATACAGGTGCAGATAACCTAAAATGTATGGGGAGGGGTGGGGCAGTGGTGGGGAGGAAGGGAGAGGAGCATAAAGAAATAGGAAAGAATGACCCATAGGCTGGAAAACAATCAGGCAAGAAAACTGCGTGTAAGAGGCCCTGATGTTAGATTTAACACAAAAAGGCTTCAAAGCAGTCGTTATAACTACCTTTAAATAATTAAACAAAACCATTCTTAAATAAGTTGAGAAAGGTATGATGACAATGTTTCATCAAATAGAGAATATCAATAAAGAGATAATGACTATGAAAAGAACCGACTGAAAATTCTGGATTGAAAAGTAAAATAACTAAAATGAAAATTTCACTAGAGGGGCTCAACAGTAAATTTGAATTGGCAGAAGAAAGAATCAGCAAACTTGAAGATATGGCAATAGTAATTATGCATTCTGAAGACAACAGAGGAAAAAGGATGAAAAAAATGAACAGAGCCTCAGAGAAACATGGGAAACAATTAAGTGTATCAATGAATATGTAACAGGAGTAACATAAAGAGAGGAAAGAGAGAAGGAAGCAGAAAAATAGTCAAAGGAATAATGGCCAAAACGTCCCAAACTTAATGAAAAATGACCTAAAAAATTGAAGAAGCTCAACATACTTTAAGTAGGATAAATATGAAGAGATCCACACCCAGACACATCATAGTAAAAATGTTGCAAGCCAAAGAGAAAAGTTTGAGATAAACAAGAGAAAAACGACTTACTGTGTACAAGGGAATTGCAATACCATTAACATCAATCCAAAAATAAAACGAAAGAAAACAATTCATTTACAATAACATTAAAAATAATAAAATAGGAAGGGATAAATTTAACAGAAGAAATGAAAAACATACTCTGAAAACTAAAAAAAAAAAATAGTTGAAAGAAATCAAAGAAGATATAAATAAATGGAAAGACATCCCAAGTTATGGATCAGAGGACTTAATATTGTTAAGACGGCAATATTCTCAAAAGTGATCTACAGATTTAAGACGATTCCTGTCAAAATTACAACTGGCTCCTTTACAGAAATTGACAGGCTGATCCTAAATTCATTTGGAAATTCAGGGTCCCAGAACAGACAAAACCACCTTGAAAATGAAAAAAAAAAAAAATTGCAGGACTCACACTTCTAAAAATCTAAAGGAAAAAATTTTTAAATATAAAAAAAAAGATTAGAACAGTTTAGGTATTGACACAGAGAATATATTCTGAAGCTAGACACGAACCTCCACATCATATGTGAAAAATCAAATTTTCTATAGAGCTACGGGTAATTTAAAAAGAGACGATAGACATTTGAGGAAAAGCAGAAAAATCCCCAAAGCTTCTCTATCACAATAGCATTTAACCATATATTATTCTGACCCAGCTCCCTCCTTCCAGTTTGCTTGTTCTCCTATTCCTACTATGACCATTCTTGGACTCATTATGACCTGCTGTCCACTCATCACTTTACTTTCACCCAGTCCATTGTTCCTCTCTTTTCATCATTCCCTTCCTTGTCAAGTTTAGATTTCCTGGCTCATCATGTTCCTATGATCCTTGCCCTTCTCATCGTCTGGATACGCCTATATGACAAAAGCCCAGTCCGTGGTGGACCTTGCCATTCTACAGCCAGTACTTTTGGAAAAATCCACCCTTTAAAGCAGACAGGTTTGATAATGAAGTCTTCAACTCCAGGCCACATATCACTCACTCTCAAGCTAGCTTATTCTGCTGCTTTCAGTGAACTCAATTTCTCACTCTTCAGTGACTATTTCAAACTCCATTCACCTCAAGCTCTTTACCTTCCTCCCTATCTCAACATACCCATCACTACCAGTCCATGATTTTGACTTCTACCTTTTCTAGGGGGAAGAAGAACCTGTGGTGATCAGATGGGAAACCCCTAGACTTTCTATTACCAAGTGTCACACCCATCTTCTTCACCCGCTTTCTTCCTTCCTTCCAGTTTTCCTGGAAATGGTGCTCTGCTTCCTTTCTAAGGAACACCTCTCCACGAGTGCTCTGATCACTGCCTTCTCCACCCCTGCCTTTGAAGAGATCATTATAATAGGCAACCAATTTCCATTTTTACTTTGACTAGTTAACTGCTCCCTCTCAATGGGTCCTCTATTCCTTTGACAAGAAACATACTAAATCCTCCCCCACATAAAAAAATAAATCAAACAAAACCCCACCTCTCTTCTTCAATCATGCTGTTCCAGTTACCCTTATGACCATTTACACTTCATAACAAATTTCTTACAAGATATGCCTGTCTCTATTTTTTCCTTCCTTTCTTCTTTACCTCAACCCCGATCCTATTCCAATCTGGCTTTCCTCACTATCAAATAAGTGAAATGGTTCTAAAAAGTACACTAATGAGAAACAAGGAATTAAAATGATCATCATTTGTAAGTGATATGATTACCTGGAAAACTCAAGGGCATAAAATGAAAAACAATGAAAAATTATCAAAAATTGAGTAAGATGGCTGAGAAAAAAAAATAGCTTTCACATACACAACAATTCTATTACAGAAGGAAAGACCCCATTTACAATAGAAATTTTTCAAAGAGAACAATGGCCTCAAGGTACTCAACAAGAAATTCTTAGATCTAAGAACTTTCTCAACAAGGAATTCTAAGATCCAAAAAATTCTAAGATTTACATGCAGGGGCAGAAATGAAGCAGCCTCTCCAAATGTCTCCTTCCACTGTCTTTTGAAGCCACTTCTAACTGGTTTTTCCTCCCTACCATGCCTCCAAAATTGCTCTTGTCAAGACCACCAGTGAACTACACATGTGAAATCTGATGGTGACCTCTCCATCGTCATCTATTCAATACTTAAGCCTTAATAATACAAACCACTCACTCCTTAAATATTTACTCCCTTGATTTCAGTGATACAAACACTTGGTTTTCCTCTACCTCACTTCATTGGCTATTACTTTTCAGTTTTATTTGCAAGCTTAATCCCTTTTATTCTGCCATTAAGATATGGAAATCTCAAGGCTAAGTCTTGGGCCCTCTTCTCATTCTATTCTATAGTACATGTCATTTATATCCATGGTCTTAATTAACATCTATATGTTGGTGGTTCCCTTTTTTTTTTTTTAAACTCATGCTTAGAACTCTAACCTTCAGACCTACGGAGCCAACTTCTTATTCAAAATTTCCATACAGACTTCTCAAAGGCACCTCGGATGCAACATGGCCAAAACTAAAAACACGCTTTTCTTCCAGTTTTACCTACCCCAGTAAATGGCACCAACCCATGCATCTATTGGCCTAACAAGACACTGAAGCTGAGTAACAGAGGAAACCAAGGCAGTTATAGTTCACGGGAAGAGAATCACAGGACCAAAGAAGAGAACCAGAGCACCTCAGAGAGAAAGTTCTGGACTTCTCCTCGGAGGAAACAATCGGGGGCTGGGCAAGAACTACTCACAAAGTCTGTTCTCACCAGGCAGACTGGAAAAACACAGGCCTCAGTGATGGGGAAGAATCTGCCATGGACTGAATTCTTCTGGCTCTGCCTAAGACAGCTTAAGGTTCCTAAGTATCGAGCTACTTACGATTACAGGCATATCTCATTTTGCTGTGTTACTCCACTTCGCAGATATTGCGTTTTTCTTACAAATTGAAAGTTTGTGGCAATTATGCATCACGCAAGTCTATCAGCGCCATTGTTCTGACAGCATTTGCTCACTTTGTGTCTCTGTGTCCTATTTTGGGAACTGTCACAATATTCCAAACTCTTCCGTTATTATTGTATCTGTTATGGTGATCTGTGACCAGTGATCTTTGATGGCACTATTATAATTGTTTCAGGGCACCACAAACCACACCCATAAAAGAAGGTCAACTTAATAAATGTGTGGGTTCTGACCGCTCCCTCTGAAGGCTCAGATGAGGGTTAGCACTTTTTAGCAATAAAGTATTTTTTATTTAAGATATGTACATTGCTATTTTGGATATAATGCTGCTGTGCACTTAAGATACTAAGTATAAACATACTTTTATATGCACTGGGAAACTAACAAGTTCGCGTGACTTGCTTTACTGCAACACTTACTTTATAGCGGTGGTCTGGAACCGAATCCAAAATACCTTCGAAGTCTGCCTATACCTTAACTACATCAAGCTCACTTCCATGCCTGCTCACAAGCTTCCTCTCTCTTCTTGAAAATTATACTCCCAGGGGCTTCCTGTACACTCCTCCTTCAATGTTGTTTCTCCTGCTAGACTATAAGCTCCGTGAAAGCAGACGCAGGACAATCTCATGTAACATAGTATCCCCAATGTCTAGCACGTTGCATAGCCCACTGTAAAACTTCAATTACTATTTTAAATACAACTACTTTTTCCTCAGTGGTCTTCAGCTTACTAATAGATATTGTCGAAATCATTTTTATTCTGTTTCAGTAACACACAGAGGGTCTTGTTCTCTGAACTGTCACACTGGGTCTATTTTTTGAACTGCCACATCTTTCCTATGTCGCATTATTGATCTGTCTTTTCATCGTAAGACAGGGAGGTCAGTAGGTGCTGGATCATTACTGGATATTGAGATGGTCTCTTCAGAAACTCTTTTGGGCCCTGTACAAGTCTTTCAGGCTCAGATAAGGAAAAAGTGCATGTTTACCCCACTGATGCTTCCCCAAGTAAAGGTTTGCACTTGTGGGGAGTAGCGATTCATTCTGTAATTAAAAAAAAACGTATTAACCACATGTTTAAGGATATATCAGTGAGGCTAGGCCTCCCTTTAGCTGGCAAAACAGCCAGCCTTTGGACATAGAAAACCAGCCAACCCCTTAGGCAAGCATAGACTGGAAACATTTTCTGCAGTGTTGTAAACGTCCGCAGTTGAGAGACTAAATCCTAGGGAACATTTCCAGAGAGCAGGAGCCAGATAGAGATTTGTTTCTCCCGAAGGCTCCACTCTTGCCTCCGGCCCTGACAACTCAGCTGGTTTTGCCTAAGGTAGTTTCTACAGTCCCTTTCAGTGAAATCCCACAGGCAGCTCTCTATAGGCGGTCACTTGCACTTTGGACACCTCTCACCTCCGTCTAGTCTCACCTTCATCGCCTCCAGCAGAAACTCCTCCCAGTTTCTGGAATCTGGATGGCATTCTTCCCCCAGGTTCCAGGACTGATAAAGAAATATATTGATGGGAAAAAGCCAGTGTCATTTTAACGGGAATCTAGAAGCAGAGAAGCAAATTCAATACGCACTTATACTGCCACCTTAATCCAGAGGTTCAAACGTTATTAGACTGTTTACTTCCTGCCTATAATTGATTCTTTATTCCTTTACACTGGTCTTTAATAAATTTTACAAATGGAATCAAAATATTTTCTCAGGCAACTTTATTTTTTGAATAGGGTTTGATAACTACTATGAGTTCTAAAGGTGATTTAATAAGTGAAATCTGTTCTCTTCTTTCTACTCTCGAGCCTAGTTTAAGGGTAAGTCATTGTATGACACCTGTCCCTAATGGTCCACGGTGACCTTGGCATTACAATGCCCCTTATGAAAAGGAGAGGCACTGATATATAATCTGCCACGTGCATGACTCCCTTTCTCAAATTCTAGTCATTTGTACGATAAAGCAAGGTTAAAGTTCCTTATTCTCCATTCCTGTATAAACTAGTAGTTAAGAATTAAACATACATATATTACTAAATAATTTATATAACAAAAGGTGATTATGCAAATATTAGATGACAATAGTAAATATTTATTAATCTGAAAAGCCAATGGCTGGTGATCACACAGGGCCAAAGACACTCCCACAGGCCATGGGGTGGCCACTTAGTATTCAATATAAAGGAGAAAAAAAGTGGTTTAATGCACAGAATGGGATGTTGTCTGGGTTAAATAAGTTTGTGCTCTTCAATTAACTACCTTATGCACGGGACAGAATAGGCTCCATTTGTTGGATTGCCTATTATGTGCAATTACTTGCACATCTGTAATTCAATCCAGTCTAAACATTATTTGATATACACTGAAGCAGATCCTGATAAACAGAAGTTGATGTTAACTATCCAGTTAGCTAAGAAATGAATAATATCCAGATGAAATCACTTCCCTGCATGAGCATAGAGCTCAAATGGCGAGAATGGAAATACCAAGGCGTGGTCTGCAAGGACATCTTTGGTCATGTATGATTTACTATCACCAGTAAGCGACTTAGGCTGGAAGGAATATTGGATTTCCTAAGTACTTTAAGATATGCTTTCAGAAGCAGGGAAAAAGCCAAAATGTCAGTTCCATTAAAATAATTACATCTCAGGTACGTGCTTACTTTTACCTAGAGGCTTAAGATACGAGTATTTTTTCACGTCTTTAATAGTTTTGAATTTCTATAATCTGTTTGGTAAACTGACATTTCATTGTATATGCTATTTGTAGAATAAAATAACGGTATAATTTTAAAATCAACATATACAGTACATAGAGCAATCTCTAAGAGGAGCCTGAGTTATTGCAAATGTATGAGCTATTTCCATGGAAGAAAAAGATGGAAAGCCCTTTCCCATTTGTATTTATAAAGGCTGCGTGACTCTTTAAATATATACACTGATGCCAACAGAGCCATCAGAAATCAATAAATCACATTCTCATGTGCTGTAAAATGTCTGACACATACATTCATTTTCCTGGTCTGAAATTCTCTGCAAAAGGGACTGTGTAAATGTTCCATTTTAGTTTAATGACATTCTCCACAGTTAAAGTGATGTGCATTATTACCAGTGAGTTCAAAAACCTGAAGAGCACAAAGCTAGATAGGGTTTTAAAGAGACTACATAGTACATATCCTTCATAGTACATATCCTTCAGTGGCCTGTCATTTAACAGAGCACAGACACACAGATATGAATGCAGGACCAAATCAGGAGATTAGTAAGAATGGATTGAAATGCTGCAATTACCACTTGGACGAAAAAATAATAGGCATAATTTATTTAGAAGCAGCTGGGGGATGGTCCTATAAGTATTTGGAGACACAGCCCCGAGAGGCCGAGGCCACCGAATGGAGAAAGAGATGAACATCACTTAAAAATGACACAGACGACAGAAATGACAACAACCTATTCATCAGTGACGTCCAACCTGAAAGTGTAACAAAAACCTAAATAACACTCCATCCACCTGAGTTGACATTTATTCCACCAGCTGCCCTATATTTTAAAAAGGTCTCAAAATTGTTCTACGTAGACATCGTTTCTAAAGTACAGATTCTTAAAGAAAGAAGGGATCTGTCATGTATAATCTAGAAGGTTCTAAGAATTCTGCAAGCACATCTTGCAGAGAGCTAAGCAGAAAAGGCAACATCTGAAATAAACCCCAGCCCTGAATTTATTAAGCCAGTATTCCTACGTGGGGACTGAAGGAAGAACTAGCTACAATTCTGCCTGTTCACTGGCACTGAGCAATGTTGCTCTGGCCTCTTGTTTCTTTGTATTTGGTCTCTGAACCAAAATGCTGTGGCCAAGGAGATGACACTTGACTCATGCGTTTACCCAAAACTGATCATATTCAAGGTGTGTTATTCTGAGACTCTTCATTCAAAATGTAGCTTTCTTCCTTTAATCCACATTTTCCTTTCCCTGAGACCTCCACTCACTCTAGCTCCTCTGACCTAACTTTTCTTCCTATCCAGCCTGGACCCCATAATCAACCACCCCAACAAGCATCTCACAAGTCCCCTACAACCTTTCAGCTCCTTTGTAAATCTCCAACACCCTGGCAAAATCCAACTCCTGGCACCAAGCTAAGTGTACCAATACTTAGCACTGTGGGGTGGAAAACACAGAAGCAGACCAAGTGTGTCTGCTGGCATCTGAACTCAGATGGGGCCTCAATGCTGTTCAGCAGCCACTTCTTCCCCAGGATGAAGCCACAGTACAGTCCATCAGGCTGCTTTCCAAAGCCTTTAACTCTTGTGAAAGCCCTAATTCTCTAGCCTCTGAGAAGACAAATACACCACCACCCAGCTGAAAACCCCTCACTCTGCACCATACTCTTCACACTTAGTTATTTCTTCCCTCCTTCTTTCCTGCTTCTCTCCTCTCTGATCTCAGAAATCAACACTTCTTTTTTTCTTAAGCCAGCTTCTTTACCAAGAGAGTCCATTCCTTGCCATCTCTTCTAAGACTTCCATCCATAAATCAAATCCTCTCTCTTCTATCGTCAATTTCTTCTATCAACTGCCTCAGTTTTTAGGACAAAAACATGTTTAAGCCCATCCTAGCTTTAAAAACATACCAATCTTTTGCTATTCTCAAATGAGTAATAAATACTTACTGCCTGAAAGGGGTATTCAATTCTTCCTTCCCCCTCAAATCCAATTACCAAATCATGATGATTTTATTTCTAAAATGCCTGTATTCGATAGAATTGCCCCCCCCCCCCGCACAAGTTCATAGGTTGAAGCCCTAACCATGTGACTATATTTGGAGACATGGCCTTCAAAGAGGTAATTAAGATTAAATGAGGTCGTATAGCTGGGCCCCAACCCAATATGAGGGGTGTCTTTATAAGAAGAGAATGGGACACTAGTGATGCAGGCATGCAGAAAAAAGGTCACGTGAGGACACACAGAGAAGGAGGCTGTCTAAAAGCCGAGAAGAGAGGCCTCAGGAGAATCGAAATATGCTGGCATCTTGAATTTGCAGCCTCCAGAACTGTGAGAAAATAAATTGCTGTTTCTAAGTCACCCAGTCTGTGGTATTTTGTTATGGTAGCCCTAGCAAACTAATACAATGTCTCATGAATGAGGCCTTTCCTTTTCACTCTTTGGCTTCGGCAAAAGTTCTTATGTTTATCAGATATGTTAAACTAGCTTTCTAAGTGGCTTCCCAGGCTATATTCATTGACTAGGAAAACACTTACTGAGCACTTACTATATGCCAGGCACAGTGAATGGGAGAAACAGAGCCACTGTCCTGGGGCTGTTTATTTTCATGAGGAAAGACAAATGAACAGATACATAACCAAGTTAATCATAGACTGTGACAAGTGCAGGAAAGGAAATAAACAGAGAACTAAGACAGAAAACATCCAGAGAGGCTACTTTAGATGGGAGGGGAGGAAAGAAGAGCCTTTATGAGGAGCTGACATTGAGACTTGGTGGAGAAGAACGAGCTGGCCTTGGCAAATGATGCTGAGAAAACATTCCTGGCAGAGCTGTGAGAAAGCACAGAGGCTGAGAGAGAACAGAAGCTGAGGTTTCAGAGGCAGGAAGGAAGATAGTGTGGCTACACCACAGCCAGGTGGAGAATGGGGGAATCTCTCCTCTATTCCATGCTTCATTCTTCCAATAGAGCTCTTTTTCTATAATATAAATCTAATAATGTCATGCTCCAAATGTAAAACCTTGCTATGTTCTACATGGCCTTTTTTACAGGCTTGCTCCAGCCTACCTTTCTAGCCTCAAGTTTCTCACCCTATACCCCAGTCATCTAAAATTATGCGTGGACAGACATCATATACTTCTCTGCCTCTCTCTCGGGTGCCAGGAGCATCATGTAGGGAAAGAGCATCAACTTGGCACTAGACAAACCTGTGTTCAAATTCTGGCTCCCGCGTTTTTACTTGGAAGAAGTTAGGTTAAGTCCTTTTCTCTCCCTGATCCACAGTTTCCACATATGAGGTGGGGTTAATAATGCAGACTCTTTGGAGAGTTACTGTAAGCATTAGTGCTCATCTCTGTAGGAGGCCTAGCACTGTAGGTAATCAGTATTATTATTGATACATATGTTTCCTCTACTAGGAATGCCTGACACACTTCTTAACTTGGGAAACTTCCTCCATTGTTTTGGACCTAGTTCAGTAATACCTTCTCTTGAAACCTTCTCCAACTCCCACAGACAGAACATAATCACCTCCTCCGTGTCACCTTAACACAATGCATATACTAACACCATGGCATGGCTCTGGACCTACAGGTCTTCACCTCACGCCCAGCCCCACTCTTCTCTAACCATTACTTCCCTCAAGGTAGGAAGTGGAACTTACTAATGTTTATATCATCAATGCTTATCCGGCACATAATACATGTTAAATAAACACTGGTTGAATGAATGAACTCTATACCCTAGTCCTCCCCCAAACCACCAGAGTCTGCTTACATCCACATCATTCTACTTCCTCAAAAGGTCTGTCATTCAGGAGCCCGGCAGGTACAGGTGGCTCATTCAAGTCATCATCGTTCAAAGAAAGTAGATTAAAGTGACTATTTATAAAGGTGTGGGCAGGATGCAGCAAAACCACAGAGGACAGTGCATTAAACCAGAGCTAATGATGGGGGCTAGTATTTGACATGAACGGTAAGGGGAGAAGGGGGTGATTGGAATTTGGACAGAGAGAGCTGTGTGGCAAGGGCCTTCTGACAGAAGCTGGTCAGTGGATGTGGCCCGTGCTGACCACACAGGGCAGGTGAGGGGCTCAGCCTCACTTTTCTTCCTCCACCCGATCCCCTGTTGGGGCTTCCCAAGAGCTGAAACCTATTAGAATCCAGAAGGCCTTCTCCTCCCCCTCCTGAGGAATTCAGGCCTGAAGCTAAAATTAACATAGGTCCCTGCATGAGGGGCTCACGATGGCTCAGAGTGGGATCACTGCGCCCAGCGGGGTGAGGTAGAGGGGAGGCCTGGGGAGGAGCTGCAGAGACAGAGCACGGTTTGGTGGTGGTGGGGCGCCTGTACAGGCCAGGCCTGATAAGCAGTGTCAGGGGTCAAGAAGGAAGTGGGGGGAAGGTGCCCAAGCAGGGTGGGTGGGTACGTGGGCCATCATGGAAAGTCAGAGCCTCAAGGAGACCATCCCCATGGGGAGGTATGCTGGCCAACATGGAAGACTGGTTACCTACAAGGGGATTAATCGACTACTTAGATATATTAAGGATAATAGAAACTGAGTTTCTCACTGTCACCGTCAAACAGCTTTGGAAAGGGAGAAAACCAGAATGAACTATGGGGTATTAGATTAGCGTTGAAGGTATTAGTGTGAATTCATGGTTTACAAGATATAGAGGAACATATAGAAATAAATGCAGATAGAAATTGTGCTATGTTTATATATAGGCTCATACTCTTTCTTCTATAAGATGTCCCTTATCTCCAAGACACAGAAGGAGGTGTTCACACACACATACACGCACACACATGTATGGATGTATGCATTCCTATGTATACATACATATATTTCCTAGGTCTGTCATAGATCTGGGAGAAGCAACACCCCAATAGCAAAGAGCAAGTGTTTCGTGAGATACTGACTTCTAAATACCATCTTCCACTAAAGGGAACCACGGCTCCTTGGAGAAAGGATTCATTCCAGGGCTGAGACAGGGAAAGTACAAGATGAGACTGAAACAATTCCATGTATTTTAAAGTAATGAAATGCTCGAAGAGTGATGGAGACACGTCAGAAGACACAGGAGCCAGCTTGAACAGGCTCCTAGTGACCAAATGTGGACAACTGAGCATAATAACCTATTGAAAAACTAGGAAACAAGGAAACCATACAGATAGGAGTAAGTGGATAAACTGAGAGTCTCAAGAACAGGATATATCCTCACAAAATACTATTTAATTACAAAGAGGGAAGAAGTAACTTTACACTGAAGAAACTCGGCGGATACATTTTAATCAAATGACTGGGAGAAATCAAAATTGTGTGCTACCTCATAGGTGCAAGGAGAATATAGCATCATTTATCGTATTCCTCCCAACGGTACACAATCTGAATCTGATCACTAGGAAATATGACACAAACTAACATTAGCCTATAATCTTCAAAAGTGTCAAAATCATGAAAGTCAAGAGATGATTAAAGAACTCTTCTAGAATGAAGGAGACTAAAAAGATACGACAACTAAATAAAATGACAGATTCCATACTGAATCTTGTTGCTAAAAGTGACATTACTGGGACAGGTGGCTAAACTGGAATAGAGTCTAAGAATCACACAGTAAGAATGATCAATGCTAGCTTCCTGATCTTGATTGGCTGCACTGTGCTTATGCAAGAGCACGCCCTTGTTTGTAGGAAAAAGCAGGCTTAAAGTCATAATATACTGAGGGTGGGGGGAGGGATGGATAATGAGGCTTGAAACTTCTTCTCTAATATATCTTTAAATTTTGTGAAAGTTTATGATTATTTCAAAATTCAAAAAAAAAAAAAAGAAAGGAAGACAGAGGCATCCTATCTCTTGATGCAGTAGTCCATACGTGGATTACTCTCCATATACAGCCTCCTGGAGCAAAGCAGAGAAAAGAAGGTGGAGGGTGGATCTAAAGGAACAAAGAAAAGATGTCCCACTTACTCCCCAGTGACTTCCTAATGTCCATCTGAGACACTTGCCTGTACATAACCTCCCCATTGATGATCTCTCATGGATTTGCTATTTTCTATCTATTCCCTGGCTCCTCCCATACCCTTTCTAATACTTTCTTACAAATATATGTACTCCTTTGGGATGGCCATGATATCTCACAGGCTCATCAAATCCCATAGCTGACAGTATAATCTACGTAAATTTTAATCACTAATTCCATCTTCTCCAGTCACAAAACCTCAATATATATAGCCATCTTTGGACATTTCATATAGTTTATAGAAGCATCTCAACCCAACGTGTTAAAAACCAAACTCAACACCTACCCTACTACAGTGGACATGAGAGTTGACTTCTCCCCCACCCTCCACTGCATAGCCTCTAATAGAACTTCCTAAAAACCAGATTTCTAAAGTTTTCCTGACATCTCCACAGTGCACCATTCTACTTCAGGAGTTGGTGAGCACCCTAAAATTCAGGAGTAGGCCTGGTTGCTTTAAACCAATCCGCATATTCCACTTCCTCAGCTAGGGTCGTTGTTTAAGAAGTAGTCACTGTGATCTACTGATACGTAGTATCATTCTCGTGACTCAGGTTTATCTTTGAAATACTGGGACAGAAGTATTTTCTCCATGAATGTGAACCAATAGGCAAATACCCATTTTTGGATTCAGGTAGCCATCCTACTACAAAGGGATTCAGGTTTAGAAGAGTGCCAACAAGGGAGAGATTTTTTAAAAATGAATTCATTAAACACAGTTAAATGGGTCCTTGATAATAACTGAATTCCAGGACCAGCAACCAGAAGCCCACTCTAACCTCCATCTTATAATTACCTGAGCCAATAAATCCCCTTTATATTTAAGTCAGTTTGAGTTCGGTTTTCTGTTGCTTGCAGTATAATGTGTGGAAAGCAAACTTAAATACAAAACTAGTTGTGACACTGTCATAAAACAACTAGAAGTATGTAAAAAAATGTAATCTAAGATAAACAGACCTCTAGAGAAAGAAAGAAAAGTACAAATATAGAAAAAAAAAATACAGGTTGGCTTAATGATAGTTGGCACTGGCAAGGTAAATGGGAAACCTAGCTTCCCTTATTTTAAAGATGTAATAATGAAATAAGCCTTGGCTTCATTTGGCCCAGAATAGGACAGCCGGTAGGACTGCTTCAGGGGAGAAATCAGGCAGAAACCTGGGGTAGTCAAAGGAGGGAAACGAAAAAACTGGGAATTTCAAATTTTGTAAAAATACGTGAAAACAAGCTTTTGTACAAGTGAAATTCATAGGTATTTCACATAATTACAGTACCTTCCCCTCGCTCAAATAAATCTTTGTAATCAGATTCACATTTCCATGCCTTTCCTACTCATTCTGGCCTAGAAAATGGTGATGTTCACCGACTTTTGGGGTTTTATAAACTGAAGTGAAATAGACCGGTTTTGGAAGGTTGTTTCATCAAGTTGCCTGTTCCTTTCTGCTGGGAGGTAGGGTTGAGCTCAACTCTAGCAGGGCCCGGAGAAAGAGCTCTAAACTTCTTGATGTCAAATGCTAATAGGCCCACAGAGCCTTCCTGTCCTCCCAAGTCACCCTAAATAAAATCTCCATTTGCCTTCCAGACCTTCTACAGACCTTCTTCTTCCAGACCATCCCATAGGCAGTGTCATTTATTCCCACTCTTCTGGGTTGAAAATATGCCGGGAATTCAGTCCTTTCTTTTCTTTTCCAAGGCCAATGTCTAAGGTCAGACTCTTATCTCTTATTTCAACTACTGTGACTGTCTCTTGCCCAGTCTCCCTGGGTCTTATCTTTCTGCCTCTCCAATACATTTTTTTACAGAGCTACTGGCTCCTAAGAGAAAATAATGACAATATGTTATTTATCCTTTGGATCTTCTTCTCCTGCCCTACGTCTAGGCACTAAAATATTTATTTAAATTATTTTATGTATGCTGTTTCTCATTTGAGAAATCTCTGATGGTGCCCACTGGTTTCAGAAAAAGTTAAAAGAGCTTAATCTGCAACCAGGGTCATCGAGGTTTAGACCATATTACCCTTTAGCACAGCATCCTACCACACACACAGCAAGTCTGTGTAAACGACAAGCTCTCCCTCTGTAAAATTCACTTTCCCTTGGCTCTACTTACAAAACACCTATTAGTCCTTCAAGGTTCAAGTTAAGTATCTGTTCCACCATAAAATCTTCTCCAATACTACTTTCAGATTAAAGTTTTTCATCCTTCTGCCTTCTGAGGACTTTATATTTCTATTTGACATTTATGTCACTCTGCCTGGTCTTATACTAAATTTGGTATAGATCTATCCAGTTATCAGACTTCTTTCCTAGTAAAGAGGAAACTGTATTTCAGCATGAGGTTGTCTTTCTCCTCCGTCTGTTATTCCTCTGGAAGATTCATTCCTGAAGCCTCTGTATTTAGCACAGTATATGCAGCACATAATACATGCTCAGTAAGTATTTCTTGAATAAATGATTTCCCAATGGACTACATGTTCTTTGAGAACAGGTATTGTGCCTTATTCATTTATATTTCTCACAGTGACTGGAAAAAACTGAGTAACAGAAACTGCTACAGGTTGAATTCAATATTAGGCTTATTGACACTGCCTCCTGGGTTCCTGAAATATTTGGCTAATCCAAGGACAATTTGTCATTTCTTCTTTCCAAAAAGACTGGAGTACTTTACATATGCCAAATCTTATTCCAGGATCTGGAGGTACAACTGTAAACAAGACAAACCACACATACGTTGAAGTGCAGGCAATAGTCACGTAGCTAATAATCCACCTCCCCCTGCCGAAAAAATAAAGTTTTTCTAAACACCTGAACTCAATCCTCAGTCACACCAGCTTGAAACCCAGGAATGATCAGGGGCTTCTCCCTAGACCTTGCTTCAAGTGTTATTTGACAAAATGTACAATTGCCACCACTGGATGATGGTGCTACTGATGATGGTGGTGATGAGGAAGGTGACTGCACGGTCCTACTCCTCTTCGAGTTCAAGGCTATTCTCCAAATTCAAGCCCTCATTCTGCCTTTTGGAATAACTAAAATTGCTTTCTAACAACACTTTCATGCTTCCCATCTCTAACATTCCCTTTTCAGTATCGCCAGGATAATTTTCTTAAAAAGCAGTGATCTTATTACATTATAGCTCTGTTCAAAAGCCCTCAGTGTCTTTGCACTGCAAACACAGCGTGAACACTGTTTAGACTCCTCAGTGTCACACTCAAGGCACCTTCCAAAATTGACTTCTAATTTGTCTTTCCAGACTCATCTGCATTGTTGTTCCTATAATCCAGACTCCCACAAAATCAGCTTTTGATTTGGTATCTTTGAATCTTTCACATAAAATACATCTCCATCTATTTTATTCAAATTCTGCCTATACCTCTAGGCCCAATTCAAGGATCTTGTATTTGTCTCTGATTTTTTTCCCTTCTACATATAAAAGCTCAGTTTACTTTGTGCTCTCCCCGCTAAGCTTACCTGTTTCTACCTCATATTTTCATTGTTCAGGAATATAGCTTCTGTATCCAACTAGAGTGTATTTAATCATTGATTCAATAAACATGCAATAGGCACTTACTAATAGATATTTCCATTATTCCAAAGCACCAAACATGTATTATATTCATAGTAAATACTGAACAAATTTTCAAACAAAAATGTACTCAAAATCAAAATAGTATTTTTCTAAATATGAACAATAATCTCCACCAAAGAGATACATAAGAATGATAGAAGACAGCAGCTTATCAAATTTTAAGTATGTATGAAAGGGTGGGTAAGTTAGGAGAAAACAGAATCAAATAAAAAGCTAAGAAAATTTATTCAAAATAATGTGGAAATATTGAATCAATCTTGCCCATTTCAATTTATGGATGTACCTATCATTTTGAGATACAAATTCATAAACACATGTACATTATGTCCATCAACTGGAAACTATATACAGTGTCAAAATTTATTGAAATGAGAATCACAAGGAAATGTAACAGTTTTGTGAAATTTAATAAAAGTTTATGCGATGAAATATTTTTTTTCTTTTCAAAGGAAACAGCTTTAGAAGATGATTGATGCCTGCTATTATGAGTCTATATTTGTATTTCCTTATTTTAGAGGCTTTTAAAAAATACAAAAATACACTTAAAGCACTTTTAGTTATACTAAAAAAAAAGATAAAAGGTGATTATTTATAGGCAATCATACTCACAATGATAGACTCTCAGAAGCCAAATCCAAACATAAATTTTAAATGGTTTAAATGGTTTTTGGAAAGAGCTGAGAATGAAAATATTTACATAATTTCTTAGAAACCCTGGCTTTTTATTGCTGCACTTCAATATTCCCTCGGGGCAAAGGGGAAGCTACTTCAAAGATTTATTTGATACTGGAACGTTTGATTTCTTTGTTTTTCCTGCCCAGTGTAGGTAGGTCTGTTGTTTTCACTCTATGGCAATATGCTGTATTTTAAAATTTGAATTTGCTCACTAGTGATAATGAAAAATGAGTCTGTTTAGGCAGATTAAGCAAACACACCAATGCTAGCATTTAAGTATATAAATTACACAAATATACTAGATTATTAGAAAACTATCCATCCATGTATCAGTCATCTTCGATAACAGACCTGCCAGTTCATAATAATATAACTGGTGACTAATACCAAATGTCTGAAACTTCTACTTACCTGCCTATCCACTTCTGGGAGCAAAAGCAGGAGGTATTGTTGAAAATGCTGAGGTAAGGAAGCAAACGTATGTTTATTTATTAATGCCCTCAAGTTAGTGTTGACAAGAATAGATCCCGGGGTTTCTATGTCAATATCCTCAGCTTTGGTCCATTTCAAGTGTCCTGTGATAAATAAGCAAGAGGTATGAATTCACTATAGATTGGGAAAAACATACACCTGTACACACACATATGTATACTGACTCGCTCTCTATATATATGTATTATATATATATATATATTTGATAATGTATTTAATTCTCTCTCTTTTAAGAATGATATTTCAGAATGAAATCTCCAAAGTTTCTTTGGGTTTCTATCTTGCCTTAGTTGTCTTTAATTTTCATAATGTCTACTTCACTCAATACCATCTGTATTTTTAACTCAAAGTAGCACCAGGTGTAGATAAAGAAGTATTTTAATTACGGTCTTCCAATTAATCAGAATCCTCAAAAACTTTAGGAGCATAAATGGTAACAACTACAGTTTTTGTAGATTCTATAAGACTTAGGATCAATGATAACAATAAGAGTGCTGTTAATTTTAATGGAGATAATGAGAGCATTATAGCTGATAGCTGTGTGCTCCCCAAGTGTCACGCACAGCACTAAGCACTGGAGTATTTCAGAAGATGCCTATTCAGGGTAATTTAAGGGTAATACTTTAAAACAGCAATCCTTTATAAAAATATTAGCTGTGAGGCCTGAAATGCCAGTACGCTTTGTAGGATAATTCTACAACTCAGGTACAATGACCTCCAACAGACGGCTGTATATAGAGCCCACAATTCGAAATTACGACACACAAGGGAAAAATCCACCATAAGGGACAGTCAGCTGATGCATCAAACGGAAGAATTACCACTCTCAGTTGCTTGAGTTAAGAGAATCACTTGAATGTGATTTTAATAGAGTGTGATCTAAATCAAGGGTCAGCAAATTATTGCCCATGCACTATATCCAGTCCAGTGGCTGCTGGTAAACAAACTTTTACTGGAACACAGACATGCCCAATTGTTTAGCTACTGTCTAGATGTGCCTTCGCACTACAATGCTGAGTTGAATAGTTGTGACAGAAATCACATGACTCGCAAAGCCTACAGCATTTACTCTCTGGCCCCTAACAGAAAAACTTGCTGCCCCTTGTTTTAAACAATAGAAACAAAAAAGAAAAGAAATTCATTATGAAAACACAGGACACTGTAATTTTAAAAATAGGCAGATTTGAAACAGAAACAGATAGAACTTCTAGAAATGAAAATTTAGTTTAAAAATTTTTTAAATATTCCATGGATACAATGAAATAACTATTGAATAAATATAGAGTTGATGAAAATATCTTGAATGCAGCATTAAAAATGATGAGTCAAGAAAGCAGGAGAGAGAAAAAATAAAGGGAATGGAATAAGCAGTCGGGATGCACATTTACAGGAGTTTGAGAATGAAAAAACACAGCAAATGGCAGAGAGGCAATATTTGAAGAGCTAATGTCTGAAAGTTTTAGAACTGAAAAAATGATAAGAGTCCTCAGATAAAGCAACATACCAAATCTCAAAAAGGATAAATACCCATTCCTCCATCCGATGTGTTGAAATAGCAAAACATCAAAAATAAAAAGAATACCTTAAAACAGTTTCGAACAAAAATAGATTACCTCCAAAGGGATCACAATAAGACACAGGAACCTTATCATCAATAAATTACAGATGACAATGAAGTATCTTCAAAGGGCCAAAAGAAAAGAAGCACTGATCTAGAATTTCGTTAATAAAGTCCCTTTAAATGGCAATGATATTAACGATATAAGAATATTTTCAGTATCCAAAATGGAAACTATCCCTTAGAGAATCTTGCTGAAAAAGTACTAGTGGATGTTCTTAACAAATAAAGAAATTAACTCAAAGAATGAATGAGTGGGTTGCAGAAGCAATGACAAACTAAAAGATTCACAGACATGAGTAACTCCAAATAAACATTAACAGTGAAAAATAATACTAACAACTAATGAGAATTAAAACAAAATGGAAAAAAACCACAAAAAACAGGAGACAGCAATTGCATGAGAGATGGGAAGGTGTGATTGAAATGAGAACACCATATAACCCTGGCACTGTTTGGAAACAGGAGAGATACTGTTAGTTTGTTAAAACTCTACAGGTAGTGTCCTTCTTTGTTTCTTGTAAGGGTCTTTATTTTAAAGTCTATTTTGTCTGATATGAGAATTGCTACTCCAGCTGACTTCCATTTGCATGCAAGGGATCAATCCAAGATTTAACAATTGTAAATATTTATGCACCCAACATAGGAGCACCTCGATACATAAGGCAAATGCTAACTGCCATAAAAGGGGAAATCGACAGTAACACAATCATAGTAGGGGACTTTAACACCCCACTTTCACCAATGGACAGATTATCCAAAATGAAAATAGCTAAGGAAACACAAGCTTTAAATGATACATTAAACAAGATGGACTTAATTGATATTTATAGGACATTCCATCCAAAAAACTCTGTAGGTAGTCAATGGGAGAAATGGAAAAGACTTATAACTTCCAAATAAACTCATGGAAGGAAAACTCAATCACATGAAGGCATAAAAGGAGAAAAAGAAATTTTGATTAAGTCCCCAACACAGTAAAAAAAAAACAAATGGATTTCATATTAGATTTTAAAAGTAACACAATCTGATTATATACTGCTTTACAAGAGATATACTTAAAATAAAAATCACATGGAACAGAAGAAAATGAGGAGATAAACTAAGACATACCAGGCAGACATTCAAAACATCAAAAAAAGCAATACTACAATATTAACATCAAAGATAAACAAAGGTAAAAAAAAAACCTTATTGGGGATAAGAACGTAATTCCTTGAGTATAAAAGGAATAATTCACTGGAAAGATACAATGACCTAGAGCCTGCATCCATTTCAACAGCATAGCATTCAAAATTTAAAATTGAGAGAATTAAAAAGAGAAATTGGCACTATATAATGCCAGTGGAACATCTGAACATATTTTACCAGACATTGAGATAACAAGCAAAAAACTTGTCTTGTGAATACCAAGGACTTTAAAAACTCAATAATCGATCTTAAACCAATGAATTTAACATAGGACACTGCACTGAGCCCTTAAGAGAAAGCAATTTTTTGGTCAGCACTCAGGAAACAGTAAAGAAAACAAAAAAACAACAAAAAACCCCAAAAGCTGACCACTGAGTCTCAAAAATACTGAAGAATAATATAAAACCTCATATCTCTATCCACAAAGAAGTAAAATTAGATATCAATAACATAGCAACTCTCCAATCTTCCCACACTCATTATATATTTGGACATTTGGAAGTACACTTCTAAGTACCTCACAAGTTAAAGAAATGTTTTGTAATGGAAATTACAAAATATTTACATTCTAAATGATAATGCCAAAATTTGTAAAATGCAGCTGAATTTGTTTTAAAAATAAATTGTATATATTCGAGAGTAGAAAAAATATTGAAAATTCAAGAGTTAAGTGTGCAAATCAAGAAGTTAATGAATGAACTATAGAATAAAAACCGGAGAAAGAAGAAAGGAGAAAGATTGTAAAGAATAAGAGTACACATTCATGAAATAGAAAAGAACAATGAAGACCATCAAGAACAGAAAAAGGGGCTTCCCTGGTGGCGCAGTGGATGAGAGTCCGCCTGCCGATGCAGGGGACACGGGTTCGTGCCCTGGTCTGGGAAGATCCCACATGCTGCGGAGCGGCTGGGCCTGTGAGCCATGGCCGCTGAGGCTGCGCGTCTGGAGCCTGTGCTCCACAACGGGAGAGGCCACAACAGTGAGAGGCCCGCGTACCGAAGAAAAAATAATAAATAAATAAAATTCAAAAAAAAAAAAAAAAAGAACAGAAAAAGGATTTTTTTAAGACTAATAAAATAGGTATAAATCTAGTGAGAGATGGCATAAATAAACATGAATAGGAATGAAAGGTAGGCACATAATTTGAGATACAGTATAGATATACAAGGCAAATAAAATTATAATTAAAATTTGATTTTAAATAGTATAATATGCATAAAAATCATACTACTATGACTTTAGCCAATATCTTTGAAGACATAAAAGTATTTCAAGTTTGCAAATTTTCAAATTATATTAAAAATAGCAAACCTCAGTAAATGTGTGAAAACTTTTGTAAAATAAATAGACAACCCCTCCTTCCGCACATACATGCACAGCACATATTACAAATAGCTCTAAAGACGAATTTTACCAATACATCAAGGAACTCTCCCCCCACTCATTTTATACTTATTCCAGTGAATACGTAAAGAAAGCTCTTCAGTTCACTTTATGAAGTTAATATAACTTTTATTCCAAAATAAGGACAAACAAAGACAATATGAGAGAGAAAATCTGTTGGCCAATCTCACTTATAAACACAAAAAGTACAAAAATTTTATCTATTTTTTTTGCCCAACAAACTCCTAACATTTGTTAGAAATGAAGTCAAGGTGACAGGTATATAGATGTATGTTTTATTAGCATCTGTATTTTTCTATATGTTTCAAGTATTTCACAGGGAGATAAAATAGACTACAAGAAGAGAATTAGGAAGAAGCTTATTTTCTCAGCAGAGAAGGCAGAGGCAAAACCTAGAGACAGAAATGTTGAAAATACAGGAAAGGAATTTGCTTAATGCTTACGTATGGCCGAAATACTCTCCATATGAGGGAGTTGAGGTCATTTACCAAGAGTAACTTTGGGAAGGAGTATTGGGGAAATGAGAAAATCATAAAATTTTAGAAACATGTATTATGGACAATGTGAGAAATAGAACTTATGCTGTTGGTTACTATTTGGTATGGTTCAAAATATTTAAGGGTATCAGGGAAAAAAAAGACTATGTGCCTCTCTAAATGTTTTATGATAAAGTCAAAAGAAGATCTATTTCAAAGATGTCCATCTAAGCAAAATTATGTTTTATAATTTTGGAACAAAGACAGAGCAGATGAACTTACTGCTAAATTTGTTGCCACACAGGATGTTTAATTCCATTTTAATTATCCTTACATACTTACTCTTAATTGGCTTAAGAACAAGCTCATTATATCTGATTGTCTTATCTCATTAAAGCTGGTACCTCATCTCCCTACACTAAGCAGAGGAAGAAAAGAGGTAGTCATTTTAGTGTCTAATTCCTGGACACTAGAGAGTATAAAGTAGCTGAGGTCCGGAGAAGCAAAGAAGCAACAATTGCCGAATTGCCACAGTAAGTGTCTGTGCTATAGAAGACGACACTTTGTAGTCATAATAAAAATCATGGGAAAGTGTCTGATGAGGATCAGGGAAATTATTATTTTGACCAAAGGGAGTCGAATAAAGGAATCTGAATAAAGGCTGCAGACTTTGGAGACCTTGCTGGCTTAGAGCCTCCTATTTCCCAGAAGGGAAGCCACACAGTATTTGTGCATAAAATGTGCACACAAGATGTACTCACATACACTCACACAGAGGGAAGGAGCACAAGAAAGAGGCAGACCAAGGCCTTTGGTTGCAAGAGGAACTGCCCAAAGAAATACAGAAAGAGTTCAAAATGAGAGTTCTTCGTTGTCTCAAAGAAATTAGAGACAAATGGATTCTGAAAGAGCTCAGAGAAGAAAAATAGGCTTTCAAAGAGTAAAGTCTAGGGAAAAAAAATTATCAGAGGGCAAAATCTAATCATCTACGACATAAATCCAAGTGCCCTTTACAAATGAAGAAATTGTGTAAACAGTCTACCGGGGAGCACTGAATCCATTACCATATAGTACCAGGGGGGTAGTGAACTATGGGGATTATGGTAAAAAAAAAAAAAAAATTATTAAATGTTAACAACCTTGATGTTTAAAAAATAATACAACAAAAACATGGAGTTAGGAGGGACCATAAGTATAATTATCTCCCTATCCTTTACAATATATTGTCCAAAGCTTGAGTAGTTAAAATGATCATCACTCCTATTCCAGTTTTTCATATTTTTAGTATCTTTGGAGAGAACTTTTAGATATGAATATATCTCGTGGCGATGTTTAGCAATTTTGTTTTTGGTTTTACTTCCATTCTTTTTTATTATTCAGGCTAAACTTAATTAAATTTAGTACTTTTAATTAAAATGATATAATTCAATTTTTCTAAGATGACCCCGGACTATGGCTACACATTAGGAGATGTCAAATAATATTTATAAAACACTGGGGGAGGTTATTTTTTTTTATTTTTATTTTTTGCAGTACACGGGCCTCTCATTGTTGTGGCCTCTCCCGTTGTGGAGCACAGGCTCCGGATGTGCAGGCTCAGCGGCCACGGCTCACGGGCCCAGCCGCTCTGCGGCATGTGGGATCTTCCCGGACCGGGGCACGAACCCGTGTCCCCTGCATCGGCAGGCGGACTCTCAACCACTGCGCCACCAGGGAAGCCTGGGGGAAGTTATTTTTGATGATAGTATTTAGGGTTACTCTTCAAATTTATTTTCCTGCATTAATTTATTTCAAAAGTATGTAACATTTTATGAAACCAGCAAAGTTGTAATTCTTCACAACAAAAAGATTAAACCAAATAAAATATATTGGAATGAATCCCAGAAGTTGAGCTCAGCAAGGACATTTATTAAAAACCCCTCAGAGATATCCATTAGAAGCTTGGATTTGTTTAGTAAGTAATTTTTAAACTCCTACTGTGTGATTGCGTAGGAAGAAGCATAATTAAAAACTGGTGTAAGTCAACGACCCTTAATTCAAGGAACTTACATTTTAGTTATGATTCTAAAACGCTGCACAGAACAAAGAATCCTTTACTCTGTAAGATTCCTAAGGTCACAGGACATCAGAAACATTACTTTCTAGAAGACACATGGGATCCTATCTGGAGATGGTCACCTTTAAGGCCCTTTCTTTCCTTTTGCATGTTTTCACTTTCCATTGTATGGTGCTGGGCATATATTGGAGGCTTAATAAGTACTACCAACTTCATTTGCACAAAATAAGCCATTGTACTCAGCTGCTTGTTGGGTTACTCAGTCAGTCAGCGTTCCTTCCTAGCAATCACCTTCAGGTTACTTTTGACCTTAAATCCCACCTTCTTCCTCTGATTTTACAGGATCAGCCAGGAAATGTTTTAGTTGCTAGCTCTCCTTCTATGTGTAACTAGTGTACCTGCATTTTAACACCCATGGCAGGCTCATCATGTCATAGACACTATGCTACTCCTCAGTGGTGCCCACAGGTCTACAACATAGGTTGGATGATTACAGACATTCAGAACATATTCTGAAATAATGGTTTGGACTTTGGAGCTAGCTGTGCCTTGGCTTGTAATAGCTGTGTCATTATGGACAACCCTCTTAACTCTCTGGGCCTCCGTTTCCTCAGCTGTAAAATAAAAATAATTCAACTGCACATAATTGAAGTAAATGAGATAATATGTCAAAGTACCAAGACCACTGCATTAAATACGGGTAGTTTTCCATTCCTTCATTAAAGTAGCTTCATTATTTCTACTACTTAGTAGTCTAAAAAGAAAAAAGCCGGTTAAAAAGAACATGGTGGTCTCCTTTATCGCCTTTTAAATTTGCTAACAAATTAGCTGAAAACCCTTTACTGTATGATTGTTAACCTTTACTGTATGATTGTTAACATGTAAGATGCTAAGCGGCGTGCAGGATTCCTAGGTTACAACAATTAGAACAAGAGATCCTGATTGAAGACCTGAGCACCTGACAGGATCCTGACAAGAGTACAAGCCTTGTTGAACCCCAGCCCTGAAGGCAGCTAAGTAAAGAAATGAAGAGGTCCCCATGTCTTGAATTTTCTTAAACTCATGATATGGCATTGACTTTCCTGAGGTTGTAGCAGACTGTTTTTAACTGAAGGTCACTGACTTTTAAATTACTTAGGGTAACATAACATGATATTTGGGGGGGGGGGGGGCTTCTTTTTTTAGTACATTCTTTACATATCACTCTCCCATTACAGTTTCCAGCTTCAGAAGCTACTCAAAGTACTTAATTTAGAAAACTCAAAAAGACTAGGAAAAAACATGTCAGTATATATGTAGGTGTTTATAAACTAACACATATGTTTTGGGCTAGACAATAACTATAAAATGATTTAGCCTTGGAAACAATGAAAAAGATAATTATGCTGTGTTTAAAGAATTTAAAACAAACAAATTCTGCTTTCCCAAAGATCTCTTACATAAGGCTATCTAAACCCCATTCAAAGACTTTACTGAAAATATGCTCCCAGAATTTAACAAAATCCTGGTATATAGTAGGCACTCAATAGATCTTTACTCAATAAATAAATAAATGGGTTAAAATCTTGCTTGAATTTTACAAACATAAACTCTGCAAATAAGAATTACCCTAAGTTGCCAAGAAAGTAAGTGGCAGAACCAATAATAAAGTTCAAGTCAATAAATCTGTACTTTCTACCCATCATTTTACAAAATGTTACAATGATCTAGGTCATTATCATTACCCTAACTCAGAGATGAAATAACTGAGAGAGAGAAATGAAGCCATTAGGTCCAGACACGCAACGAGGCAGGTTTGGTCTAGAATTTTAATATTCAGCCTAGGATACGTTTATTTTCCTCTTTTTAGTTTCCATATTCCTTTTCCCCCAAAATGCTGCTATTGAGTTCCTGATGAAAAGTTATCAGGAAGGAAATCTTCAAAAGAAAACCTGGTACTGACTTGCAAGACCCAGTAACTGTCTGCCACACTTCTCGGCAATTGTACACTGTTTTTCAGACAAGCACTATTGAATATTTCAAACAGCATAAGATGAAAAGCAAGGCAGAGCAGTTTTACTGCAGCAGACCCCAATGACAGTGTACTCTTCAGTTCAATGAACACTTTATAAAAGTTGCATTTTCCCCCCAATACAATGTATTCCGATAAAGTGAAACCCAGTTTCAGGAACAAAACACTGCATGTTAGACAGAATTATGACTTGGCAGATAATTACTTTAATACGTAGATCGTTTTAAACCTCTTATCTTTAGCCTCTGCTTCATCCAATAGTATCATTCACAAATTTAGCAACATGCTTAAAATCATTCCATTGTAATATGTTGCATTCTTTAGCACCCTTTTTGGTTTAGATAAATTGGAAAGATTTAAAAATATTCTTAACTATTAAAGAAAAGAGTCCCCATAATTTCATTCAACAAGATTTAAATATCTAAAATGTGAAATGTTATAGTATATTGTACACTCACCTAAACCAGACTTTTTTAATCGTTTTAAGTGCTGACTCGTTTGTTTTCCAGTGGGGGATTTTTGCCCATGTTTCATTTCTTTATCTGAACTGTCTGCTTCACCATTTTTAGATTCGGATCCTAAAAAAGGAAATAGTTATTATGTCATTATCTTCCTCTTGCTGTCCTTGAAAAGAAAAATCTCAAATTGTTCTACAAACCGTAGATATTATCTCCTTTGCTAAGAGTTAATACACTACCTTTGGCCACAATCTGATTCCTCTACTCTATATAAAGAGAAAAGCCCAATAAATCAATCAAACAGAACAAAAAGCATGAACAGATGGCCTGATAGTGGAGTCAAAGACACGTTCACTGATCTGATAGCTTTTCAAAGAAGCACTCAGATCTTTTGTGAAAATACACGAATAAGCTTCAACAATACTGTGCCACTTGGAGACGATGCAAGACCGAGACAGAAAGATGAAGGATGAAGGGAGGCTTGGAGAGAGGGAGAGATCATGCCTTTATTAATAACTTTATGTTGAAGCAGGAAGAGAAAACGCAAACATCACTCTATAATATACAGAATGGTACATAGCTGATAAAGTGACAGAGGTAAATTAGAAGAAACGGCCAGGGCTGCACTGAGGTGAGAAGAATGCTGCCAGAACACAAAAACTAATAAAGGATTCCTGATTTTGCAGCAGAGGATGGAAAAACAAATTCACACTCACGGAAGAACGGCTTTTGATGGCATTACACATCAGCATGGGGTCCACCATTAAAGTTCAACATTCAAACAAAAGCCAAAGCAACAACAAAAAAATCCACCTAGCAGTACTACACATTTTCTTGCATCTATTGACATTAGCAAATGAAGTCCTTTGATGATGAGCAAGCTTTTGTTTTGTTTTGTTTTTAAGAGCGAAATACCCTATTATTTTTGAATCACTGAAAGAGTCTAAGGTATAAAAAAATTAAATGAAACCTCAGGTGGAAATATTATTCAGTTCCAGAGAAAATTCATGACATCTCTCTTGGTGAGAAAGCCTCCTCCGGGAAGAAACTGGCCAAGCATACAATATTTTAGCTCTTTACCTGAAGGCGAATCCGACTGCTCATCAGACACCTTTAATGGTGTCAAAACAACACGAGGAACAGTCTTGTTTACCATCATTGAGACTCCATTTCTTCTTTTCTGCTGCTGCCTCAAAGCCTACAAAACATGATAATAAAATAGAACATAAAAATATAGTCAAAATGATTTCTCATAATTGAATTAAATGATCCACTTGCCCATCATCAGATAGAACCTCTTAAGAGACTTAAATTCCACAGAGTCACTCATTTGTCAGGACTCTTAAGCATCACCTTCCTGTCATTTTCCCTCAAAAGCATAAAATCAGGCTTTGGCAAAGGGTATAAACCTGAGACCATTTTCGGTAGAATTCTGAAAATAAAGCAGCACGTAAAGGTTTGTTCTACCTGAGCAGTGTGGCTTGAGAGCCCATGGAATTTGAAACCATGACTCCCAAGGAAAAGAAATGTAAAATAAATGTTTCGAGACCAGGATAAAAATATATGTCTGCACTTCTCTTGCAGGTGCGTCCTCTCCAGTGGGCTGCTCAGTCAATCAAGTTAACACCGAGTGTCATCAGTATGTACAGCAGGTAAGGACTACAGTATTGATGCACTCACTCAGCCGCGGGGAGCGCTGCACAAAATCACTGAACATGGCAGGAATCATTTATTTCTGTGAAGGGAATCAGTCCTAATCTTGGAAACCTTGCAGCACTTGGCTTCTGTCTGCTTGACTTTGGGCATTAACCTTCAGAACACGAACGTGACGGCATTCTGGCAAATCCAGGGAAAAGAAGACCGATACGAGAATAAATTGCTCCAAATGGGAGTGCTTTGTGTTTCATAAATGAATCAACCATGGTGATGATAATGTACTGAAAAGACACTGGAAAGTTTTGAAATACAGCTTATCTAGCTGATCGTTTTACGCAGAAAATTACCTGTAATAAAAAGGGTCTTAAGCAGACACAATTCAAGAGAGGATAAATTCACGGTTCCAGGAATACTAAAACTCCTCAAAAGGTTAAAAGGCTGACCACAGACAGTCTCCAACCTTTCAATTCCTGGTTTCTGTGTAATTTCTACCAATTTTATAACATTTCAGTTACTTGACTAATGTCCTTTGACCAATAGTTGTCACAGTCTCCTGAAATACTGCATTGACTGTATATCCCCTTGCTGACAGAAACAATACCATTTTATTTGCAAAGGGTTTTACCTGAATGTCCAACTCGTAGACCATAAGATTTAGCCGTCAAATAACTGCAGATGTGAAAAATTAAATATCACTTAAATGAGAAAAGACATCTTCAGATGAGATTTAAAACCACGTGGGAAAGTGAATGGCTTGGGAAATCGCTTACAAATGATACTGTTGCTAATAATAACAGGATACATCTTCCCTTCAACTCTTACATTTATTGACCTTTTATAAAGTACTAGGCACTGTGGACGGACAGGAGATACAAAGATGAATAAGAGGCCATCCTCCTCACCTTTAGCTTGCTGGCAATAATATTCTGAATGAGAGCATGTGTGCTATAAAATATTTATGACATTTACTCTTTCATTAAGGTGTGTACATAATTGCATAAATCTCTCTAGCCTTGTGTGAGAACTCCGAGCACTTTGTAGACATTAACCTATCAATCCAATGATAAAACAGAATGAGGCGGGCTTCCCTGGTGGTGCAGTGGTTGAGAGTCCGCCTGCCGATGCAGGGGACACGGGTTCGTACCCGGTCCGGGAAGATCCCACATGCCGCGGGAGCGGTTGGGCCTGTGAGCCACGGCCACTGAGCCTGCGCGTCCGGAGGCTGTGCTCCGCAACGGGAGAGGCCACAACAGTGAGAGGCCCGCGTACCGCAAAAAATTTTTAAAAATTAAAAAAAATAAACAGAATGAGCCAACGCAGTACCTGAAATTACAATTAGGCCCATCTTTACCCACTATGTAAGACATCACAAAACAAAACCTGTATAAAGAGTGATTAGTTTTTAGGAGTCTTCACATCACAGATTTCAAACTATTCCCTTGGCAATCCAAATAGGCATTTGAAAAATACTCATTTTATGGCATGGTGGGGAGGTGTATTTTGGAAAATGTTGATTAAGAAAAGAAGAGATGATATAACAAGAGGCTTAGAAGCTGGAATCATAAAGTCAAAGATGACATGTCTTTTTACAGTGTTTGCAGTAAATAATTATTAAAGTAACAAAAATTTTGTCCTCAATTTTTAGAGCGGAGAAGACTCTATTATAGAAAAATTAGCAGTTGGACAGAAATAAACCATGATATACATAATGTAATAAGAAGGAAAAGCCAAGGCTATTCTGAATTTTAAACAGCCAAGCTGGAGCCAAGGTAGGGATAAGGAATGCTAGTCAACATTGAGCCCATTTCTATGGTTTCAATGATTTTTTACTGAATATGTATTTCCTGCTCAGAAATTTGAACAATATTTCTTGGTACAACATTTTCTTAAATACTGAAATGCAACACTATGTGCCTGTAAGTGATAAAAACAACTATGCCTATCATTTAAATGATTGTTTTAAGTGTATTAAAAATACACTTTTTTTTTTTTTGCTTTACCTCTGAAAAACAAGCATTATTTTTTATCCCAAATAACATTTCTAGGGTCAAAGAAGCAAAACTTGGGAAGCCTTTTTTTTACTATGACACCAGTCACAGTAGTAAAGCCCGCAGGCTAGTAAACAAACTCAGGAGTATCAGAGTTCAGCTATGAGAAGGGGCAACTCGGTAGCATTTACTAGATCCATAGCCATTTTAGGCTACCTTGGGGATTCCAATTCACTTTCTAGAAAGCAGGATTTATTTGACTGTGGACCCTGGGGATACCCTCCAAGCAGATCAGAATGTGGATGGAGGGGAAAGAAACCAATGCTGACTCAACTGAGATGTCTGGGATAGTTTGGGCTGGCTCTAAACAAGAGAACTCTAGCACCTGTTACATCCACAAGGCAGGTAGTAGTATAGTGATTCCCAGTTCCTCACTCCAGGGCGTGGCTTCTGCAAATAAAGAGGCTAGCTGCTCATGGTCTGCGTGTTTGTTTGCTTTGGTTAGATACCTATATTGCTGCAGCTACGTGCCCATGGGCCACTCACACATGCTGCGTGTCTCCTCCTCCCAATCCCTTGAAGAATGTGCAATTATTTTTGGACCACACTAGCTGGGCTAAGACCATGACAAGGGGGAGGCTGAGGACCGGGATGCCTATACCCCCTTGGAGGTGGTAGTAATGACTCAAGAGAAGCAATACAACTGGATTTGTAGGTGAGTTGTCCTGTTTTCAACAATGTGTCAGACAAAACAAAGAGGACTCTGAGCCAAATTCAGCCTGAGGGCATCAATTCTGGATACCTGCTAAACACCTTTCCCAAAGTTCCTCACCTCCCCCCAAAAATGAGTCTGACCACTGCCCAAGAGAGGTATGAAAAGCTCCCTCTTCTACTGTGCTGACTTGCAGCAGAACAGGGGCTGATGCAGAGTTGTCTTAACGACTGTGAGGTATGAGGCTGTGGAATCAGAGAACTAACTAGCTGAGTAATGCTGAGTAAATTACTTGGGGAAACGTCTCTGTAAAACAGAGACAGCAATGTTGGTAAGGCTTTTTAAATAGGAACTCCACAGAGCTATGTTTCATATAGGCTTTTGGGGGATGGTCGATGGCCACCTGGCCTCCTCTCAGTAAGTCCTTTGAGGCTGTGTCTAGCACCCTGCTTCACAACAGGGTACTCCTGTACCCCATTATCCTTAACTCTGAGCTGTAGCTAAAATTCCAAGAGAACAAGAAAACTTCCTATTTTATGCTACAAATATAACAGAGGTTAAATGAAATTTACCTTGTAATTATCTAAGTTTGGGTATCCCAGCCTGGAAAATATACATCCATGTAATAGCTTAAGAAAATACAATTAGGATGACCACTTTTGATGGTCATGGAAGATTTGCTCTGCACAAAGATACCCTGAAAGGGGAGATTTATTTGTTGTTGTGACAACTTGGGGATGGGATGCCTTTCTCTATTCCACACCAAAGGTTTTAATTAGCTAGTGGTGGCCCTGTTGATCAATCTATAGCATGGTTTTATTTTGACACTAATATTATACAATAAGTCTTACTATATTAGTCTAGATTCATTTTAGGAAGATGATATCCAACTACTCAACCCTTAGGTATACAATGGAACACTAACAGAATATCTTATCGAACAACTTTAAATCCTAATTTCAATTCTAGAAAGAAGCAATACCGAAACCTAAATAAACAAGCAGATGGCAAGTGTAATTGCAGTCTACTAAAAGGCTTGTCTTTCAAGCTGCCCGGACATGTAATGTCCTCATGCCCAAACTACACAGAGTACATTGGACTTGCCAAGTTTAGTACTTCCAGGTATCATTCAATATGAAAGAAATTTATAGGCTTACACTTGGAAATAAACTTACTTATTTAAGGAAACCAACATAACAGAGCTAAACCAGTCTAGGAAAGTAAAGATTATATCACACAATTACAAGTCTGGCTTTGAGTGAAAATCAAAAGATGCTGAGTGAGCATGCTTTCCTCTAGAGAGGTATCACAACATTCTCTTGTAAAAAGAGACAGAAAACCTTTAGATAAACATTTTATTTTTTAAACAGAAAGCTTGGGATAACTCTAAAAACCTGGAAGAATTCTCATTTCCACCCCAATGAAAAATAAAGTAAAATCTAAAGCCAGAGGCCTTCATGTTAACTTGGAATTTGCATAAACAAGTAATACCTTCTTTGTTTTCATAGAGAAAGAATACCAACAATGTAACTTAAGAATGCACTGGATGCAGTAAGCCCTTGACTGAGAAGTCGGAAAATAGCACATGCCGTGAATGCTAAAATAATGAGAAATACACACATATGAAAGAGCTGGCTGTGTCAGGCACCAACAATGTGCATTGTTGCTAGAATGCTAAATGTCAACACCCACGTCCAGAAACTGCTATCATGCAACATAACCTTTGGAATTTCACAGTACTGGTCAAACATATAAAGCGAAAGCAAAATACCAGGAATATGTCTGTTTTGCGATACGAGGAAGGAAAAGGATCTCCAACTTTATGAATAAACTCTCCCACCCTAAATAAATAATGCAGGAAGTCAAAGAAACCAACAGGAACAACACAGAAAGGTTCTGTTCTCCATCATGTTACCTCCCATCCTAACAGACCTCAACCCATCCTTTTTTTAACCTTGTATTTGATTCTGCTGTTTAGAAACTTCCCAAATTTAATCTTTCTTAATTATGCCTCCTTGAAATTCAAACTCTAATCATTTCACACCTTTTAGGATTATTAAAGCTAAAATACCAAGGCAGAAAGAAGACAGGGAACAAGGTAATAATCAGCAATCTGTTATTCTCCAGAGGCTTCTGAATATGCTTAGCGTGAAGATTCTATTCAGAAATATAACTACTGAAATAACAACATGCTATTCATGCAATTACACCCAACATACGATATTAACTAGTGTTTTGATGATTAGAAAGTTAAAAGGACCCAAATATTAGGGGCAATGAAAGTACTCTGCATCAACAGCCAAGGGGCATTATCGCCTCCATATTGTCCAGCCTGTAGTTACACTGCAATCAACAGCAGTGCAAAGTTAAAGCACCCACTCTCTGCAGCATCACGCTTTGGGTGGGGGTGAGGGCTTCAGAGCTGGGAAATTATGTCTGGCTTATTTTGCATGAGGTTTGTTTTCAATCATTTTTCTTCACTATACTTATGCATATAAAGCTACTGGGTTTTGTTTTTGGTTTTTTTTCACCTACTTCTTTCTAAGAATCTACGCTGGACAAGCTATAGTTGAACTACTAAAACCCCACTGACTCAGAATATACTTCTAGTAAAATGGTAAAAGCTAACACATCCAAGTACCTCCCTTTAATACGTGCTGATACTGAACACATTGTTCCCTGTGTCAGGAAATAATATTGTTCCCTGTGTCAGGAAATAATATTCTTAATGACTATGTTTCCCTTGCATTATACAAATACTCAAGAATGTAGATTTCCTTGGATCATGTCAAAAATCCATCTATCCCATTATACAGCATATGCTAAAAGGAACTACTAGTTAAGAAGGCAGAACCTGAAACCGTGACTCTGGGTTCAAATGTCATCTCCAAGATTTACTCACTGGACAGTCTTGTGTAAGTTCCTCTGGGCGGTAGCTTCCTCATTTGAAAAATATTTTAAAGGATTCTTTTAAAGGATTTGTATGAGGATTAAACGGCATAGGGCCTGTTAATGCAGAGAATAATGTCTAGAATTCATAAAAATAAATGACAGCTAATGTAATTATTATTAGGTTATTTGGCTGGCCCTACGTTGGTGAGATTATGATTTGTGCCTGTACGTGTACACACAAAACATATTCACAACCATGGAAAAAAATATATATATATATGGATATATAACAGCACACACACTTACAAAGAATTCTACATGGTCACAGCCATTCAACTATCAAAAAGAAAGCTGCAGATTTGCTGAGGCTGCTACAATTTAAAATGCCGCATGTTCAGTCAATTTTTGAAATGCTGTCTTAAGAAACTAAGCAATTACAGGGAATCTGGGCAAAATTCTGCAAGAACAGCTTTTCTTCTAAATGTATTTCCAGTATGAATTTCATTATTAATCAAACATTAGCATATCTGCTATATATTGTGCCGTACTGTATGGGTAACTAATTTGTTACTTGGTTATACAACAAGAAGTTTTAAGACATTAATAAAGAGCTCTTTGAGGACACTAAGAAGCTTCCAGGGCAGGTTTCTTAAAACAAGGCTTAGCCCCTAATCAAGCAAGTAGCGCTTCCCACGAGCATGTGCTCTACAACAAAACAAAATAAACGAACAAAAATACCCACTAACTCAAAGCTGTGTAATGTTTTAGTAACTGTAAAAAAAAAAAAAAAGTTCAAAGGATACGAAACCAAAATGAAGAAAGTAAGAAATAATGAGACATGGCAATACAGAGATGTGAATGTTAATCTTTACACTCACACGGAGGAAGATTTCAGTGTATACACATTTTCTAAATCACTGCTTTTCAGAAGTATGAGTTTCATTTATGATTGCATCCATGTTTCTTAAATGCTCCAGTTACCAGTATCCAGTTTTGTATCTTTCGTTCCATCCTGGTTAGTGTTTTAGTACCTGCGTCCTATTTGCCACCTGAATCAGCCTTTTTCCAGGCTTCCCTACCATCATACATTCTTTATTTCACCAATTAAAAAGGGATCTCAACACTGAATTCAATTTTGTTCTTTGGCATCTATAACATTTCTCAAGAGCAATGATACAAATGGCAAGCTCAGTAAAGAGTATTTGACCTCTGTAGGATGAAACACTGTTACTACCTTAAATATAATACCAATGAAAGGAAATACTGCGATTTCAGTAGTTAACACAGAATTTACAAGTAACAGAATTCACTACAAAAATGTTAAGTTTCTTTCCTAAGTTTCCTGGTTTGTAATAGACGAGTAGGTGGAGACATTCTAAGTCTAGGGGATTGGATGTGAATATTAAGTAGCTTTACAGGCTGGTGGGCCTTTAAAAACATTTTAAACTTTATTGAAAAACATGGCTTCTCCTTCTTGCTATAAATATATCACTTAGAATGACACCTCTATTCCTAGACTTGGTAAGGGTCAGCAAGGGGTGAAGTGGAGGTGGCTGTCTCAGAAGGATGAAAATAAAAAATGAGGAAAGCAGTTAAACAAGGGAAAACCATGAATTCAGGACTAAATATGTAAGGTTTATATTTATTGACCTTATTACTATTACAATCATGCAATGTTCCCGTCTAACCATAGCATCTCTTTCATTTCTTCTGGGCACATTCAGCATTTCTGGGGTGGGTAGCAGAAGGTAACGTTCATTGAGTGATTATTATGGACCACTCTACCACATGCTTTCAGTGTATCACCTCACTTAATTATTGGATCATTCCCATGTGAAGGGTACTTTTATTTTCTACATCTTCTAGAGAAGGAGTTTAAGATTCAGAGGAGAGAAGTGGCTTACCCAGAGTCACACAGTAGCAAGGGTTGTAAGCAGCTTATGTCTGAGCCCAGAGCCCAACATTATAACCACACTTCCCAGCACCGTCTCTGGACAAGGACACACAACTCAAGACTGCTTACGTAATGTTGGGATGATACTGCAAAGTTGACCTCTATTCAGCACCAAACGCACTAATGGATAGCCTACATACAAGCAAGGCACGATTGCTATTTTTCTTATTTATAACAATGCATTTCAGTAATAAGAAAGACATTACATTTATTTTGACGTCGACTATCAGATAAACACAAGATCATAAACGGAGACTTTATTTTTAAAATATGCAACGCATGTATGAACCCAATATACTTGCTATAAAACACACACACACAAAATCTTAGTTCTATATGATTCCAAACACATTTTCCCTCTTCTATTTTACATCAAAGGTCTCAGCCAAGCCTCTCCTAGTTTTTAGCATAGATTAAAATCAGCGTATTGAATATTAAGGGATTAGTTGAATCTAGGACATCTCTGTTGCTTTCTGATTACTATGTTCTTATTTATTTTACTTTCTATGCATAACTTCCATTACCTTAAGTAGGCAGAACTGAGGGACAAAGAAGAAATGCCAGCAACCTTACCTGCTTGAGAGCCTTTTTGGTGTGTTGCTGAAAGGAAGACACTAACTTGCTCTGCACTGCTGTGTTAGGAAGGCTTGAATCTCGAGTGGAAGATGCCTCATCAGTTACCTGCTTTGCACAAACTAGAAACAGAGAGATAATAATATTACTAATTTGAATTCCTTTTTTTATAGCCACTGTAATTACCTCACTTGGACCTTTTCTCCAATTGAAAATGGATACGTAAAATAAGGCAAAATAGCACAGTAAAAAGAAGAGTATCTCGATTTAAAGGAAGGGATCATTTAATAATTGTGTGGCCACGGTTACATTGAACTTCTCTAAGCCTCGGTTTCCTTACCCACCAATTGATGATAATTTCTATGTTTTGGGCTATTGTATAGACATAAAAAAGAACACAATATCTATCTCAAGAGTTGGGAGTCAGTAGGTACTTTCTGGAGCTGAGTAGGGAGGCTGGGCAATGCACAGCATTCTGAAGAAAGAATCTACATTGATGAAATTGTCTTCAATCTACCAACCTCAGAGGTACTATGATTCTTTTATTTAACAGCCCTCCTTCTATAGAATCTATGGTCTACTGGGGTGTGTGTATCCTCTTCTATGGGTCAAGGCAAACAGCATGGAGAAGGAGAAATGAAATCTGAGATGCTGGGTGTCAACTGAAGATAATTACTTTCAAGAAAATCATGTGCTCTGCAGACTGCAATATAATCTGCTCATTTTTTTTTTACCAGAGTCAAGCTTTCCAGGCACCTAGTCTATGCAAGTCAAGCCCACCGTCACTTTCTGCTCTATGACACCTGTGCTGGAGCTCCAATGCTTCTTTCTGGCCTCCTCAGACATTCCGCCTAGGAGACCAGGTTTCACACTTTGGCAGCAGTGTAGATGCAGGCCTTTTCTGTGCACTTGATGGGAGGAGTTTATTTGGAAAATCAAAGTGAGGAAGCACTATGATTAGTGGCAGAATGAGGGCATATGTCAAATACAGGAGGCAAGGGGAAGTTCGACAGAAGAAAATAGCTTGAGAACATATTGTAAAATCTCAAAATAAGACTTCTTAAGGGCACCAGGGTTTACGCTAATCCAAGAAAATTTTCCAAGGAACAGTAACTTGGGAGGATTCTGACCTGAGTTTTAAAGGAAGGTGGAGGAGTTAAAAATGATTCTAGTCAAAAATGGAGGCATATGAAATCCCACTACTGGGCATATACCCTGAGAAAACCATAATTCAAAAAGAGTCATGTACCACAATGTTCATTGCAGCACTATTTACAATAGCCAGGACATGGAAGCAACCTAAGTGTCCATCAACAGATGAATGGATAAAGAAGATGTGGCACATATATGCAATGGAATATTACTCAGCCATAAAAAGAAACGAATTGAGTTATTTGTAGTGAGGTGGATGGGCCTAGAGTCTGTCATACAGAGTGAAGTAAGTCAGAAAGAGAAAGACAAATACCGTATGCTAACACATATATATGGAATCTAAAAAAAAATGGTTCTGATGAACCTAGGGGCAGGACAGGAATAAAGACGCAGACGTAGAGAATGGACTTGAGGACACAGGGACGGGGAAGGGTAAGCTGGGACAAAGTGAGAGAGTGGCATGGACATATATACACTACCAAATGTAAAACAGATAGCTAGTGGGAAGCAGCTGCATAGCACAGGGAGATCAGCTCGGTGCTTTGTGACCACCTAGAGGACTGGGATAGGGAGGCGGGAAGGGAGACGCAAGAGGGAGGGGATACGGGGATATATGTATGAATATATCTGATTCACTTTGTCATACAGCAGAAACTAACACAACATTGTAAAGCAATTATACTCCAATAAAGATGCTAGAAAGAAAAAAGATCAATACATCTCCCACCAAATACTTTAGCCTCCATGTTACTAACTGTAGTTCAATGCTTATTTAAAATATTTTATTTTGATATGAAACAGATACAATAAAATGCACAAATCATAAGAGTTAAAAAAAAATGGAGGCATATGCACGTGTTAGTGTCGAGAGCACTGCTTTAGACAGACTCAAGCTCATGTTGCCTAGAAATGAACATGTGGTCCATGAAAGAGCATACTTGGAATAAAGAGTTAATCAAGTTTTGTTTTAATAATAGAAAGTAATCAGGAAGCCAAAATGAACACGTTTTGGAAGATAAAATAATTGTTAGTTATTAATGCCAGGTGCTGGACATGTGATCTCATTTCATCCTCACAGCTTCCTTGCGAGATGGAAAAGTATCATCTCCACATTCAAGAGAGAAAACTAGAGCTCAGAAAGGGTCAATAACTTGCCCATGGTCACACAGCCAAGTGAAACAGCAGAGCTGGGGTCCAAGGCCAGGTCCATAATCTTCCGCTTAGAAGATCTGGCTTCAAGGGCAAGAACTGATACAAAAAATTTAATGTCTAAAGAAGTTTAATTTACTTGCGTCATGTTGGAGGACCTGAAACAGGAAGTTAATGAGGGTACAGGGAACAAGACGTTGAGCTCTGACAAGAAAAAACTGAGAGCGATTGGCCCAGGAAACACTAAGGTTGAAGCTGCCAAAGGATTTGCCCAGGGATACAGGGAGAGAAGTCCTTGAGTTTAAGACCAGGTAACTTTTTTCTATTTAACACAATATGACATTTTTCGCTTAAAACAGTCTAAATGTTCTAGTAACGAAACATTTTATAACACTGCTTGCGTAAACTATGGCTTCCAGGCTTCTCTCCTTGGAATCATCACTAATTTGTAACACTTTGCCAAAGCTTACTTATCAAGAAATATTAGAAATAATCATCGATTTATATTCTAAAGATAAATGTATTTTTGTACTGATTACATAGATGGCCTTTTCAATGTTCTGGAGTCGATACGAAGTGTGACAAACTGGGGAGGTGACAGGAAGGTGGCAGGCAGGATATACGATCCCAAATGAACAGACCTAAATGGATGGAATGGAAGCCCAGCCAGCAGTAAAGTGTGCATTAGCAAATACATTTCATTACTTTCACATTCTTAAATTAGTGTTGCCACCTAGAAAAATACAAACTTAATGGTAGTTAAAAAGGATAACCAAATGCAGTACATGCGTTTCAGGAAATGTGTGGAAAACAGGAGAATGCTTCTGCTTAGTGGACATAGAAACAAATTTACTAATTTTCTTAGGAAATGATTTTATTCATAAGTGTTTCAAAGGTAAACTTCAATGCAGCAGGATCGAAAAAACAACAAATACCGAATCAGTGTAGATGTAATCAAAGCTTTATGTCTTATATTTTGTGACTGCTACAATAAGCAGTATACAATCAGCTGTCACTTCCTGAGGATAACAGATATCTAAGTTACGACTTGCTCTGTTTGTTTCTGACCTAGGAAACCACAGGGTATTGTGATGCCTATTTCAGTATACGCTGAATGGTCGTTTAAATTCACTACTGCACTATGTTAATAGTGATTCACATATATTTACATACGGTGTTTCCAAAAGAGAGATTCTGTTCAGCTTTACCAGAATTTCAGCTGGAGGGCAGGACAATAAAACTGAAACAAGCATCAAGGAATACCGTGAAGTTTTTTCTTGAGGTGATTCAATTTCCTTTACCTCAACTCTGTTTTACTCTATCTTACATTCACATTCCAGCCTAGACCCAAGTGAAGCATCATGAGAATTCCTTTACTACAGAGTCATTTTCCTACCTGATGCCCGATTCCTCTTTCTGAAGTTGGTCCTATTTCTCTGGGTCAAACCATTTTCCCTAATTATTTATTTCTGATAAAATAATTATAGAACTTTTAAGGAAGTAAGTGTAATAGAAAATAAAATGTATGAATGTTCCTTTGGATCTAAAACTTATTTTAAAGGGAAAAAATTCAAGAATAAAAATGATTAGGACACAATGTAACGCATCTATAGGCCCCAAACAGTGTGCCTGCATATATGTGTGTGTGTGTGTGTCTGTGTGTGTGTGTGTGTGTGTGCGTGCACGCCCATTGACAATACAGACCCCAAACATGAGCATCTAAGTGACTTTATTCATTCTTCTGCCATGTATCTGATGAGGGCGGCTGATTCTCAAAACTGCCATAGTTTGAGACGTAGTTGAACATATTCTTGCATATTCATATTCTGACAAAACACACAGTTTTCACTTTTACTTTATCCTTGCAGCTTTCTTAACAGATGTGATAAATAAATAATATAGGGCTTTTTTTAAACAGTTGCCTGAATATTTATCTAAGGGGCTGAGTTTGGCCTCTAAAATATAAGCCAAAGAAAAATTAATGTTCAAGAAAGGACCAGGGGAAATCCCCTGTATGTGAAATTACAACAGGAGCCAGGAGAGTGAAGAATTAGGACAGATGTTTTATCCAATAATTATCTAACACTGACATGCAGCTTAGAAAGTGATATCTTCTTGGCATTCAGGACAGAATAGAAGCTTTTTTTCTTTTTTTTCCTAACTGTACACTGGCACCATCACAAAACTCATGCCAGGATTTTATACCTGGAAACCCCCACAAGACTGCCTGCCCTTTTCATAGCTGGACAAGCCGAAGACGAGAAAACATGTGCTAAAAGGTACAGAAATATTATTTCTGTCTACGTTTTGCTTGCCTGCCCAAACCAGGCAAGCCAAATGTATAGTTAAAAGCTAATCTGCTAGTTTTTAATTCAAACAGTTAATGGGATTTTCAGTAGCTGTTGCTCACCTACCTCTACTCTCACTCACCCTCAGATTCCCAAACCCCTCCTCCAAAATATTCTACTTAGAAGGCTGGGACCAAAGGGAGACGGAGGATTACAGGTAACCATGGGACAGCCTAGAAGGCTAGAGAAACTGCTGACTGTGTTCCAACAGGACTGGATTTCAGCCTCTTTTCTTAGAGTCCCAAGTTGTCCCTCTCTCCCTTCTTTTTCATTCACCATTCAACTTGACAATGTGACTGAACTGGAAAATATGGCTTAGAGGTCGTATTTTTTAAGTTGAGTGCTAGAGAGGGTATGGGTGACATTCCCCCCAATCTAAGTACCAATCCACTGACAGGTATACAAGAGGGCTCTGACTTTTAGCCCAAGACACAAAGAAGGGAGAAAGCAGAATGCAATCTTGACTCTGTCTTTATTTCTAGTTTCACATCTGCTTGTCTTCCCAACTGCCACCCTCTCTGATCCAGTCAGTCAAGACCTTGTGCCATTTCCTGAACACAGATACTTGCTGTATGTCTCACTCAATCTGACCGTCCCTCTTCCACCTTTCTGCCTAGCAAACTCGGCAGACCAAACTCAAAGAGCTTCCCCAAAGCTTTCCTGACTATCCCAGTCTCCGAGTAGACTTAATCCTCCCCATCCTTTCCTTGGAACTTAGTGTATGAATCCATGACAGTCCCTGCAATACTGGTGCTTGTGTCTGCCTTGCCACCCACAGGCCCAGCAACTCAGGGACTTACTTCTGTGCAAAGACAGGCACAGAGTCATTGGTCTATAAATGTTTATTAAACTAAACTGTCCAATCTGATTTTCATTAAATTTATCTAAAGTATCTGTTTCTGAAGTTAACTTTCAACTACTGTTTTTTTTCTTTTTTTTGCGGTACGCGGGCCTCTCACTGTTGTGGCCTCTCCCGTTAGCGGAGCGCCGGCTCTGGACGTGCAGGCTCAGCGGCCATGGCTCACGGGCCCAGCCGCTCCGCGGCATGTGGGATCTTCCCGGACCGGGGCACGAACCCGTGTCCCCTGCATCGGCAGGTGGATTCTCAACCACTGCACCACCAGGGAAGCCCTCAATTACCATTTTTAACAAGAATTCATGAACGGGGAGGTCAGCAATGCATAGTTTTTTACTGTGCAAAAGTATACATAAAAGATGAATTTTTAAAATTTGAAAACAGAAACTTCATTAAAATTTTTTAAATTATCCTACAGTCAATTAGGGAAAGTACGAAAAACCAAACTACAAAACATCCTATGCAAGTCAGCTGGGAAGTCGTATGACCTGCCACTAAACGTGGATACGTTTCCTTCTGCCATCCTTACTCGTTGCCTTATTTTAAGAGGAACAGTCACAGTCTGGAGGTTTTGCATGGTGAAATAAGTATCATTTAAAAGTCAAAATTAGAAATCGCAATGTTTACTTGAAATGGCAGGAGCTGGGTGGGGACAGAACCACAAAAGCCCAGGATCTGGGCACAAGAGAGTCATTGCAACAAAGATATTAATCTTTATATGTCAATTAAACTACACACTAAGTGACTGGCTATCTAAGGTAACTGGGGTTCAAAGGGCTAATGGAGGCAGGGAGAAGAGCATCCTTTGACCAACTTCACTTCTATCAGTTCTTCCTCTGACCACTTCCTTTCGATTTTCTGAACAATCAGACTAGATGCACTCAAATCAAAAAACAGTTTTCTATCAAAATGATCCTGACATACACTATAGGCTTAATAGAGTTTTTATAAATAAAATTGAAATTGAAGAGCACACAGTATATTAGGGATAATACCGTGGCACACTGTGAGAATTCAATCACATTTTAAAAGAGGGCTGGCTCTTAGAGGGGGCTTAATTGTTTATTTATTAATCATTCATTCAACTGTAAAACTTTTATTGAGCACCTTCATGCCAAGGACTGTATAAAATGCATGGGAAAACAGTGACTAAGACCTAAGACCTGACTTTGAGACCACAGGTTTCTTAAAAATACATTTAAAAAAAATGGTATAGAGCTATTAATTCTGCCTGAGGAAAACCAAGTCTACGAAGACCTAGTGGTGACAACTAAAATTTGTTTTAAAAAATCCATAAGCAGGTAATTCAAAAGTATCCCCAGATTGGCAAATAATCAAAAAAGCTTATGTTTGTATTATAATACGTCTTATGTACCATACTTACATTTGAAATTGTGCATATCAGATATTCTGGATAAACACAGCAACAAAATATATGCCCAAAACTGTTAAAGGCAACTTAACGACAACCAGACAAACCCATGTGACCCCAACTAAATATTTCCAGGACTCAATTTCTTTCAGAGAAAAGACAATTCCTTAATCCTTTTTGGATCCATACTAAGGAGAACCACTTCTCTCAAAGCAGTCCTTATTCCAAGATAGGTTTAGGTAACTAGATTGAAACAATTTTCCTTACTGCATTAAAAGAGAACATTCAAAGGATATGAGAGGCAAGCAATTAAATAGAGAAATAATAGCAATAAAATAATGGAAACAGCAGTTTTCCCTGAAGACTTTTAAGTGTCTAAACATTTTAAGTATTGATATTTGAACATTCTCTATGAATAAAATATATCTAATATAACTAAAAATATTACTATACTTCACAGCCTGCTTCACTAGGCCAATGAAGTCCTCTTCTTACTCAGAAGAGGTCTACAGAAAAGGGAGCAAAATAAACCAGGAGAAATAAAGAATAGATGATAATTATACCAGCCATGTGTATCAGTAAGAACGTGCTCCATAAGATGTAATCGTGCCGGACACCTTAAAGATTTGGGTGGCTGATATCATATTGCTACAAATGATGCTCATCTGATATTCTGGAACTGGATGTATCACGATTTAATTGCAAGGTCCACAAATGGTTCACAAACACTTTGGTTTGCATCGGACAGGACACTGAATCTCCACAGGTAACTAGGAGGAACTGAAGGTACAGGAATCCCTCTTAACAAGCACTCAATTTATCATCATGGCAATTTAGTTATACTAGTACCTCTGGATATCCATAAAAATATCCCTTTAAACTCAGACAAGAAAAGAGAAACTCAAACCAGAAAGGAAAATATTTAATAGGAAAAGCATATCTGATAGGTACCAGCCTCTAACCACCTAATTGCTCCTACCAGAGAACCAACACAGATTCCTCTCAGAATTATGGAGAGTAATAACACAGTAAGCTGCTGTGAGGGGGGGAAACCTTAGAAGCTATTCTCTTCTGTCGCACGACACCTGTGATCTTCTACGCTGCAGCAAGCTCCTGAAACATCTACACAGAAATGCAGGAACCCACCTAGAAAATGAGAAATAGAGAAAAAGCATGCAGGAAGAATATCATTAAAAGGTTGGTACAGGTCAAGGATAAGTGCTTCACTCATGGGCACTACTACTTCATTCTTCAACATAGAAAAGAGAACTCCAGTATATGAGAAAGGGAGTTAGATAAACACATGGTTAACTGTTTGAGAAATGGTTACACGCTGTCACTTTAGAGAAAAGGAAAGAACGGATTATCTGGCATCATGGAAAAAAGTACTTCATTTTAAGAGCATGGATGCTGTTGTTCCTCTACACCAATCACAAACTCTATCAACCAAAAAGAAATCTGGCTTGTCAGGATAGGTAATTGGGGGAGTGCCTTTAATTTTGGTTTTATTTGAGAGGGAGTTTGCTTTTATCATGAGACCATACTCTATTTCCAGTCTTTATATTATGAAATATTTCTCTCCTAGCACAAGAAAAGAGGGGGAAAGTACATTTAAATGGGTCACTTTATCTGCACTTAAAAAGAAAACTTTTTTTTTCTTCCATGACTCTGGGCTGTTAAAATTGACCAAAATCCACTTACACAAGAACAAAGTTCATAGTTCATGGAGAAATATGTAAGAACAAGAGGTCCCTAATGGGTAAAAGAAATGGAAAATAGTATCTATAAGTAATGTTTGAAAGGGCTGGGACAAGTTATTTGGAGAAGTTAAGATGAAGGGGGTGATATCTAGATGATGCCCAGCTGTTCTCCATCATCAGAGGGAAATACAAGAGAAAATTGGTTTAATTAAAAGCTCAAGAGATTTCAGCATAAGGAAAAATTTCTTGACTATAAAAGTTATCAAAAACACAGAGAGACAAATATAAATGAGTCTGTGAGATTCCCATCCCTCTGGGCATTTACTATTAGAATGATGTCTACTTTAATTGACTGGCTTAAGTAAAATGTTGGCACGAGAGAGGATCCAGGCCTGCATGAACTTCTGAAGTCCCTCATACTTCTCCTGAACTGGGAAAGCTGTGGGCTGGAATGAAAGAAAGGAGAATGAGAGTGGGCAGAGGAAGTTGTATATCCTGCCAATGATCATTTCTGACTGTGAAGAGTATTCTTTTTCCTCTGTATTTTCTTCCATGTGTAACTTAAACAACATCATTTTCACATACTTAAGTTTCCCTGGCCCACCAATGTAGAACAGGTGTCTGTAGGAGCCAACAAAGCTGTTAACGAAAATGCAGACGTTGGATCAAAGACAAAGGAGCCTAACCTACTTTGACAAAGTAGCCTAACCTAAGAAAATCAGGGGACCTGACGCAGTCACTGAAACAATTCCCTTCCCTCCTACAAGATTCTCAGGAATGGCTGTCAGGTGGAAATGGATGGTGAACACAAAGAAGGCTCATGTGTCATCTGATGTGAAATCACACGGGAGCAGTCACAGACAAGCTCCTGAAAAGCCTCCAGCAAGACCAGACACATAACACTGAGAGCAAAGACACACCACACATTCGAAAGTTACTTGAACACTCCCTTCGCAGCTCCAGGGTCCCCTCATTTTCCTTTCTCTCCCCTCGTATAAAACTGCCACTGATAAACTATCAGTGTGAATACTCCCTGAGGGCACCAAAACCTTTATTAGTACCCTTCTCACTTCCTCCAGGAAGCTGCTCATCTGTGTGTAATTGATGTCTCAAAAGAGATCCTATGCACACACTTCAGGCCATCTTAAAGCACTTTTCACTTTTGGAAAAAGACCCCTCTGTGGCCTCTGAGCCAATGCAAACAATGAGTGAGCAGAATAATGTTTCATTAAGTTAACACGACTCCTGCCAAGAATCATACAATCAGAAACCTGCTTATAAAACTGGCCATAAGGAATAATGAAAAGGACCACAGAAAATTCTTCAAATGTTGGAATCATTATTCACCCTGGGATCTGAGGACTAAAACATAGGATATGTGTTCTCTATAATCTTTTTCCCTAAATAGAGACTTTGAAAATACTAATTCTCCAGCTAGAGTGCTGCTTCCTCCCTGAAAGCCATTAGGGTTAATAACAAGCAGAACCTTTTTTGATCTCTATGGATGAAAATTGTACATTCTCCAGTCTCCTCATTTTAAAAGATTGAATAGGATGGTTGCTTTTGATTTTAAACATGAAATATATCAGGGCCACAAAAAGAGAAGCTCATTTTTTTTCCTGTTAATAACAATTTATAAATAGATGGGGAAGGAAGTGAAGACGATCTACTGAGTGTGTCATTTCTTATAAAATATGTGTGGTTTCTGCAGCCAGCAATGCACTGTAAGTCAACTTAATATGTGTAAGCAAACTCATGATATACCAATGTATTATGTTCAGAAAACAACTCAGACACAAACATAACCATAAATCTCTGACTAAACTAGCCCATAAAATTCTACATATTTTCTTTGGGTGACATAGATCTATACTTATACTGGCATAAATGGTCATGGGTTGTCAACAAACATATATCAAGTGATTCACCTAAATCACTGTTTGATCTTCAGAGCTAAGCTTGTAAAATGTGACGAGTTTACTTTCTTGAGTCTCTAATTCTTATTAACTTGAAAAACTTGTTTAGGAGTCAAAAAACATAATGCACAACTATAGTTTTGTGTCTTGTAAATTCTATAATTGATAATGTATCACGTTTCCTGCACTCTAAAAATTTTCAACAAAACGTTAAAACAAAGTATCTTGGCAAAGCGTCTCTCATTTAAAAACGAATCTGTTTTGCTGGCCAACTGATTGAAAGAAGAGGACAAAAACATTACTGTTATTATCTTAACTCTACCTAAAGACTCAAATGTTACTGACTGGAGTCAGGCTGCAAGATTTCTTCCTGGTTATCAGTTTTTGTAAAGTGCTTTCTTTTCAAGTACTTCACTGTGTTTCCCCTTTAGTGGTGCAACAAATGTCAACTAATCTTTGTTAATTTGAAATAGCTCTATGCTAGCGGAGGCTTACTCTTTGGACTGCCACAAGCATATCCTACCAATTGATAGTTATTATTCACCTTGATACTTTTCACCCTTTCATCCCAAAGGAGGAACGGGAAAAGGAGAAGGGAATAAAGATTTAAAAAACAGATGGTGGGACCCTCCCCTCCCCTCCTCCTCTCCCCTTGCCCTTTCTCCCATGCCCCTGCAACCCCACACATCCTCACCTTCCCTCTCTAATTATATTTTCAAAGTATATTTGTACAGCTGTACGAAGTGTGGAAATTATATCCATTCTAACTGCTGGTTCAAATACGTATTAGAAATAGAGTAAGCAAGGAAATCACCTAAACCAGTTCAGGTTCATAGTATTTATTATCGATTTGTAAGAAATCATGTGGTAGCCCACTCCTCCATTTGGATAAGCTCAAGTTTATAATCAGTACAGAGTTGGACAAATGTTGAAAAACCAAACTGCATCAAAGACTCCTGGCTAAGAGTGTTCCCTACAGTCCCAGGCAGAGTCAGTGGTCAGAGCCCAGCTTTTGGTGTCACTCACATCTACCTGGGCTTGACACTTGGATGAAATATTGAACCTCTAAGTCCGTTTCCTCACTGGTCAAAAATAAAATAAAATTAAAATTAAAAATAGAAAAATTAAATAAAACACAATAACAGAGCCTAGGAAGATTGAATATCTCACAGGAATGTTGTCAGGATTAAACAATCTACATGCAAACAGCTCACAAAGCCTAGGCATTGTGAGCACTCAACACATTTTCAATATCTAGGTTTGAAAATGTAGCCTAAGGTTAATGGACTCTACACATAAGTCTACGGTACACAAACGGAGAGGAAATATACTTGTCCTATAAGAAGCAATTGTGGTTTGCAATAAGATGGAAAAGTGGGCAAGTCAAGGGATACTCAAGGAAATAAGCTATTTACTATTCTTTCAGTGATTCCTCAAAGCAATTTCCCTACTACAACTTCAAAGGAGAGGCCAGGAAATCTAGTTTTGGTCACATTAGCTGGAGATGTGTGGGTATGTGTTATGTGGTGAAGTACCTATTCACATTTCAAATTAGGGGAGTTTGCCTATCCCTGCTCTGGTTTAATTACTGGCTAAGTGCTCTCACCCTGTCCCCGACCCCTTCCCAGCCACTAACACCCTCCCACTCTTTCCTCTGACATTCAGGATTAGTCGTTAGCAAAATCTCTGATTAACCTCTATCTTTTTCCCTGAACCCTCCCTTCGCATCTTGATCTACAAAACCTGGCTCTCTCCCGTGGACACTATTTCCCCTGGAACACTCTCAAGTAGCAGCCTGTTTCTTTTCCACGCATCTTGTACTGCTGGGCCTGGAAATGGGACGAGGGGACTCTATTCTCCTTCCCTGCTCCTTAGATGCCTCCAGCATCAACAGACTGCTCCTCCTTACTAAATATTTACCAACTCCTGGATTACTCCCTTTCATTTTCGGGAGATTTTAGCTCCTAAGTGCTGCACCCTTTCCATGCTAGTTCTGTCATAATTGTCTGTTTCAATATCCACATAGACGATTCTCTAATATTTCATGGCAGGGCCACCACCAGCCTTTACAACATCTTTGTGCAAATAGGAAAAGGCAACATTTCCTCCAGGTAGGCCCTGCTCCATCCCAGGACACGAAGCTGGGCAGAGGAAGGCCTGCTGAATTTCAGCCGCTGATGGTCACTTCAGCCAGGTCACTCTGAAGAGGGTACACACACTGCCTAAGCATTCATGACAGCCTTCAACCTACCCTCCCTCTTTCATCTCAGACATGCATCCCATATCACCCTAACCTCGATTTCACACATTCCACTCTTATATCACCTATCCTTCCAACTCATTTCCTCTAGAACACCAAATCAAACAATCTGGGGCTTCCCTGGTGGCACAGTGGTTGAGAGTCTGCCTGCCGATGCGGAGGACACGGGTTCGCGCCCCAGTCCGGGATGATCCCACGTGCTGCGGAGCGGCTGGGCCCGTGAGCCATGGCCGCTAAGCCTGTGCGTCCGGAGCCTGTGCTCTGCAACGGGAGAGGCCACAACAGTGAGATGCCCATGTACCTCAAAAACGAAACAAAAAAACCAAAAACAAACAATCTGTCCACCCTAGGGAGACCTCCACCTCCTCCTTCACAGCATCCCACACACAATCGTGTCTTCCCTCACCTCCACAACCAGCTGAAATTCAATGGAGATGGATTTCAATGTTCTATGTCATGTACCCTCAACTGTGTCCCGCTCTGGCTTCATCATTCACACCTGGCAAAATCCCAGCTCTGGTCCAATCCAACTCTGTACCCACTCCACACTTGTACAGCGATCATGAACATGACTGGAGAAAAATGTACAACTATGCTGGCTGATCTCATGTTAAATTCAGGATTAGCCACTTCAGGAGTGTCCTTAATGCTGTTGGACTTGAGACAAACATTTTCTATCTTCCCCTTAGATCTACAAAGCTACTTCCCCATCTTCACCCTTGGCTGAAGAACTTGTTTCCTATTTCACTGAGAAAAATGGAGCAATAAGAAGCGAACTTCCGTACCAGGCCCCATCACTTCTCTGACACTGTATCTTACCATCTTCTCCCTTGCTCACTCTGGACTCCAACTACACTGGCCTCTTGATGTTTCTGGAACATTCCAGGCACTCTACTGCCTCAAGACCTTTGTGATTGCTCCTTCTTTTACCTAGAACTCTCTCCTATCAAATGCCTGCTCCCTCACTGCCTCGGGTCTTTCCTCAAATACCCCTCTCTCACTCTTATCTCCTTATTTAATTTATTTTGCCCCATATCTCTTGTTGGCACTGAATAAGCTGTAAATTTTACATGTTTCTTTTGCTCATTGTCTGTCTCTCTACCAATATAAAAGCCATGAGAGGTCTCTTTCTGTTCTTCTTTTTCACTGTTGTAACTATAATGTCAAGAACAGTACTTGGCACATAGCAGAAACTCAATATATATGTTGATATATGTTAACAGAGAGGTGGTGGAGGAGGGAGAGGGAACACGCAAGTGCTCATGCAAGCAGGCAGTACGGCAAAAGGAGTGACCCAATAAGATTCCCCTTCATCCTACTGAAGGAGAAGGGTGTGCCCCTTCCAGAAATGCAGAAAATGTCATGCATCTCTGCTTTGTTCTCTTTCTAACCACAAGGACCTGCCAAAGTTCACAGCACTTTGGGGGGCTTAGTTGAGTTTTCAAAAGGTATAGGAATAAGGACAGCAAATTCAATGAAAGTTGGCTAAAAAAAGTCTAGAAAGCCGACTTCAGCCATTTTACTAAGACAAGAATCTGTTTCCTCCATTAATTCAGCACCTGGGCTGCAGGTCAGATAGCGCTGGCGCAGAGCCAGTCCCTTGGGGACTATCAGAAAGCACATCACTTTAAAGGGCAGGAGTGGCCAGTCAGAATACAAAGGGACTCCTATGACCATTAATAAAATGAATGGCTTTGGGCTATTACCGAAATATGATTTTTCTGCAAGGATCCTTTAAGGCTTCTTTGTTTAAAGATAATTTACTGATTTCTATGAGTCCACCGACAGAGACTTTAATGACACACTCTTCCTCCCAAATCATGATCTGGGTCCACTTGGGGGACCAGTAGGGTTAAAGAAAAGTACAGCAGCTTTTGTGGGACAAAGATTTGCCAAAACTGCAGTACAGAAATTACACACACCAACGGAATCACAATGCAAATGTTTTGAGAAAGATAAAAATGGATCCACATGGACAGAATTCAGAGGTGGAAAATGCCCCCTTAGAATTCTAGAAGGGTTTCTCACTTTTCAAAAGCATTTCAGAAGAATATAACTTATTTGGTCATTGTTTTGCTGTCAGGAATGTTAACATTAAGCTTAATTTATTAAGGACAAACCTAGGAACAAAGCTATTATAAAACTACTTGTGATCACAGAAAAAATCAGCACAATCAGAAATAAAACACTGGCATTCTCAGGCCTCACTTTTATAAGAATAAAACCACGACATATCCCAGTAACCCTCTCAGATTGCAGGAGAAATATACTGATAACACTCAAGAATACTACCCAGGGAAAGCCATACTGCTGAAAAACAAAATAAAACAAAAAGCAAAGAGCAGTTTACTTTTCTTAGGTGCTAACCTTTTGAACCAGAATTGTTTGATGATAAATCTAAGAGGTAGAAGCTTAGAAGAAAACTGTATCTATAATGGTAGGGAACTCAATTAGTAAGTTATTGGAATTCTACATAACCTTTAAGAGAACAGGGTTTGTATCCTGAAATTTGTCACACTTACCTCCATTTCCTTCCCCATTGGCACTGACCTCTGCCATCTCTGTGCCTTCCAATTCAGACTCACAGCCTAAATCCAATGTTCCATCAGCTGAGCATGACGACTCCTCTTTCTATATTATTTTAAAAATAATGATTTATGGAGATGTATTAGCAATTGAAAACATTCAAAATACTTCCACAGTCCTAAGGAATTATCACAGTTGCTTGTGATTTGGAATTTCAATACCGATTTACTTTCTAATGTAAAACCACTCCTTGGTGGGGTGGGGGGGACGCACATTGCCATAGTTGAGTTTTCGGATAACCTTTAAAATCTATACAAAAAACAAGGTTTTTTTTTTTTAACATATGTTGTTTCCATTTTTCTCAATTTTACCTTCTTCCTTACTTTAGAAAATGGCTTAACGACTCAGAATCTTAATCATAAATTAAATATCCAAGTTGCTACAAAAATCAACTGAAATAATACAAGTCCTTTGATTAACCTGTATTGTTTTCTGAAACACACACAGTTTAAGAGCCTGATGCTAAGTAGCTGAGAAAGAACCCCTGCTTCTTTGCCAGGTATAACTTTTAGCATTAAAAAAAACCAAAACCAAAACAAAACAGAAAACTTCTCAAAGGAAATTAATGAACTTTAAATGTAACCCATCATTTATTAAAGCAGACTTTTTTTAATTTATAAGAAATAATACATTGATTTTGCTTGATGCAAGTTATGCAACCATTTGCAGATCATCAGCTTTTGTTCTCTGGAATTTTGCATCTTACATGGCATTTCCATTCTAGATGGAAATGGGAGTTACTCTAAAATAATTAAGACTCAGTTATCTGAAGCTTTTTATTTCTCTATTCTTCTCATATAACAAGTATGCATTATTAGTAAAAACTTCCCAGAGATCAGTGGTTGTTTTAAATTTGAATAATTGATTTAAATCAGCAAATTTTCAAGAAGAATGGGTACATTTCTTATTTTTTGTAAAAGACAGAAAGGCATACAGGTGTGAAGACCGTATATCAACTGACGGTCATTAAGTCAAATAGTATTTGGCAACTGTGATCATCTTAAAACTTGGCTGATCAACCATGGCACTCCTCCATGTAAATTTTTAAGAATCAAGAATTTTAAGGAAGCCACAGCTATTTTCCATTACCATATGTTAGAGTGAAACCACAGATATGTTTTCTTTAAAGAAAATGTCATTGTTTATTCTTAATATGAAATCACTTTTAAGACATCTGAAAACATTTAAAAGGCAAAGGAGTCATTCTACCCTTCACCCAAGTCTAATTTTGTTTACCTTCACATGTAAATGCATGATACACAGTAATAACAGACATACTACGCAGAACAGTCCAACTTACTTTGAGAGCATAGAGGCCTGACTTTCCAGGGATTTTGAAGAATGTTCCATCCCCTATTCGAGTGTTAGTGTGAAGCATTGCATTCAGACAGGCTAATGGAGAAGTTCCACTAGAAAATAAAGGTGTGCAAAAAATGAAGCAGTCTGAGACGCAGTTTCTGTGGCAAAACTGTTCTCAGTCTCTTAAGAAAAAAAAAAAAAAAGACCCCTCGCATGCCTTTTTAAAATATCCTCCCAACCCCGAAAACATCTACATTACAATAACAGGCCAGTCCAGTTTCGCCAAAGTTAATCAGATGCATCTGTCTTATAGGCTTCAGGCAAAAAGTCTCCTGAATTGAAATTATGCTTTTATTCATAAAGCAACCAACACTATATTTCAAAGAAACCAAAGCCCAAACGTTTATGTGGTGTTATTTTGCAAATAATACCATGAAGCCTCAGGTTTTAAATATTACAGACAACTTGATGGTTGCACTTGAATGATCAAATAAACCAAGTTCAAGGACAGCTCCATCCTATAGGTTGAAAAGCAACAAAAGAATAATAAACCACGGAAGAACTGATTTGAAATTACAAGTATTTAAGTTACTCACGGGATTGCATTTCTCACCAAGCCCAAATAAAAATCTATATGTGTGTTTATATCTCTGATACAACTTCTTCAATGACATCCTTTCCTCAGTTCTTTATTTGTCAAATAAAGAAATATGGGTTTGGGAATTCTACCCAGCTAATAATTATGTTCAGTAGTAAAGATGCAAGTGACTAAATTATGAAGACAGATTTTTTTAAGAAACCAAACAGCATTACACTCTTGATTCAAATATCAAAACACGTACGTACAAACATTACTGAAATGTATTCATATACTTAAAAAGATGTTTATGAAATGTATAACGTGTATGTATTTCCTGGGGTAGCCTTTAGAACTTTTTTTGTGTTTTGTTTGGAAACTGATATTCTTGTACACTAGAATTTAGAGGTAGAATTGTTACTTTCCTTTACTTATGTTTCCATATCCAGTTTACTTCCTAATACGCTAAAAGATCAATATTTGGCTGAACCAATAAAGATTAGAAGCCCTACTCCACCCCATTTACCTAGTAGGGGTTCTGGGGATGTAATCCAAGATATCCTGGGACAAGAGAACCTTTAGGATATTAAGGCTTCAAAGTTTGAATTTCTGTGATAGAAACAAATTTTTATGTCACTAACTAAATTAAAAGTTTTCTAAAACCCAAGATTATCCAATCCCTTACTTACTAGGAATACTCACCAATAAAATGAAAAAGCCAAATTTGCTGAGTTGACACAACACACAATAGCAAGGCAGCATAGATACACATCATGGTCATAAAGGTTTATAAGTATTGTAATAAGAAGAACACTCTTTATTATTTTACGAAACAGCTTCTCTGTGCCAACACATCAATATGATTCCATTTGGTTTGACAGGAAGCCAGAGCCCTGATATAAATTTGGTCATAGAACAATGCAGTTAGAACACTGAAGTACACATAGAAACAATGCTGGACGTTTATGTAATATCTTTCCTCTGGAAGCTTCTACGAGCTTACAGACCTCATTTCATTATTTTTCCTCATAAAAGATGTTCTGTTCATATGTAAAGTGGGCCAGGCATACCTTATAAAGTAAAATATATTCATCTCTCAGAAATAGCTGTCCATGAATAAATTCCAGATAAATAATGCTATACATGGTATACTGAAGACTGCAAAATATATTTTTTTATCATCATTCTCTTCAGAAAAAGCACAGACAATCTGAAGCTGGGAATTATTATGCCAGATTTGTGGAGCTTTAATTTGGTGAAACTGTCAGAAACACAGATTTTTCTGGAGGGACTTGGCAAGAAAATGTTAACACTGCAAGTAAAATAGAATCCTATACATAAAAATGAAACAATGTAGATGTTTTAAAGATATAACTTAATACAACTGTGCACCTATCAAACCTCACACACATGCTTCCTGTTCTTTATTCCTAAGGTCTTAATACACACAGTTCCAAGAACTCAGATTTAGAATATTAGAGAATAATACAGATTTAAAGACAACTAAAAAATACTGAACGAATATAATTTACTATCAGTATAATTTACATTTTCTTTCTAAGGTACAGTAAACCAAAGATAATTGTAGAAGATAAATTGACTATTAAATAGCAGTTTAATGCTATGCCTGCTGCAAACATAAGTGATAAACACCCAGTTTCATATAAATAATAAGCTCTGTTGAACATGAATATATTATTAAATTATACTGTTTATTAACTCAATAAACTCAAGATTTACTGTGGAAATATTTTTTAAAATATGTAATTTACAATCACATAACAACAGATCTCCAAAAGTCTCAATGACTACTGTAATTTTCCCAAATCTTTCCCAAAACAAACATATGAAATTCGTTTTATTTCAAAACTATATAACATTTGCATTTCAGAAGAATTAAAAAATACTTTGCAATCAAATGCAAATTTTACTACTCAAGTCAGTGGTTGATAGGCACTTAGTTTTAAACATATCACTTGCATTTCTTCCTAGAAAAAAACCCGAATTATATAGTCCATTTTATTTAAAACAATAAAACATTAGCATCGAAAGAGTGAAGTGCTTACTAAAAAGGTAACTGTTTTATCCACTGCATATACATAGGAAAGTGAATTTTAAAAATCTTTCATACCCTTTACTTATTGCTATTATTCTCAACATTTCCATAAGGTCTAGAAATTTTGGACTGCTTTCCCTGAAAACATGAATGTCTTAATTAACTGTCATTGAACAGGAGTAAATAAAAGTCTCATTTACATATTTTTATTATTTTAATATTCAGAAAAAAACAGAACTAGCAAGTATACCTAGGCCAGCTTTAAAAAAGATACAAACATACATTTATACATCTGTATATATTAAAAAAGCACAATGACTTACTGTGGGTATGAAAGAAGATGAGGCAAGTATGTGTTAAAAGTCTGTATTCTTAGATAACATGGACATCTTCTATGCAATATTTCTTATTTTTAATTAAAAAAATTTGTTCACACTTAACGCAAGAGTTAATCACCTCAGTCAGAATTCAAAAGCTAAAATTTCTGGAACAGAATACGTGCATGTGTACACAATATATGAAAAAATAAAACAACATTTTAACCAAAAAAATCTCTAAAATTTCAAAAGTTACTTACTTTCTAAAATGATGAATTGGAAGAATTGCGATATCCCAATTTATAAAAAGAAAACAAAAAAGAAAGGAAGGAAAAAAAAGTTAGTTTTCCAACTTAAAATGCAGTTCTACATCTTACCATTTCAATAAATAAGACAGTGTACAAGAAACACACCAAACTCAGATTTGGCTGTTGGCAGGGAGGAAAACACTGGAGGACTGGGGTGAAAGGTGAATTCTACTTTCTTCCCTAACACTTCCATAATGTTTTCCTTTTGTCTACAAGCCTCATATAGTTCCATACTAGGGATATAATTAGGAGTAAATAAGCAGGACACTATTTGCCCCCAGTTCTTTTCTTTCTCCCATTCCCTGTAATTGAGCCATTCCCCATACACCTGCCAGGGTAGATATACACCTTATTCTATTTGTTTGTTTTCCTCCTTAGACTGTAGGGTTGTGGAACCCTTCTGGTTTGTTTTCATTTCCCACAACCCCTGAAGCAGAACGGGGTGGAATTTGGAGGCAGGGGAGCAGGCATAATTTAAACTGTCTAGACATCAAAGAACCCCCAGAGATGCTTTGCAGAGCCCCAGTGCTGTGTGAACTACAGAAAAACCATTGCTTTATCACATCAAATTGTTGACAGAACACATAAAATTTTACTAATAGTGCACACTTGGTGAAGAGAATGGATGGCCTGTCTATTTTAATAATTTTAAAAACCAGAACAAATATCTGGGGAATGCAATTGGAAGAATATTTACACACGACAAAGAAAATATCATCGTTGTGGTCCTCTGTTCCTTTCCATATAACATAATAATGCTTTACAAGACAGTACTTAAGTAATCCAAATCTTAAACTACTAAGTATCCCTTAATAATAATTTTAGCTGAAAGCTATTTCCTGCAAACATTCTAAAATCTCATTTTACAATTATGGGAGCATCAAAAACGTAATCCTGAACAACTGAAGTCTAAAAATTCAACAAATTTAAGGAGCAATTATTAAGCAGCATTATTAGTCTGTTATTGCGCTGTCTTATTAATATGAATTAATTGAAACAATTTTATGTTTACTCTTTCAAAAAAATTAATAATAGCTCCTTTCAAGTATTTTCAGTGTTGATAGCCTAGAGAAAATGTCTTAATTTTAAAGGTTATATTTTTAAGGGGAAATTATGTGGGCCTCTGGGGTGGAGGTAACGTTTCAGTTCTTTATACAGAATCTTAGTGTTCACTATGTGAAAATTAAATTGTTTACTTAGGATTTGTGCATTTCACTTTATATATGTCACATTTCACAAAAAAAATGTTTTTAAAATGCTAAAAAAAAAAACCCAATGATGCACCCTTGGATTTACTTACGTATTTACATATTTAATGGGTAGGTCACTACTACTAATAGACGAATAAACTATTTCTACCATTGAATGTGGATGACTCTTAAACACACATACACAAGGTTTGTATCAATTGATAAATCAGTAACCTAGATGATTAAAAACTACCCTAGAATGTCAAGGCAAACAAACTTCTTACACTTGAGAAATATTACTGCTAGTCTGGAACCCCCCAGAACGACTGAAAAATAAAAACTTAAAAGTTAGAGTCCTTTATACATATGTTATCTGAAGAATCCCAGCACATAAAATATTAACCAAAAAATGACCTACAGCAGTTCTGAAATTTGATTTTGAAGACAAAAACAGTGTCCCAAACTTCACAGTCCCTCTAAGAGGATCACTAGTGAAAGTTTTTAATGGGCACTGACTTATCACAACAAACATTAGAGTTATAAAATGTTAAGTATGATTCCCAGTTTTGCAGATATAACTGAGACTGAGAGGTTAAGAATCTTTCTACAGTTAAACAGCTAACTGATACAGCTGAAATCCAAATTCTACTCTGATTTCAAAGCCCATATAAACATATAAAAATAAACAGGAACAACCAGTTACCTCAAGAGATGGGTCATATTTAAAAAGAAGATAGTTTGCATTTTTCTATGTAAAGAATACCTACATGATTTTCAATATTCAACATGTCTGTAGGGTAAAATTAGAGACTTAGTCCCAAATACTCTTTTATGAGGTGGGGATATTGAGGCAAGAAATAAAATTACCAAGTGACAAATGTTGTACAATTTAATTCTTAAATTTAGAGAAACAGTTTCAGACTCCAAACCTAGACATGCATCTCTGATTGGCTTGAACAGTATAAAAATGTATTATTTGGGGAACATAAACAGGCATTTGAACTGAGACTCTGTAGCCACTTTATGGACATTACCAAGCTACCACTAGATAGACTGCAGTGATTCATAGCCATATTCACTAAACAGACCTTTTGTTTTAGGAGACAAGAATTTCAAAACATCAATACAAGGACAAAAGTTTGCTCAGCGTTATTTTAGAGTAGGATCTATAAGGAAATTAAGAAATGGCCCTAAAAACGTGTAAGTTAAAGCATATAATCTAAATTATAATTTTTAAAGAACTCCAACTAAAATATGAGGTGAGATGGTTATCTTTGATTATAGACATTAAGGAAAGAACGCACCACACGTATAGCTGAATGCTGGCGATTGTATTTCTACAACTATGCGTGTCGTGACATGCCATATTACCACTGCTATATTAAGAAAGGCAGTGGAATACAATGAATAAGACTGTGACTTGTGGAGCCAGTCAGCCTGAGCTCAGCTGAGGCTAGACCATCTACTAGCTCTACGACTTTGGACTTCACCTCTCTGGGTCTCAGGTTTCTCAACTACAAAAATGTGGATAACAAAAGTCACTATTGCCTAGGGGATCATTCTGAAGATTTAATGAGTTAAAACATGTAAAACACCTAGAATTATGTCTGGCATATTGTACGTGTTCAAAAATTGTGAGTTATTAGTAGTAGTCTTATTATTCATTACTATTATGGCTCAAAGTAACCAACACCTAGAGGTACAAAGGATGGCAAATGGAAAGAAATTATATATTCTGTAGCTTGTTTAAAGAATTGGTTCAGGTAATATTTTGTCTGATTTCATTTTTGTTTCATTAGTAAAAATAAGTGAAGATATGCATGTGTACACACCCCGTATCCCACAGCCTTTCACATGTGATAAATATTGAAAATAACTTATTCAGTAAAGGCAGAGAGAACAGAATGATAATAATAAACATCTATTATTATAGTTGCCATTTATTGAGCATCCCTAACGCAACCGGGCTTTCACAACTATTATCTCTATTCCTTACAGTCACCATAAAATGTAAACATGATTCCGAGTTTTACAGATGTAACTGAGGCTGAGAGGTTAAGAATCATAGTGTAGTCAAATAAGAACTAAGTGACACAGCTGAAACCAAATTCTACTGATTCCAATGTCCGTGCTCTTTCCACCACCCCACATTCTCTGTCCATAGAGTTGTTTCTTCCACTTAACTATCCTTGGATACTACCAAAGAATATTTAGCACTTGAAGGAAACACACAAAGAAAAGCCAGATGCTGGAAAATGTTAAGATGTTGGCTCCATCTTCACTCAGCGTTGCCTATAACAAGGACTCCCCCAGGGTAAATTTCAAATAATAAAAAGAAAGAACTAGATTGCAGAAGATGACACTGTTGGTTGTCTTGTTCAGGTTCTGCTACCCTATGAACACTAAGGAAGAGAGACCTTTGAGAGAATATGGTAGAGAATTCAGATCCGTAATTGAGAGGCCTCTTTGTAGAACTAGATCATTAAAGAATAACACAATCCATTAGTTGAATAAATATTTATTGAGCACATTATATATGCCAAACTAATCTTGAGATCAATTTGCACTATGACAGTGCTTTGTACAGAACAGAAATGCAGGCTGAGCTGAACTGAATTCTCTGAATACATATGAAATGACAAGGGATTCAGGAGAAAGGAGCCTTGAGGCATGTGCCACAAAAAGAAGAAAATCATTTGGAATTTAGATGTTATCCCTAGTTTATTCTAAGGAGATGACTGAGATGGGATCATGTGTGAATTTCTTCTATCACTAACTCCAATGCAGAGGCAGCCAACCCATGGCCATTGATGGCTCTTCAGGACTTTATACTACTTCCCCACAACTATAATCTCAAAGAGAATATCTTCATTGATGCCAAAACACCCACATATCTTCCAAAATAAAACAGTGGATTTCATATATTAAAGAACAGACATTGTAAATATATTTAGTATGATAAAATAGATTCATATAAAAATGTTAATTTCTATGTTCTACTTGTAGCTACTCATACTCTCCCATTTTGTTAGCAACGGCTAATATTACAGTGTTTCTGAATGTGTTCTATGGGATGTTAGTCCCAAGTGATACTCAAAAACCTGTCAAAGGAGTTTCAGAAAAGCTGCATTCTCCCTTTGCAAACTCACCAAATCCATTAACGGTATACACTAAAGTCTCTGAAAAATCTTACATAACTCCAGAAACCTACTTAACTCAGTGTTTCCTAAGCATATACAATTTTCAAATCCTCCCCACAATAATAGGTAGCAACATCCCCTATTACAGAATGCCAAGAAATATTATGTGGGGGAATGCTAAACTTTTATGGTTAGGGTCATTAGGAAAAAGTACCTAGCTTGGATATTCCCAGGAATATTTTATTAGCAAAATGCTCCAAAATTATCTTAAAGGTATATAAAATATTTGTTTCTCTGTGAAAAAATAAAGCAGTGTGATGATTATTTTTCCCTGTGTAGATTTATAAAATTGAAAAACACCCAGGCACTTTAAATAGCATTGAAAAATTTACAAACAGTATCCACATATAAATGAAAATACTATATATTTGCAATATTACATTACACAACATAGAAGTCATCTTACTCATCTCTCCCAGTGGAGATCTTTCTCCTGACTCTCTATGTCTCTCACTCAGTGACGGGTACCCTCCTCGTCATCACCCAGGAATGGAGCATTTCTCAGACTATTTGAATTATTCTGCCTCAACAACACTCATCTTTCAATATACATTTTTTACTTCCTCACATCCGAATTCAAACAATCTTTACGTCACAAGAAGACAGTTCTATAGCTCCTACCCCTACCCCTGCTTTCAATACCTCCCTGCTGCAATTTGGTCTACCCCACTGGTGCCAGAGCAGTTTTCCTATTAAAAAAACAAAAACAAACAAATGAAACACTGCTCAGGCTTCAGGCCATGCCATACACTAGATTGATTGACTGCATTTTTTAAAATCAGTGCTTTTCACTGCCCACCAAAGGAAGCACAAAGCCCTTGGCTGACATTAGGATCCTCTACGGTACACGTGGCACCTCCTTCATCTTCATCTTCCCCAACTCTCAGATTACTCCCCGATTCCCAGACTACTCTCCTCTGATCTGATTCAGCTCAGTAAACCATGTGCTTCTGTGGTTTCCCATCTCTCTATTTTGGCTCCTGTGAAACCCTCTGCCTGGAATTTCATCCCATTCTTTGCTCCAGTTACCATTCAAAATAAAATGCTTAACTACCACCTGTATGGTGCCAATAAATTAAATGTTCACCAGTAGGTTATAACTATAGATACAGATAGCCTTCTGTGATACCAGGGTATCTCCCTCACTGTATTACAATCTCAACACTCTGCATATCCCTCATGGTTTCCTTCCATCAAAATTGTTTACACTTCTAACTCTCCTGCCCTTACAACTTCCAACCAGTTTGGGAACTCCACAGGGGATAGACACATATTTATATAATTGTATTATCTGACAAACAATCCCAATGTACTCAAGAGGTGTTTGTTGAAATGAACTTAATCACTGTTATAAAAATTGTTACAGTCACGGATTTGTAGACATAAAGCACTCACAATGAATATCATCTATATTCTATTTAAACTCCTGACTACAAGGGTGTCTCAAACACCCTACCTACTACACAGGCTACATGGCCACCTTATACTGGCAAACCCTGCATTACTTTCTCTTAGGAACTTTACCTTATTCCAGTTCAGCCATCAGTGAAATGGTCCTGATTTCCCCACCAGAAAGGCTAGCCACGTTAAACTATCTGGCCAAATTGTGGGAGTCTGAGTATCTTTGGGGAAACTGATATAGAAATAAAGGGGATGAGCATACATTATTTTCAGTAAAATCATAAGCTTACTGTAAAGGTACAAAAAATATTAGCTAGTGACTACCTCTGCTTCCACAAGGATGCAGCCTGCTGAGAACAAAGCTAACCCAGGCAAGCAGAGCAAAACATAGGAAGAAAACATGGGGGGGAAAGATGACATCACTTGGACTCCTGCATTATCTAGTCACGTTGAAGTTCAGCCTATTGGATGTACAAGTTAAATAAGCCAATAAATCCACTGTTTATTTTATTTTTGACACTTGTCTAATAGGCTAAGTGATTTATACAAGCTTATCTCATTTTTCTAGGTCTCGATGTTCTCATCTGTAAAATGATGAATTCAAAACAGGTATGCGTTAAAGCTCTACTAATATCTTTCTGGTTAAGCCTTTAAGGACAATTAATAATGGCTGCACAATTGGCATACTGTTGATTCTAGCCACGCCGCCTGCCTTTATATTCCCTTCATCTTCAACATCGTCTGTTCTCCTCTCTTCCTACTCATTTGTCAAGGATGCCTTGCCTTCACCTCCTAAAAACTCCTAATTAACTCTCCCATCCATAGTGATGGTTTCTGAACCTCTGTAGGCATCACAGCCTGTCCTGGGACTGCAGCATTTAGTTCTGTGCTATCTAATACCTCGTGGCTCAGTGGTAATCAGCTCCTTAGGACTTGTTCCCCTCATAGGGCCCTGTCAGACTCAGATGCTCAGAAAACATTCAGTGGCTGGTGACAAGCTAACGTTCCATGATTTACAGAAGAGAACAAAATTTGAAGCTTGGCAATACCAAACATTGGCTGAGGATGTCCAGAAACAGGAACTATGAAATACCCTAGTGAGAATATAAACTGATACAACCAGTTTGGAAAGGCATCTGGCCATATCTAGTGGGAAAAAAAAAACAGGTGTGCACGCTTTACAGATCAGCAATTCCACTTGTTGGTACAGTCCCTAGAAAAACTCAATGCATATTCACAGAGTCATTATTTGTTCAGGAAAAAAACTGCCAATAAATGAAATGTTCACCAGTAGGTTATAACTACAGATTTAGATATACTTTGTATATACATAGCGAAACTATAAAGTTCTGAACCACAATAGTACACAGCAAATCTATGACACTGATTGCCTCTGAGAAAAGAAGGATATCAAAGGAACTCCAGCTTTTCTGCCAGACTTTATTTAAAAGAAATCCAAAGCAACTATGACAACGTGTCCACATCTGTTAACTCCAGCTGGTGGTTGTTGGTCTGATATTTTGCTGTATTTTCAAAAAAGAGAAACAAAAGATTGTTGATGATTTTGTTCTTTTACCCACAATTTGGCTTCTCTCTGATTCTATCAGAGCCTTCTCCCCTGTGTCAACTTATATTAAGGTTTAAACACTTTTAGGCAAGCAAATAAATAAACACATGGAAATTATATGAAAGTGTAAAGATACATCATTATACAGAGTTAAAAGTAATAAATCCCTCTCAACTTCCCCCAACCACACCCATTGCTTCTGAAGTAATGACTATTAAAGATGTACCATGTTTTTTATCCCCAGAGCTTTTCCTATTTTCATTCATATACATGCATATATTCAACTCTATGGTTTTGTATTTTAAATTTCTTTTCAACAGAAATGAGAGCTGTTAGTGCATACCAGTAGATGCATACTTTTTTACTTAATAATATGAATGGGAAAATTTCCCATAGAATGTTGTTTGCTCGTAGTGTTCTATAGAATATTAAATGCTCTTAATATTCAGATAGTGGTCTTACTATCTGATAGAGTAGATATGTTGTACTGTAATTTTTAAACTATTTCCTTATTATTTAACATGTAGCTTGTACCTAATTTTACCCATTCAGATAGTACTGCAATGAAGAATCTGGTATATATGTCTCCTTGTAAGTATGCTATAGACTGAATGTTTGTGTTCTCCCCAAAATTCATATGTTGAAACCTAACCCCCAACGTGGTACTATTGGAAAGTGGAGGCCTTTGGGAGGTGATTAGGTCATGAGGATGGAGCCGTCTTGCACGGGATTACTGTTCTTATAAAAGAGACCCTGGAGAGCTCTCTCCCCCATTCCCACGTAAGGACTCAGTGTGAAGTCAAACATCTATGAACCAGAAAGCAGGCCCTCACCAGACTCCAAATCCACGGGTGCCTTGACCTTGGACTCTGCAGCCTCCAGAACGGAGAGAAACCAATTTCTGTTGTGTATAAGCCACTCAGTCTACGGGATTCTGTTACAGCAACCCCAACAGACTAAGACAGTAGGTGTAACTATTTCTCTAGGATAGATTCCAAAAAGTAGAATTTTTATATAAAAGGGCGCTTTAAAAATGTTGATAGTTACTTCCAAATTACCTTCACTGAGAGTAACTATTTTCCCCACCCTAGTCATGGTGGACAGTATTCATCTTGAAATTTTGCTGATCTAATCAAATGAAGGTAAAGACGTCGCTCCAGGCAGAGAGAGCAGCATGAAGAGGACATACAGGGACAGAACTGAACATGATCTGCAGAAACATGATTATTTGATATTTCCAGAGCAGTGAGTGGGAGGGAGAATAGGGTTGGGATCAGATTCCAAAGGGAAGGTACGCACCATGCCACGTACATGACAGTTATACCTCAGTTTAAACTCCCTGGTGAGGAGCTTAGACTCCATGCAGGAGATGAGGGAGAGCCCCAGAAGATTTTAAGGAAGGAAATACCCTTGTCCTGCTGTACGCATGAGGACAGATCCAGAATGAGACAGGTCTAGAAGAAGACAGATCAATGAGGAGCCTGCAGTACTAGACTGCAGAGAAGACAACGAGAACCTCACCAAAGAACTAATGGTAAGGAAGAGACGTGAAGAAAGAGGCAAGAAATACATGAGAAGAAATATGGGGGACAAAAACCAGTAGGATACAGAAACTGACAAGATGTGTATGATGAGGTAGCAGAAGGAATTTAGGATTGCTTCAGGGGCTGGGGGGAAAACGGTGGTATAATGAATTAAAATTGGCAACAGCAAAGAGATGGTTTGGGAAAAAATACGGTGAATTTAGTTCTGGACTTACTAATTTAAAGGTATGCATCCTAAATTCAGATATACACATGCATCACAGAGTTAATGCTGGGGTTAGAGACAAACACTGGGGAGCCATCAGCATATAGATGGTATCTGGAAAGGTGAAAATTGAAAGGCACAGATGTAGACTAATAGAAGAAGAGAAAGTGACTGACTTGAGCTTATTACATTCCAAAGTCAGAAAAGTACATGAGAAAATATTTCTGAGATGAAAAAAGGAAAAAAGAATCCCATGAAGAATTTCATTATAATAATATGAGGTGTAACTCTAACTTCAGGATATGACTATTTTAGAAGTCAGAATAAATCTCTGTATTCATAGGTAGAAACAACCCATAAGTAGGAAATTACATAGAGGATCTTGCCAGCAGGAACCCTTCTTTTAAACATAGTTTTTCTTTTAAGAGTAATATAATACACACTACCAAATGTAAAATAGATAGCTGGTGGGAAGCAGCCGCATAGCACAGGGAGAACAGCTCGGTGCTTTGTGACCACCTAGAGGGGTGGGATAGGGAGGGTGGGAGGGAGATGCAGGAGGGAGGGGATATGGGGATGTATGTATACATATAGCTGATTCACTTTGTTATACAGCAGAAACTAACACAACATGGTAAAGCAATTATACTCCAATACAATAAAGATGTTAAAAAATAAATAAATAAATAAGAATGCACATTTAAAAAAATAAATAAAATAAAATAAAATAAATATCAGCCTGATGGCAAGTGCCTCAGGTTTGAATCTCCACAGGAAAATAATCCTAATCCTATTATTTTGACCAAAAATCAGTAGATGGTTAACTTAGATCCTTGGCTAGTTTGATTTGGTATTCTTTTATCTTGACTTCTAGTAAGAACATTGTAAGGCTTTTATAAAGGATATAACTTATATTACAAGAACCATAAAAGATACTAAAATAAAGCTACAGGCAAAATTATGAATAAAATATATATAATGAAGACATATACTTACATGATGGTTATATGTAAATTATATATTTTAAACCTTTTTGTATTGTTTTTGCAATGTTTTTTTGCAATGTTTTTGCAATGTTTTTGTTTGAAATGTTAAAAAGCACCCAGAATAAAAAATTTGTATTAAACTTAAAAAATAATAAATAAAATAAAAAGTAATATAAAAACATTACTAAAATATCTGTCCATTGAAGAAAAGATGAAAAAATAACTAAAAATATCTCAACTCCTTAAAACAACTCTGAGCATTTTACAAACTTTCTTCTAGCCTGTGCTTCTGGCAGGTTTCTATTTTAAAGTTATAATTTACCTAAATATTTAATCACAATATTTCATTTTATATTACACCATGTCGAAACTACTACACAGCCATAATAAATATATCGAATTGTTAAAAATATTCTATCAACTTGTTTCAAGCTAGTGGTTTTCAATCTGGCCGTGCATTAGAATTTTTAGGGGAATTTTTTGAAATGCAAATTTTGAGGCAACGCCAAACTTATTAAATAAACATCTCTGCTGGAGCCAAGCCTTCAGCATTTTCTTATGTTTTTCCAAATGATTTTACTGCACTGTCAAGTTTGAGAATCACTGATATTACTGGTGAGCATTTATATTCTTTATTCATAATTGAAATAGCATTGATGTGAATATTTTAGGGTATATGACACTTTTTTCCTTACATTCAAAGATATTTTAAGATAGGCTTGCAGAAGTGGCATTATTAATTCAGGAGATATAAATTATGTAATGACCTTTTGCAAATAATGCCAACTGGCTTTTCAAGTGAGTTGTTTTCGTTTACACTGTCACCAGGAGTATACTAGCAGAAAGCATCATTTGGAGTCAGGGTGAAGTGCTGCACTGATTAATTTATTAGGTAAACCAAAAAACAATCTCCAGTGGCTCTTTACCTTGCATTCTGTGATTATTAGTAAGATCAAATCTTATCCACATACTTGTTTATTCCCTAGTTTTATGCATTGAAGCTCCTCTGTTCATGACCTTTGACCACAATGTTCTAAGGTCAACATTTCCTTTTGTTTTAATAATCTTTTTATATAATACTTCTAGCTTATATTAGCTAAAAATATTAACCACAAATATTTTCTCCATTGTCACTTAATGTTTTATTTTTGATCTGCAAACACATAAAATTTTATGTAGACAATTATGTTCATCTTTTCCTTTGTAGTTTATTTTACAGCTTCTGTAAAAAGTCATTCCCTCTCAAAGGTGAATTCAAAAGTTGCATTTGAATTTTTCTAAGTTTTTCCAATGCTATGACTTTTCATATTTAAATTTTCAATCATGTCTGTACTTCCTCAATATAAAATACAACTAGCCATCACATGTTCCATAAACACTTAAAATGTTTATAAATATTTCCTTGTCCATTACTTCATCGCTAATTCATCCTCCTACCGCTCGCTTCTCTGCAGAAGACTCCAGTACTACTTATAGGAAATTCCTTGATCAGCAGAATGTCAAAAGAATTCAACTCAGAGTTTTGCTGGCTATGGGAAAATTTTTACCTTTAAATGTTTGATAAAGGAAATGTTTAAAAATAACTACACCAACTACTACTGTTAAGATTGGCATTCATACCACAGGACAAATGTCCATTTAATTTAGCTTTCTTCTTCCTTCCTCCCTCCTCCTCACCTTCTTTGACCACTTGCCTTCTCAAGACAGTTTGTTCAGTGGCAGTTGTCTGCTTTGATTAAAAGGATTCCCATAAAAAGATATTTAATAAACATAGCCTTTTGCTATACAATAGAAGTACCGTGAAATTCAAACACCATAATTACTTGAGATGGCATGAAATACATCCACAAAATTCAGACAGAATTATAAAGTAAAAACAAACTTGAAAAAGGAAGAATAAATACAAAGGCCAGTGAATTTAAGCATCCTTCCCTTCCCCAAACTTAGTATTCGACACCTAAAAATACATCTAAGAATCTGGCAGGAGGCTTAAAAGAAATTTAATACACCTAGTTCTTGTTTTAATTTCAACCTCTGGGAAATATGATTCATTAGAGACATAGTTGGGAGTAGGGATTGCAGAAAAGCAACCTAAATTAATATTCTTCTGTACAGAGAAAAGCAGTAAAACAAAGGTAAGAATGGCTAGGACCAATGCAAGTGTAAAAAGAGAATAAATAATACTGTTTCAGGCTAATTTTTTTTGAAAACTATAAAATTATACACACATATTAATAAATTCCAGAAGTAATGCTACTAGTACGTTATATATGTATTACCTCTGTTTCACAGAAATAAACATCTTCCTTAGGAAAAAATGCGCATTTTGATGACCCATGGGGAGAAATCTATCTTTAGACAAAACAAGATTTCCTGTACATTATTTAACAGCAATATCAATGCTCCAACCAGGCGCAGAGAGACCCTCCAAACAACAACTCCAGAAACAAAACGAGAGAACAATATGGGAATATAATCGGGGTGGAAAGGAAGAGACTTTGTGACCCAAGGTAATAATTCAAGAAAAATTATTTTAAACCTGGGGCCCTATTGACTCAACTAACTAAATGGCAACTAATTAAACAGTTACTAAAATTATAGAGAACTATGTACGCTTATGTAACAATAAGAGGAAACGGTCTTCTGCCTTCATTCTTCAATGTTTCAAAAAACAAAACTTCGGGCATCATGGCTTCTGTCCAGTTGGCAAACATCTTATTTAAGTAAGCACAACTCCAAACCACTCATTTAATCTGCTTTAATATTCTTGAGGGTTTAAATAGCCACTTAAAACTTTCAGGAAATAGTTCCTCGATGCACCTGCCACCTCATTTCATGAAATCAATACTTCGTTTAAGCTAAGTCAGGAAATCTTAAAGTGCTGAATTCAATTATGACCATTACTTCATGAGCTGCTAGTAGATAAAACACAGCACTGACATTGAAAATCATTACAGTTAAAAAGCTTTACTTCTTTGGGGAAGTGGGGCCTTTTCTAAGGTACCATTAACATAATTGATAAGAGCATATCATGTTAGGATAACAGTAACAACTTTAATATATAATATAATACCTTTCTATTGCCAGATGTTAGTTTATAAGCACAGAAACAACATTCTCCCTGGCTATGCCTAAAATAAATATATTGGGATGGTGGGAGACAGCTGTCTATCAATATAAAAAGGAAAATTGATAATATTGATCCAAATTTCATCTAAAGATGTAAATAAGTATTTAGTAAAATCCACATATATTACTAGTTAAGCAGAACACAAAAATTCACCACGTCTTCAGTCACAGCACTATGTTATACATGAAAGGCAATGGTAAGCTGAGGTTCCACACAGAAAAGCTTGTAGACACATTTAAAAGAATGAAAAGCTTTTATAAACAGTAAACACCTGGTATTGGTCTTCAACTGTTGTCTCTCCTCAGATAGCTACTAACTACCTGATTGGCTTCCATGCACTGGTCCTTCTAGTTTCCTAGGGTCCAATGTGGGGTATCATTACTTCAATTTCCAAGCAGAGAATGAACAAATGTCCAAACATAGAGATAAAATTTGAAATTCTAAACCTCTTCATCCCATAAATGCTACACATTTGATGATCGTAAAATTGTTCCTTTTGTCACTTGGCTTGTTAAACTGAGTTTTAAGAAAACTCTGGAAATTTTCAAAATAAATGTTATGCTAGTACATTCCTATGTCTCTCATTTCCTCCTTGATTTGTTCATGCCTTCTAATAGGCATGGTTTTTCTTCTTCTTTTTTATTCCTTTGGGACCCCCTCTTGAAGTCTAACATTTGCCTGGGGCTTAACATTTGACTGGATGGAAAGACTGAGCTTTGGAACCAGCCAGATCCAGGCTCAAATACCAGAGCTTCCACTTATAATTGTGTGAAGTTAGGCAAGATACCTAACTCCTCTCAGCATCAATTTCCTCATCTGTAAAATGAAGAAATAACACCCACTTCTCAATGTTACCCTGTGGATTAAATGAGCTAAAAAATAGAAACTGCTTGGCTCAGTGCCTGACATGATCAGTTACTGCATAAATGTTAGTTTCCTGCCCTTTTGCCAAAATGACAGTCAACAGACAGTTCTGATGATATTTACAGACACACACATCTGTTTGTTCTTTTCCGTTCTTTACCTGTATTCTACTCCTAATCCTAATAAACTTCCCCCATGTTCAACACTCAGCAAAGCTTTTCATTACCGTAAAGGAAAATAACTGAAATAATATTACATAAATAAATAACAGCAAAGAGGAGGCACCACATTTCTAAAGAACATGTTCAAAATTGAAGAAACTCTGGCATAGTCTCTCTAAAAACGTAAAATGCCTGAGCAGTTTAAGGAGAAGGAGAGGCAGTATTTACTCAAAAGTGCAACTCAATTTGATTCTTAGTAAAACAGGATTAGAATATCGAAGTGCTCTCAGTGAAGATAAAGCAAAACATTCACTGGGGAAAATCAGCCATCACCAGCAAGAATATTTATTAATGTAGTCAGACTGCTTAAAAGAGCCCCAAGCAGAAGGGTGAACAAGCAGACTACAACTTCAGCAAGAAAGATCATGGAGATGCAGTCAGTGTTCACATGGAAGAAGGCTCCGGATATATACCAGAAAGGAAAATAAAACTCTTCTATCTAATGTTGCCGTAGGATTTTTGTGTGTAGATGAATTTGGAGTCAAAATATGGCCATAGTTTACACAAACTGTAATTCAGATAGAGAAATCAGAAAGCACAGCAGGGCCTCCCAACTTTACACTTTCCAACAAGTCACACTTTCTCAGTTTCGATTCTAATCTGCACTGTCACACGGACAAAACAAAAATAACGTATGTGAGCGACACCAATCTGAGAGCCACCCTCATAACCTTCTTCACAGTCATTCAAAATCACTGCCTGGCCTCCAGGTGGCCAGTTGTCTCCTCAAACCCACTAAACGTGAACCGGGGAATGAGTGACAACGACGGGGTTCCTCCGTACGGGGGGACCCTCGATGTCCCTTTGCACCCAACATCACTAGCTGGTACCTACCCGGAAGGAATGAACGGAACCACTCCAATGCAATCCCAGCCACTCCTGCTAGTTCAAGCATTCGGTTCAGCATCACCTCATGACCAACACGAAAGCAGCTGAGGCTCTAATATAATCATCATGGAAAGGTGTCCCAAATCCTTCATTCGAGGAAGATCCTTCATACACACCAACGCTGTCTCCAAGCCATGCCGGGGTCTGAAACCAGACTGGAAAATATTATATATGTGTATATATAGTAAAACTCCCACAACCCACTCTTCTACTATGTCACATTTATTTACAGCTGCTTAACCCCTCCTGAATATATATAGCCTTCTCAAGGTGAAAATATGAACATTCAAGGAAAGATCCTTTCCATAGTAGAAGGGAAACTGAAAGTATATGAAGACCTGGTGCTGCCTGGTAAGGTAGTTGAGGTGGTCCCAAATGGAACATACTTTGTCCTGAAGGGAAAAGAGAAAACACGATATTGGTTTCCAAGGCTAGTCTTCGAAACTTGGTATATAGGATCAAACTCTTCCGACGTTTACAAAACAAAAAACAAAACAAAGCAGAAAAACCTTGGCTTTTTCAGGAGATGGGAAAGCAACGCCAGATTAACCACTGAAGCTTTGTTTGGTATTACCAAAGTGCCTTCTACCTCCTGAATCCCACTGGGGGTCACCACTTTCGTAATCCTAACTACCATTGCCTGGACTGCATTACTAGACTCTACTGATGCAGGAGCTCTACGCTGACTGCCCTTGCTCACTGTGCAGACACAGGCAGCAACCTTTAAGTGAATAACAACTTCGAATGGTAGGAATAATTTAAAAAAAAAGATCAATGGGCCCCAACAGCTATTATATGTTAAAGAACAAGAACAAACCAACTTTAAAAATACCAATTTTCCTTCTCACTTCTTAATGACTAGGTTTCTTAGAAACAAAGTGACATTATATAGAGTTTTCAAAGTTTAACCAGAGAATTCACTATTTTTATCTTCTTGAGACTTCTGTTAGAAGATTTAAGACTATATATTTCCTTTTGGCTTGCCCCTTTCTCCTGAACTAATGTAATACTGAAAACTAAAACTTTCAATCCCAGTGCAAAATTTTACTAAGTTTCTCAATTTCCAGAGTGTGTCTAAAATAAAATCAATTGGGTTAAATCACTGCAGCAATATTTTCTATGTGCTTACCCTAAAATATTATCTCCATCAAGCAAATGGCTATCTATATGAGTGTTCATCACATATAATTCCATTTTAAATTAATAGAATTGTCTTCTAATCTCCATTTCATTTACTCTACTGGCCAAACTCATCCCATCCTTGCCAATTACTAAAATGAAAAAGTTTGGTAATGTCCTTCGGGGGTACTATTTCCTCTACCCACTCAGTATATACTTTGCTTCTCAAGTCAATTATTCCATTGATGTCAAATATCCAGAAACTGTGTAGATAGGTTTGGACCTGAGATTTATACCAAACATAATACTCATTATGTTTTTCTGGACACTCTCCACTAACTTCACTGCATCTGGTAAAAAATGACATGTCTCTCATAAGGAAAATGCTGAATGGATCACCTGGGCTAAGGACCCAGAAAATACTACACTGAAAGGAATAGATCACTTGATTGCTCAGCTCAAGCTTACAGTCCTCTTGGTGCTTAGTAACATACAATGCTTTTCCTCCTAAACTTTTAAGTCCTCGTGTTTGACATATTGACCCTCTGTTGCATAACCTGTGGGTCTGGCCAAGTGCCATGAGTATAGGAGTCTTCTCAAACCATCCCTTTTACAGATATCAGCTAACAATGTCTATGAGTAATATATGTTCAGTCAAATAAATACCCGCTGAGATGTCTGCCATGATCTAGGAACTATACAGGATATACAAACATGAGTAAGATATGTCACTAACTGTCTTGGAATCCATACTTCAGTTGGGAGAAAAACATATAAACTAAAAGAACTGTGATAAAGATACATTAAAAACCACCGTTATAAAAGAAGGGACCATATTTCTGCCTGGGAATTGAGGGGAAAGTATCCAGGGGAGAAAATCTGCATCTTAAATAATGAATAGCTATTACGGTGGCAGGGATAGTAATAACCAACAGAAGCTAAGGCATTAGCATATATGTAATTTACAAAATCTTGGAAATCAGCTCACTACTCAAAAGTAAAATATATTCTATCCTATAGTATTTAGTTTACAGACAGCAAAACTATTTCAGTATAATGGAAAACTCCCAGTATAATATGAACATTCAATAAATACTAAAGTCAAAACTGTGAGAACCTTAATGACAGAAGCACATAAATAATGATGTAGATTTTCCCAGAAATTAATCATTTCCTACATATTTAAATGCAGACCTCCTCAGAGACAGCAAAGTGGTTTTGTTTACTAAAGTCTCTTCTCCAAAATTTCATTTTGCGTATTTGAAGCGTCTCAATCAGATTTCAAACAAAATTTGGATGAGAGTACAAATACACAGGACTCTGAGACACATCGTTTTCCCTCAAAACATACAAATTAGATAATTGATAGGAGGCACTGTCAGGATATGACATTTTAACACATATAAGTTTGGAGAGTGGAAAAGCAGAAGAAATACTACACCTATACTGTACATTCAAAAGGCTAAAGTAACCCAAGTATGAGAGCTAGCTAGAGAAAGGCACCTTCCAAGTTACAAATAAGATCGTCCTCAAAGCATTTCATGTAATGAAAAACAATTTACCCACTGGTACATTGCAAATCGGGAAAATCCCTGATCCTAGAATCCCAAAATTAGTCATCGGCAGATATCATATTAAAAACAATTCAGGCTCTGCTTCATCAAGTAACAATGGTTTTAAATCTAACCACTGAATCTGAGTTAAGAACACAAACTAATTAGAATCCCTTTCCTAACTTCTCATAAAATTTTAGATTAAAGATTATGTATTAAATCATATCATATACTTCTTATTGAAACGTGACTCTTTTGGCATCAGTGTGCCAAAAGGCTGCTGTGGAATATCTTAGAATACAAATTTGACTTGATAAGCCATTCAATCTTGATTAATTTTTCCAAAGTCCTACTAATGCAACAAAGTGTGAAATCTCACGAATCAAGTATACAGTTGATGGTACATTTTAAAAATTATTTTTTCCTCATTTCAGCCCTACCATGCAGATAAAGAGCTATAATCTTCCCTATTTCACTGGAGAGAAAAGACAAAAAAAAAAGAAAGAAAGAAAAGAAAAGACTGAGTGACTTACCCAGGATAACATATTATGTTGGAACTAGAAACAGAGCTGGAATTCAAATTTCCATTCAGAAAATATCATGAGCCTATTACATAAAGGGCACCATGGGGAAGAGAAGATCAATGAGACATAAACTCTACCATTAAGGAAAGTGCAGTCCTATTATAACAAGAGGAAATTTGAGACAGTTTATTAGATACAACAAAGGAACACACATATTATGTTATAAATGAATAGCAAGGATAAAATGATGAACTAAAGCTAGAGTTAAAGAACCCTTCACTGAGGAGGTGGTATATGACATTTGAATTGGCTTTGGAGTGGGTGGGTAGAGGACAAGAAATAGTGAAGGTCATTAACAGGCTGAGTAGAGTCAGAGAGACTTGGAAATCTATGCTAATATTTGTATCAAGTTAAATATATAGGTATTTTCTCAAATGTCACAAAATTATAATACATATTTAACCTAAATCAAGCCTAAGCATGAGATTTAACTTAAAAATAGATACAGCAGAGGCTGGTAGTTATTCCCCAGTAACTACCTTTCCCTACCTCCCACTTTTTAGCTGGGAACCAGCCTCCTGCAACAGACTATACTCTCCAGCTTCTAGTTCAGCTAAGTGCAACTATGTATCTGGCCAATGGGACATGAGAAAAATGGATGCACTCAAGGCTTAGAACGGAATATATCTAAAGAGGGACTGTGTCTGCCTCTTCTTCCACCTGCTGCTTGGAACATGGATTTGGTGGCAAGTTATGTTAGACCATGAGATGAGGACAAAATACTAGGGACAACAGAGCAACACGACAAAAGGACCCTGGCTCCTTGGATATCCTGATATAACAAAGCTATCTTATCATTCCTGGGACTCCCCACCTTCAGACTGCAATGTGAGAAATGAACTTTAATTTAACCACCTATTTTGGGACACCATGACACCCATGCAAACCTATACACTAGCTTATGTAAACACCTATGCTATAAAATAAATACAAATCCCAAGTATATTCTTGGACCTCAATTCTCAGAACTTGAGAAAAAAAATCTGAAAATATTTCATGGCAAAGGATTTATTATAATCAGCAATATGCAGTTGTTGTAATAGGCTTTCAAATCTATTTTTAAATTTTAATCTATATGACAACCCTAAACAGGGGAAAGGTCAGAGATCAATATTATCATATTAAAGGTGAAGAATAAAACAGCAGATCAGGAATTCATTACAAAAAATCTTTGACAGCTCCAAATTGTATTGGGTTTCACTTTATTTAATCCATAAAATATTCATTACATATATTTCATACTATATTGATACACTGAAGATCCATTTATAAAGGAAAGTCAAATGAGTTATTAATGCCAGAAAAAGGAATCAGTAAATGAATACTAGGTTTTTACTGTAAGTGCACACTAGTTGACAATGTTTTCATTTACCCATTGGACTTCTCAGGCCACTCAATTTTATTGTGATTACATTTAAATATTGCTGTTCATGTTTTTACAGAGAACAGAGGAAAATTTAATAAGTAAACATAAATTAAATATATTATCATGGTGTGAATGAAGAAACAGAGCAGGCTGCAAGAGTCCAGAGGGAAAATCTGAAAAGAGAAAATGGGGGCTGGATGGCCTGTGTGCATCAAATTGTCTGCAGGCGAATCTATTCGCCCTTGCTTCACAAATTACTCATATTACAGACATTCTAAAGAATAACTGGATTAAGCATATTCAATAAAGTGATCCATGGCACTGTGTCTTACTGAGCTCACTGGCTCTCTACATCAGCCCACAGAGGCAGGAATGCAAGGCAGCCACAACCCCTTCCCTTGTTCTTCTCATAATCCTCCTTTGGGCAAGGTCTTGATGGCAACCAAAAGCCAACGAGGCCAGAACCAAGAACACTGGATAACCATCACAAGTACAAATTACAGTACAATCTCTCTTGCACCCCTAACTCCTGCCAAAATATGTACTATTGGAGGCAAATCAAACCATATAATAAAGGGTGCCTGGATCAACGAAAACCCATCACTTCAGGAAAATCAATTGAAAGACATGTCTCTTCAAATAGTACCTTAGAATAGAAGATTTATCTACTTTTCTTCTCTTTTTATGGTTTGTCCTTCACTTACTACTGAGCTTTTGCACATTCTTTTGCACTTCTCAAATTCTGAAATGATCACCCTCTTCTAAGTTAAAGATGAGTCACATATTTACTAGCCATTCTTTAGACTATCCCACTAGCAACAACTTATTCCAAAAAATATTCATGAATGCCATTTTTCTACATTAGCAACCAGTAGGACACCCTCAACAAATGCAAATTAAGCAACAAATTGAAAACTAATCATTGTACAAATGTTGTATTTCACTCAGACTGGTTAGAGAGGAATGAAGTCATAGATTCAGCCTATCTGCAGTGGTCTGATGGAGAAAGTGCTCTACCCAGACATTTTACATCTGTCTTTTGTAAAAATAAGAAATAAAAATAAAAAGGAAAGAGTGGTATTCTTCTATCTCCCAGAGGAAATACAATGGACGGATGAGATGAGGAAGGATGGATAAGTGGTCATGATACAGATTACCAATAACAGTAAAGTTTATCTGATTATTCTCCGCTTAAGAAAATGTCCTAAAGAACACAGTAATGCTGGTTGGGACGCTACTTATCTGTTAATTTGTACCTTTTTTCCTTTCTCTAGATGCATATCTTAAAAACAGGACAATGTTAATAACTTAGCCTCCTCTACCCCCCACCTAAGCATCGTTTAATCAGTCTCATCTATTTTCATTCAGTTATTTCATAAAGGTAGTAACTGCCACTCTCTAAAACTGCCTTTTGTTAGCAATTAATGCTTTGACTGGTCACAGTTAGCCAGTTCCCCAGAAACAATCTATAAGTCCAATATCAACAACAAAACAGTGAGAGTCCTACAAAGTCCTTGGTTCTTCCATTACTGAAAGTATGTTTCCCACCCTTACAGCATCACCTTCTAAATAAAACAGTAAGAAGCTACAATTCAAATATATCTTGCTGCTATCCATAAGCCCAAATCTTCACTAAAGATCATCTTTCTCATGTTGGACAAGCAGAACAGTGAAAGTTTGGGAAAGGCTTTGTACCTTCCAAATCTGGGTTATGGAAATGGAATTTTTAAAAATATTTCAACCCTATTTACAAATAGGCTATAAATCGAGAGTCTCAACACACCTATCTAAAGGCTAGACTTTCATCTCAGTGAGTAATATATATATAGACAATCAACAGTTAGCCAGAAAAGCTGCTAAGGGGGTGGGGGAGTATTTATTCGATAGAATCATATAACCAATACTTTTAAAATCAAAATAGTATTAGGTTCAGGCTACAAATATTTCAAAAGGTTAAATGCAATTGATTCTGAATCAGACATCAAATCCCAGATATGTCACTTGCTAGCTGCATGAACTATCCCAAGTTACTTAATCTCATCTGCCTCAGTTTCCCTATCTGTAAAATGGTAAATACGATATCACTTTTTTAAAAGATAATTCATGTAAAGTCCTTAGTATTGGGTCTAGCGTAAGTAAATGATAAAAAAAATAGGTATTCTTTTAATCAGCAAGCCCCCACTCATTAATCTGCTTGACATACTGCATAAAGCATGGTATCTCAGCACCAGGTGAAATAAATGACTGAATACAAAGATCTGTGTCCCTAATCTTAATGAGCTTGTATTTGTGATGCAAAGACAACACTTCCTGTTATGTTAGAATATCATATATTCTATTAAGAATTCAAGAGAGAATTTAGAAAGTCCTAAGTTTAATTTTTTTAATAAAAATAAAAAAGCCATTATGTACTAGGCTGAAGACATACTCCACAGAGGAGAGGTTAAAAGACGTAAATGAATGACTCAGAGAAGGGTCTGGAACTACGCTGTTAAACCTTCAAAAGGAGGAACTTCACTTTACTCAATCTATTAATCCAGCAGCTTCCACAGTCTCAAGAACATAGCATGTACTTAATAAATGTTAATGGAATGAAGACATGCCTTAAAGCTTCCACAAAACCCCCAGGACTTTACACAGTGAGCAAAAAGGAGGCACTTAATCGGTATTTAATTGATTAACTTCTACATGTCCACACTTGTTTTCCTTTCTCTGATGTTCTCTCATTTGACTAGTAAGTACCTGGGAAAAGCTCTACCCACACACCTGAGTACCCTGAACCTGGCCAGAAGATGGTTGCCAACAAACTGAAGAGAGAGCAGAGCCCAAACACAAGCCTTGCGCAGCACCTAAAACAGGACTTAACTTTTTTAAAAAAAGTTGATAAAAATCATCTGAATTTCAGACAGAATTATCTATTTGATTCTGCATAAGGCATCTCAGGAGGTGTAGGATAAATAGTCCTTAATTGTCCTGAAAGAGCTAGGACTTATTCTTTAGGAATTATGCACTTGTAGCTTTTAGAAAACCTGGCTTAACAAAATGTCATATTTTTTTTTCCTCTGAGAACAAATCAACTATAAAAAGAAGTCCCCATGTCAGCATATCAACAGTTTTGCATTTGAATTATGTTGTCAAGTTCAAAGCAATGAAGTGAAACTTAAAATCATTTAGGCATGTGGCAATTAAGAGCACAAGCAATGAAATAAGGAGATAAGGAGAAAAACACCACCTAGAAAAAAAAATTAAATAATACCACCCCAGTTAAATGCCTATTTCTCCCCAAAGATCTTAACCTGAACAGGATACTTAGAAAGACTCACATACAATGTAATATTATATCCATTTCTGCTCCTATTCCTGCACTGAAATATTTAGAGTGCTCAGTATTTCTGGAGTAAATTATACCTAGATCTCAATAAAGCTGAAATCACCTAAATTACCGTTTTTGTTCAATTATTTGGAAGGATGGAGAAAGGAAGCTTGACAGAATAAAAAGTTGTATTAAGAAATGGCCATTTCACAGCTATAATTGCATACCTTAGTGAATACTGATGCCTTGAGGGTTATACGCAGTCACCACAGCTATTTTTACCAAAGCCCTCAAATAAAATCCAAATCAATTTATGTTATGTGACTCTACACATTATATTTGGACACGAAACATAAGCCAAGTATTCTATTGGTTTATATGTTAGGAATAACATATGAAAACACGTATGAGGAGTATGTAAAAACAGAAGCACAGTACAGTGTTAAGCATATTGTTATGAATACCTTCTAAGTTGAATCAGATACTCAAAATTCTAGAAAAATTCTATGGTGTGCCACGAACTCTGGAAATGTAAAGGTCTAAATTCTTTTTTTTAAAAAAATATAGTTCCAAATTCCGAATCACTGTTGTAGACTGAATTTTTGTGTCTCCCCCACCCCAAGTCTTATGTTGAAGCCCTAGTGTGGCTATATTAGGAGATGGGATCTCTAAGGAAGGTATTAAGGTTGAAAGAGGTCCTAAGGATGGAGGCTTGATCTGATAGGTGGAGTATCCTTATAAAAAGAGACACTGAAGAGCTTTCTCTCTCTCTCTGCACATAAACACCCAGGAAAGCACATGCGAGGACACAGTGAGAAGGTGGCTGTCTGCAAGCCAGGAAGAGAGGCCACAGCAGAAACCTATCCTGCCGGACACTGATCTAGGATTTCTAGCCTCCAGAACTAGAGAGAAATGTGAGAACATACACTTCTGGTGTTTAAGCCGCCCAGTGTATGATGATTTGTTATGGCAGCCTGCGCAGACTAACCAATCGCTGTTATTATAACTTCAAGCTGGGAACCAGGAGGAGTCCTATTGCAAATTTCGTACATTAGTTTGAGGCATTCTACCTGACACACACACACACACACACACACACACACACACACACACACACACACACGCGCGCGCGCGCCATAGTTCATGAATGTCTCGTGGGCTCCACTTCTACTTTCCAAATTATGAAAAGATTATGGGGGAGATTCCACAGCAAAAGGCAAGTACAGTTGACCCCTGAGCAACATGGGAGTTAATTTGCATATAATTTATTGTCAGCCTTTCATATTTGTGGTTCCTCCATGTCTGCAGATTCATCCAACCACAGACTGTGTAGTACTGTAGGATTTACTATTGAAAAATATTCGTGTATAAGTGGACCCACAAATTTCAAAATCCCAAGTTGCTCAAGGGTCAGCTGTAGTCAACTGTGGCCCCAACATCAGATGCTTGACTACAAAGGCTTTCAAGTTGCCCAAGTCCAGGTTGATTAGGGTTGTGCTGAGGGGCTGAAATCTGACCTTGTAGGGTAATATTTCACACAATTATTTTCTAACTCAGAGAATGCTTTCACAGTAATATATCACCTTATCATCCCCTGAAGAATTACCTCAATCACTATGTCACTATAAAAAAAAGTAACTTTAAGTTTAAAAAAAGTTTAATTATGATACATCAGTTGCTTTTTAAACAATTAGTGATATCTATGTATAAATTATGAATACTTATTTAATCAGTTTTATACCATTTAATTTAAAACTAATTAATTATGCACAGAGCATATAATACTAACAAACAACATTTTAAGTGACATATTTTGGGAAGAACCAAATGTGTATAAAAATGACCAGATTAGAAATTCCAAATCTCATCTAAATGTAAGGTATAATGTATGCATTCACCATTCACATCATAAACCCTACATAATCAGAATATCATGCATTTATTCAGATACCATGTGACTAGGGAAAAAGTACATGCTTGATTTCCTCTAATTATATCCAAACATACAACTGACAATAGCTTTTGATTCATAGCTTATTAGGCACAATATATTCTCTGGGATATTTTGGACTATCAGTTAAAAAATGCTACTATAAATGGGGTAATGTTTTGAGAAAAAATAGATTTAAAATGCGGGAGACCAGGTTTAAAGAGACCAGATAAGAAGATACTGCATTAATCTAGTTGAAAAATTTTAAGTGCAAAGAATAAATGGCAAAGAGTAGGGATTCAGAGAAAGAAAGATGTAGTTAGGACACAGAATTAACACTACACAAGAGCCAACTGGCCATGGGGGCGGGATGGGAGAAGAGAGTTAGGAATGACCCTGATTAAGATTTCTAATCTGAGTAATGACAAATAAAAGTTTATGTCAACCAAGAGATAAATTATTCTAAAGGCTTGCTTACACACACTCATGTATACACACCTAATATACACACATAAATACATGCAGACTTGCTTACACACACTCATGTATACACACCTAATATACACACATAAATACATGCAGATTCCCCTATAATTGTGGTTAATAACACCATTGTTTCATTCATCCCTCTCTAAGGATGAATCCCTCACACCATTTACACAATGAGAAAATTAGACGTTAGCAAATGGCAAGGATGACACCATGAGTTAACACTGTAATTCTAAAATGCCCCAACACAAACAAACGAGACCACAGTTTCAGTATGAAAGAAGCAATGGGAACATGGAGTCTGGAGATAAGAATTGATTTTGCAGTTGAAATTATTTGTGTTTCTTTCTTATCTTTAGACAAAACATTTCAGCAGCGAGAAAGAATCATCTCCTAAAGTGCTAATTAGAAACGTAAATCTCACCAAGAGAAATGCCAAGAAATTTTATTGTTTGTCACTATACATGGTAATGGAATTTTCTGACAGTTTATCCCCCTAGAAAAATCTTTAACAAACCACAGTACAAAGTGGAGATCCTAATTTCAGCATATCATGACAGAGACTGCAAAACAGAAATCATGAAAGACCTTAAGACAAGTAGCTTAAAACACATTTATTCTAAGAATTACCAGGGGAATAAAAAGTTCTCATTGATACCGGCATAATTACAAAATCTTGGGTTGTCAAGTGCACGCTCCACATTGCAAAATCAAAAATATGTCAATGAATAATACCAAGCACGAGAGAGGTTGTTTATAAGCCTTTTCAAATGTCCCTACTGTGATATGTAATTATAGATTGCTGCTCTATAAATGGTCAATGAAATCTAACATATATTATTTTTAAAGTAAGGCATCTATAGTATTGTAAAAGTGTACCTTATAAATATTGCCCTGCCCCCAACCCAACAGAGGGTTTTTTAATTGCTCTGCGATATTTTGGCCTTTATTTCGTGACTGCCTCACCTCCATTAGAAAGCAATTTACCTATTATCAAGTAATATGACAACTATATCACAGTTCTTGCTACATTAATAACAGGTATCCTGTGATAATAATGCCCGGCACATAAGAAATTATCCCCACTGATAAATGGCTGCTCTGCTCTTGCTAGGTAAGTGCTACAGACCTCACTCCTTGACCTTGCTGCCCCGGGTGTGTCACTAAAACAGAGCACATATTTCTTTGAAAGCATCACTTCAAAAATTACATGAGCAGAGAAAAACATATCCTCAGGCATCAAAACTCCCTCAGTCCTCTTTGTAAAGGAATTATAACTTCTGAATAAGCAAACCAAAAACAGAAAGGCAGAATTAGGACAACCCCCAGAGTCCTTCTCTTTTCCTATGGACATATGTTTAATTACTGCAGACAAGGCTATAGTCTACAGTAGCACCCTCTCTCCCTGAGGAAGTGGGAATGTTTAGCCAAGCAGTCCAAACAGGCATATCAAATATCCATCCATAAAAGCCGCAGTCTGGAATATGCACGTTTCTATCCTCTCTATGCAAGCAACACAGTTCTTTGATTGATTATAAGATTCTGATCATCTGAAAAGCCTTCCAAATAGCAGTGTCTTATCAGTCGTTGACAACTCATAAACACAAAGTAACAGAAGCCTGGAAATACTCAGAATCAGTAAAGCAAGTACAATATAGAGGGACCAGAATAAAATTATATTGACAAAAATCTTCTATCTTATTATATAGAAGGGAATTAAAACTTACCACATATATTTTTATTAAAAAAATTTCTAGGAAATCATGCCATGCTCATATTATTAATTTTTTCCCAACAAAAGCCATATGTCCTTCTGACAATTTATTTTATCTATATACCTTTTTGTAAACCACACAGAGAGTACTTATTTCAGTCTGGCTTTTCCAAATAGTGTTTAATCATATACTACACATTTCATCAATAACTTGAAGAAGATACACAGAACATGATATAAAAAGCTGTCCTCGTTTTATCCTGTCTACATGAAAATTATGCAATTTAAAGTGTCACTGGAAAAGAGGAAAAGGTACCATAAAATGTCAAGAATTTTATCTCAGTCAAATAAATTAACAATATCACATATACTGAACACATTCAAATACTCATATCAGCTTTGCCAAAATTATTGGTTTAATTTTTATTGTAAGTTACAAGTTTAAACCAGAGGCACCTACAGTGTATGAAAACAGGCAACAGCACAATAACCTTCCTCAAGTTCACAGCTAATCTGCCAGAGGCTATTGGCATGCATCTATTTAATGGAATTCCACAAAGCTGGTAGATTCCTTTTGATTAAAACAATTAAAAATAGGATGAAAAATACAACTTGGAATGTTAAAAAGAAGCTTCTAACTCTAAATGCAAGACAAAAATCATCACTAAGGACCAGCAAGTTAACATCTTGAGGAAGATTATTTACTCAACAAATATTTACTGAGTATCTTCTGAGTGCCAGGAGTGTTGGGTACCCTGCCCTTAAGGAGCTCACAGACCAGTGGGAAGACAAACAAGGACAAATTTACAGTCCAGTGAGGTCAGTGTTACAGGAGATCTGCCTAGCACACAGAATGAAGGGCCACCACCCCCCCCAACCCAGTATTTGAAACAAATGGTGTTATTTTATTTTTTATTTTTATTTTTTTGTGCGGTACGCAGGCCTCACCGTTGTGGCCTCTCCCGTTGCGGAGCACAGGCTCCAGATGCGCAGGCTCAGTGGCCATGGCTCACGGGCCTAGCCGCTCCGCGGCATGTGGGATCTTCCCAGACCAGGGCACGAACCCGTGTCCCCTGCATCAGCAGGCGGACTCTCAACCACTGCGCCACCAGGGAAGCCCCAAATGGTGTTATTTTAAAACAAATGGCATTGGAATGATGATGGATAAGGGGCCAATCTTCTCTTTTCCAGAAATGCCAGGCACAGTGGTGGACTGTTTGGGGGAGGGCCACTAACATGACCTCTCATTCATAGAGACCACTGGAAGGTTATGGACACATCAGTAACTTTCACATTCACTCCCCTACAGTTAATCAGGAATATCTGAAAGCCTGCACATCTTGAAAAACACATCATTAATAAACATCTAGAAATGAAACAGCTATGTTTGACCTTATGATGATGGAATTTCTAAATGTAACTTTACTTAAGATACAGTTACACTTAATTTACTCAGCTACCATAAATACTTGGAAAACATTTAAGAATTTGGAAGGTAGCAAAAGAGTACATTAAGTAGGCAAAATAAATGTCAGAATCTGCTCCCTAAAGCAATACACACAACAGGTAGGAAAGCTGAAACTCACTCAGAATCTACATACTACTTTTATTTTTTTACCTATTTTTTTATTAGGGTATAGTTGTTTTACAATGTTGTGTTAGTTTCTACTGTACAGCGAAGTGGAATTCCCTGTGCTATACAGCAGGTTCTTATTAGTTATCTATTTTATACATACTAGTGTATATACGTCAATCCCAATCTCCCAATTTATCCCACCCTCCCACTATTTTCATTTTAGAGATGAGTCTAATAAGCAAACTAGACAACAAGGGGAGAGTAGTCACAGATATACCAGCCATAAGTAACTGTCACAACTGACAGGAGGGAGAATTCAAAGAAACAGAAAGAAATGAGAACATAAAATGCATATTCCGGAGCCCTTTGCACAGAGCTGATTTTACAGAGTAGAACTTAAAACAGAACTATGGTCTCTTTCTTTGCCTGGTCCCTTTCCTATTTAACTTGTGAATTCCTTGCAGGTACTTTCAATAGTCCTATATGGGTTCATCAGTACTTGTAACAACAAACATTTTTTTTTTCTTCACAGAAGGACACAATAACGGGGGAGGGGATGAAGAGGGAGGGTTGTATTTAGAGGAATAGGGTATGTTTTCCTTTTCAATGTTCTTACTCTTTAAAGAAGCTGCTTTGTGTTTTGTTTGTTAACATATACTTAAAGCCCTTTAATATACCATTCTGGGAAGACCAGCATCTTGAAAAAAATACGAAAAATGTTGTTACAGTGATAAGTGTAATTAAGATGCTGTTCATGGCCATGGTACGGGGGTTTTATATCTCAAGGTACATAATAGCTGATAGTGGCCTAGTCAGTCCTCTGGAGAAGAATATCATGATGAACAAACTTCAAATGTCTGCTTATAGGAGAAGCTTTTTATGCCTGCATTCTCAGGTTCCTCTGGCTCAGAGCCCACATCTGACAGGAGCTGAGATCTCTAGATTTTTACCCCATTTTTTTCTTTTGGCTGTCGCACAACCATTTCCAGTGCTTTCTAAATGGCATAAATATTTTCAGGGTTTCTGACAGGCAGTAAGGGGAAAATTAATTTCCACGTGTCCCCATTTTGTTCCCTAACTCCTCACACTGACGTCTGGCTTAGAAGCAAGGATCCCCTTGAATAGCGCTTAGGCTCTGTCAGCAACTTCCCTCCACAGTGTTACCTCCACGTTGTGGAGGAACAATGATTGCAAACAGGGTAGTTACATTAGCTCAGGCTCTTTCTTCAGAACAGGCAGAAACAGCCTCCAAAACAGAGATGAAAAACTGAGCCTAGGTATCCTCTACCCCACTAAATTGTGATGTTCATGGATCAAACTTGCAAGAGATGCATTTTAAACAGCTAGAAGCTGATGCAATTCACATGTTACAGTAATGGGAGTTACAGGTAATGCCAATTTTTTAGGAAAAGTTGGCCTCGAGAGGACGTTGATTTCTCTCAACAGGTTCTATCTCAAGATCAGATTCAAAAGGTAACTCAGCAGATTGTATTTTCACCAAGCTGAGACCACTGCCTTCTCAATGGCTTATAGGTAGACAACTTCATACAATTAAAAACAATTCACTCTATGTAACAAGGATGAGTAGATACACATGCGACAGCCCTATGGTTCTTTTACCCTGTAACAAACTTTTTTTCCTCCTTGAGTAATATTTATATGACCCTAAACTGCTGGATAAAGCCAAAACTGTAGCCAAAATTCATCACTAAATAAAAATAATCATCATAGATAAAATATAGTCTATCCATACAGTAAAATATTATTTGGCAACAAAAAGAAATGAAGTACTGATTCATGCTACCACATGGATGGACCTTGAAAACATGATGCTAAGTGAAAGAAGCCAGTCACAAAAGGCCACATAGCGTATAGCTCCCATTACATGAAATGTCCAGAACAGGCAAAACCACAGACATAAAAAGTACACTGCTGGTTGCTAGGGGCTGGAGGGAATAGGGAATTGGGAGTGACTGCTAAGGGGTATGGGGTTCCATCTCAGGGTGATGAAAATGTTCTAAAATTAGATAGCAGTAATGACTGCACAGCTTTGTGAATATACTGAAAACCAACGAATTGTACATTTTCAAAGGGCAAATTTTATGGTATATGACTATCTCAATAAAACTGTTATTTTTTTAAGGACTCAATAATTGATTAATGATGCTCCAAGTAGAGTAATTCTAAATACGAGGACTGAATTTTCAACCACATTCGTTGGCACTTTGAATTTTATCAGAGTGAGCTCATCTTATATCTTGCGATCTATCTATCAAGACTGTAAAACAGTTTCTCTTTCACTACTCACTTTCAGAAACAAAAGTCTCCTCTTACAAGAAAGAGAAAGATGAGTAACTCCAATTAGAGGCTAATTCACACAATGCTGCTCTTTGTTAATGAAGGACACTCTGTATCAATCTGTCTAATTTATTAAGCAAACAGGTAGTTCCAAGGAAATCTTGGGTCACCCAAATATTTGGTAGTCACAAAAGAATCTGCAGGTACTTAATTCACAATCATCTACAACATGAAAATCTAGATACCCCTATTACTTTGCAATCAGTAGCAATTATTAATCAATGAAAACAGAAAATGTAAATATGAATACTGACCTTGTTTCTTTTAACCCTTCTTTCTGAATGACTTCCAATATCTGCTTTGCTGTCATTGGTGAGTTGGGGTGTTTTTCTAGTGCCTAAAAAAATAAAAATAAACGTAAGATTCCTAGATTACTGCATAGAAACATACAAGATGAAAATGTGTGTGAACCATGCAATGTTTCCTTAAAATTTTAAAAAGGCTGTTATGCCAAAATTAGGTTCCATCACACAGATCAGGTGTCCAAAGTGAGAACATAATTTTTTTTCTGGACATCTATGGCAATTTCTGCAACATATAGGGGTCATTCTGCAAAAATGTCACAAAGGCATACACACCAAAAAAAGAAGTGTGAAAACTAAAAACACCAAGTTAATAAATGTATATAATTTCCTTTATTAAAAATTGCTGACATTTTATGGTTTAAGTCATGTTTTCAGGCTGTTAAAATGTTTCTTAAATTTCTAAGACCTTGGAAACATGAGCCTGAATACCACCAAGAGCAGAGAACAAAGTGCTGGTCAGAAATAACCTTACTGGATTCATATTTTGATCAACTTCTCTTGTATTAAAAAAAATAAATAAAAACCCTTCATGGCCAAAATGGAAAAAAGCATACAGAAACCCAAGTATCTCATTACAGTGTGTTTTCCAGTTCAGCTCAGTTTCCTTTCTTTTGCCTTTTCCAATTCATTTCAAGTAAATCCCTTCCTCTTCCCATTCAGCCCATCTCAGCTTTATGAACTGAGTCCTATTCTCTTTCTCTCCCCTTCTGTCCTACTTATTTTTGAGTGGAAGTGAACTTTTTTAAACAAAGTATGGAGAATATATGGGACATAGTTAATTGTTTCCACAGGCGTTAGACCATCAGCCCTGGAAAGCAAGCCCCTTTTATTTACCCAGGGACTTTACATGTAGTGAAATCCGTAAACAACGGTGCCCACACTGCTCACCAACAAGGTCTATAGGACCACCTCTGGGTACAAGAAACAAGTCTACACACATCTTCACAATGACTTCCTCCAAGGGTAGATGACACCTACTTAAATTTTCTGTACAGGAGCTTCTGCACAAGTCATGGCCCCCATGCAACTTAATAATTCTAGAGTCCTAATTTATGATTATTATGAATATTAGACCAGAATTCTCATAATTATTAAGAATTAACAGGGTCACTCTAAAAACTAAAAATTAAAAAGGCTTCCAATATGTTCAAAAGAGCTCTGTGATCTCTTCCACGATCAATGGCTAAATTTCAGCTAGGTCCCTAGCAAAGGTTCTGCTCCTCAAGGCTCTCCAGTGAGTTACATACACAGCCTGCCCTACCTCACCATTAGGGCCACTTTCCTGTTCTCCCCTTTCTAGTTCCCAGGAAATTTCCCCATTTTTTCCTAGTCTGGATCAGTCTCTTAGTTGCAGTTGGTAATTCTTTAAAGAATAGCGAAATAGGAGCTACACTGGAAAGAGTGTAGCAACAAGTATGTCACTAGGAAAGAAGGAAAAACTGTCCTCACAGAGGATGCTTTAGAGAGCTGAACTGTCAAGGGGGGAAGACACATAGGCATCGCTGTATAGGAAGAGGACTAAAGTGTAAAAACATTGGTTAAAAAAAAAGGCAAGAAGGAAACTGCATAATAGAGCTGAAAAGGGGAAAAGGTTAGGTCACAAAGAAAGGCAGGAAAGATACAGACATGAAAATGAAATAGTCGACAGAATTTTTAAAATAAGAAGAACTGTAAGTAGAACAGTGCATACTTATGACTTACTGAAAGGAGATGCTGTGGTCACATGGACTATATACAGGGTGGGTCTCACCCCAAATGATAGGCAATGCTGGGGACACTAATGGTCTCTCATAGAAGATATGGGCAGAAGGTCAGCAGACACAGACATACACAAGTAAGCAAGCAAGGAAGAGGGGAATTGGGGGGAGAGACACGGGATGGCAGAAAGAGGGGGACAGAGGAGAAGGGAGAGAAAGGAGGAAAATTGAGCTGAACTGGGAATGTCAAAAAGGCAAACTGATTAAATCTGGAAAGAGCCGAAGAGGAAACTCCAGTGTACTGGGTAACGTTTTAGTGGAAAGTTGGGCACACTCGAAAGTGGGGTTACTCACTGTGGAGGATTCCCTGTTTCTCTTCCTGAGTACAGGCCCCTCAGCACACCTGGGCAGCTCCTCCCAGCAATTGAGAGAATTTGGATAGCCCTGTCCCCTTCTCTATGACATCACATCCTACTCTACAAAGGAAGTAAAAGTGCCAAGAATTACATCGTGAAGTGGATGAGAGGCAGGAAGGAAATGATGAAGCCACACAAACACCAGAAGCCCCCCTCAGTTCCTGCAAGACAGAGAAAGGGGACAGAGAAGGAGAGGGTCCTGGATGTGAACAAGCTTCACTGAACTAGCTGTGGGAACATTTAGAGAACAAAAGAGAGAGAGATTACTTCCACGGAACAAAACATGGATAGCATCAAAATAATATGACACATGGCAGAGACATGAATCAGACTCGCAGGCAGCCATACTCCAACAGGACAGTGGGAAGAAGCCACAGAGTGAAACTACAGCCCCAAATGTTAAACCGAGGAACTGCCCACGCCCCAGCGATTGATGTCTTGGCTATGAGGTGTTAACGGTTTCATATGTCCTGCAAAATCATACTCCCTGGATTACCTTTCTTGACATTTTCAAATACAGCTAGTATTTGAATATGTCTTCCTGGTTATGTAACACTTATTTTGAATTTAACATGTTCTTCCAATTGTCTTCCACCTTGTACCTACCTCTTTATTTTTATTTTTTTTTTTTAACATCTTTATTGGAGTATAATTGCTTTACAATGATATGTTAGTTTCAGCTTCACAACAAAATGAATCAGTTATATATATACATATGTTCCCATATCTCTTCCCGCTTGCGTCTCCCTCCCTCCCACCCTCCCTATCCCACCCCTCCAGGCGGTCACAAAGCACCGAGCTGATCTCCCTGTGCTATGCGGCTGCTTCCCACTAGCTATCTACCTTACGTTTGGTAGTGTATATATGTCCATGCCTCTTTATCGCTTTGTCACCGTTTACCCTTCCCCCTCCCCATAGCCTCAAGTCCATTCTCTAGTAAGTCTGTGTCTTTATTCCTGTTTCACCCCTAGGTTTTTCATGACATTTTTTTTTTCTTAAATTCCATATATATGTGTTAGCATACGGTATTTGTCTCTCTCTTTCTGACTTACTTCACTCTGTATGACAGACTCTAGATCTATCCACCTCATTACAAATAGCTCAATTTCGTCTCTTTTTATGGCTGAGTAATATTCCATTGTATATATGTGCCACATCTTCTTTATCCATTCATCCGATGATGGACACTTAGGTTGTTTCCATCTCTGGGCTATTGTAAATAGAGCTGCAATGAACATTTTGGTACATGACTCTTTTTGAATTATGGTTTTCTCAGGGTATATGCCCAGTAGTGGGATTGCTGGGTCATATGGTAGTTCTATTTGTAGCTTTTTAAGGAACCTCCATACTGTTCTCCACAGTGGCTGTATCAATTTACATTCCCACCAACAGTGTAAGAGGGTTCCCTTTTCTCCACACCCTCTCCAGCATTTATTGTTTCTAGATTTTTTGATGATGGCCATTCTGACTGGTGTGAGATGATATCTCATTGTAGTTTTGATTTGCATTTCTCTAATGATTAGTGATGTTGAGCATTCTTTCATGTGTTTGTTCGCACTCTGTATATCTTCTTTGGAGAAATGTCTATTTAGGTCTTCTGCCCATTTTTGGATTGGGTTGTTTGTTTTTTTGTTATTAAGCTGCATAAGCTGCTTATAAATTTTGGAGATTAATCCTTTGTCAGTTGCTTCATTTGCAAATATTTTCTCCCATTCTGAGGGTTGTCTTTTGGTCTTCTTTATGGTTTCCTTTGCTGTGCAAAAGCTTTTAAGTTTCATTAGGTCCCATTTGTTTACTTTTGTTTTTATTTCCATTTCTCTAGGAGGTGGGTCAAAAAGGACCTTGCTGTGATTTATGTCATAGAGTGTTCTGTCTATGTTTTCCTCTAAGAGTTTGATAGTTTCTGGCCTTACATTTAGGTCTTTAATCCATTTTGAGCTTATTTTTGTGTATGGTGTTAGGGAGTGATCTAATCTCATACTTTTACATGTAGCTGTCCAGTTTTCCCAGCACCACTTATTGAATAGGCTGTCCGTACCTACCTCTTTAGAAACAGGGGTCAAGGATGCAATAGAGCAGGGAAGGGAGTAGGATTATCCACAATTTTTAAGGTCATGTATCATAATAAGATTTTTCTAGAAAGAGGGCCAATTAATATTTCGGATAATCAAAACAGGTTCAAACTGACTTGGTCAATAATGATACAATTGTAACAAAATAGGAAATCCAATTTCAAAGTCTGCCATGGACAATAATTATTTATTAATAAAATCATCTTGTTTTCTGGTTGTAGAAACTGGAAAAATGCAAACTCATACCTATATTATAGAAAACAAAATGCACTCATAAGCTTACAACCAAGAATATTAACCCCTGCTAATATTTGTGTTTTCCTTCTAGTTTTTTCTATTCATATGTACTTTTAAAATATAATTATAATTATATAAAGTACATGTATGCATAGTTAGCTGTCTTACTTTTCCTCATGTAATTTAAATTCTTCAAAATGGGCATCATAATTAACACTTAACTGAAGATAGGCATTTATGTTGTTTTAAAACTTAATAAAAATAAATTTCCAAAGAATATATTGAATGTAAAGTTCTTAGAATATTATTGGGTCAAAAGGATGTGAGCTCTGTCATGTCTCTTGATACACTGTCAACTGTTTCCAGAAATATTTTAACAATTTATACTCTCACCAAGCAGAACTGAATCTGCCTCTCTCTCCACAAATTTGCCAGTATTAAATCTTATCTTTTTAGCAATATTTGCAAACCTAGTAGGACAAAGAAGTTGCAATTCACTGTTACTCTAATTATAGTTTTGTAAATACCAAGGAGAACAAAACTTTATTTCAAATGAATATCATGTGGGATATGACATGGGATATTTCTGTCTTTCTCATTAATGTGTAAAAAGCTATTTATATAGTAAGACATATTCACTGTTGTGCATGTTAATAACAGATTTTTATTCCTTTTGTTGGTTATTTTTTGGATTTAGGGAGATGATACATAAAGTTCTCTATTTTCACATGAACTACTCCATCAGACTTTTCTATTGTGACTTCACCTGCTCTCATATTTAGAAGTTCCTTTTATCCAAAGAGCGCGTAAATATCTGCAAATGTTTCTTGCGGGTATTTTATGCTTTCATTTTTTAATTCATCTGGAATGTTTCCTTTTGTACCCAGGTGAAGAACTAACTTAAGCTCTCACCTCCTATTAATGTTAAGTCAAGATTCCCCAACATAATTTGTTTCATAAGCTGGTCATGGTTAGTGAGGCATCCTCTGGCATACATTAATATTAGGGCAATGAAAACTCCTTTGGATGTGAAACCAATATATAAATGTGGGAACCCAGTATATAAAATGCATAAAAGCAGAGCTGCTGCTGAGGTAGAGATGAGAGGGCTCAGAGCCCCCAGAACTTACTTCCTCTAATGGCTGAAGGCACTTCTGGGAATTTTCAGGGCCTCTGAAATAAACTGCAAACCACTATCCTTGGGGCTCATCCAGGGGTCCTGCTATGCTCCCCTGATTTTCAATCAATTCCTGTGCCAGCACCACCCTGTTTAAATTGCTGTAATATTACAATACACTTCACTATCTGGATAGGACACAGCTCTCATTACTCCTTCTTAAATTTTTCATTGTTCACTTCTTTATATTTCCAGATGAAATTTAGATAGGAATTAAACGAGATATCTAATTAAATTTTTAGGAAATGTACACACATTGTTTCATGTGCTAAAGTTTTATTTTATAAACTGTAATAAGCTTTTTATTAAGTGTTTTATATTTTGGGTTGCAACTATGAATACACTTTTTTAATAAATTATCCTCACATTTTATCGCTAATACATACAAAAGCCATTGAACTGTGATAATTATTATCTATATGAACAGCTAATTGAATTCATAATAGTTCTAATAGTATAGAAGTACAGAATCATATTTTCCACAAATACCGTGAATTGTTTCTCCTTTCTAATAGCTCTATGTTTTCTTTCTCCTACATTATTTACTTTGGCTAAAAAAGTGATCTTTTTTAGTCCCTTTCAAAAAATTTTTTGCTGAAAATGGAAATGCTTTATAATTTATTTCCTCAAACACAGGCTCTTAAAGCTGCTGTTTCCCTAAGAAAATCTGTAGCTAGAATTATTAGAGCTCGCACTGCCAAGAAAAGGCTGTAATCAGAAACCATTGGCCAGATATCACTGTCTCTTCTATACAAATCAGAGTCTGTCACAGTGTTCAGTCTTTACATAAAATGCCCTTTCTTTCTTTGTGAAACAAACTGTTCTGCCATGTTAGAGCTATATTTGTGATTCCACTTGACTCTGTCTCCCTGAGTTGTGTCTTGTATCTCTCATGCTTCCTTCTCATGCACTAAAGTCCTCGCAATTCTCCATTATCTTCTTTCTTCCTCATTTTTACTCCCAACAGGTTGCAAATTCAGCACTGCTCTCCCAAAAGTGGAATTTCCATGGCTAAGGACACAAAGCACACACACAATCAGTGGCCTCCCTAGCAATGGATTCACTTGTACTTTTCATAGGATACGAACAGTTGTGTAGAACTGGCAAACACACCACTGGATGTCATCTTCTTTACTAATGTGACTAACTATATCAGAGCCTATCTCAAAGACATTTAGATTTGAGGCAAGACATTTGACATTTGAGGCAAGACAGACTCTTGTCCCAGAAACCTCTTCTCCCAGACTTCTACATGACCCAGTAGGAGGAGAAAAAGAAACCTGTAGACAAAGATAGCAATATAGTTAAGAGAAGGAAAGAGGTATTTGCTCAATCACTGAGGACACAGGCCATGCTAAGAATGTATTTTTCTGTTTTAGGTTCATCCTTTCAGCATTTTTCTGGTCCAGGAATACTATGTAACAAACATTTTAAAGCTTATTCAAGCTGACTCAGAAAAGTCATTTCCAGTATCCCTAAGATAAACACATTAGACCAGTGTTCATCTAATGGTTGAAGTCTTGGTCCTTCAGGCCCTGAAGAAAATTTTCTGAGCTTACTTGACTGCAAAATAAAAAGATTTCTACAACTTAAAATCACATCAGTGATACATGTTTAGATCTTTCTCTAACATTAAAGTGTCTTCCCTTAATCCATATTGGCAGTTCACTAAAATGTTTAGCTATTTAAGGCCTCATGTATTAGGTAAACGATTTGGAGGTTATAACAATAAACCATTATATAGTTCTCTACAATTACAGAGTGTTTACACACAACATATATTATTTCATTTGCTTACATACAACATATATATATATATATATATATACACACACATATGTATGTATGTGTATATATATATATATATTTTTGACCCTGACAACAGCTCAGTGAGATGCATAAAGAGGCAGGATTAACTTCCTCTGAGATGCACTAAGTTGAAGTAATTGGTCCAAGGTCATAAAGCTACCAAGTGGAAGGACAGGACTTGTACACATTATGCTATTGATGATGACAATGTTTAAATACAATAAAAGCAGTTAATATGTATTAGACAACTCTTCCGTGCTAAGTCTCCAGAGGTTTTACTTGCATTACAATAGACTCCTGGCTTCATATATTTAACATTCCCTATTTCCACTGTTCTTGAGATACCTCAAAGGTCCACGTCATTTTGATGAGACATAAATTTGAATGGCTGATAGTATTCAGATGAGAAAATTAACCACATAGAAAGTGACAGCACCTTGCCCACCACCTAATATCTGTACCTCAGGTTGCTGTCTGCTCCTAACATATGTGGTTACTAGTTAAGGGTTTAAGGGTGATGTGTACAATTTTTCTATTCTACTTGCATGTGTTTTATGGGGAAATTACATGCTATAGTAATATATGTGAATGTGTGACTTAAAAGATGCAGAATTTTTGTTATAATAGCCTTGAGAATCAGGCCTATTTCACCCAGAAAAAGGAGATGTCCAAGAAGATAGAGTGCCTCTGAGACCTGGCACCTAGGAAGTGATGGGTCTAGCCAACACTGAAGTCTGCCTTTTACTAAGTTAAATTACTTATTGTCTCGAGCACAAGGCTTTTACAGAAACTGTGGGCCTACAGTCAAGATATTATATGCAATATCGACCTCACAATCCCCATTTCAGCAATCTCACACTTAAGAACAATCAGATATTTCCTTGAACTCTCAGATAATGGTTTAAACCGTACTTTCCCGTGGTAGCACCTGTCGTTAATTAACATTATCTGTTTAAGGATATTCTTCCAGTTACACTGCAAGCCTCATGAGATCGAAGTCCTTGGTCCTCATTCATGTCTGTAGCACCAGATTATAGCACCACTAAGTAGGCTTCGATGAAGACCACGTTAGTTTGGAGTTGCCATATATTAGGAATTTTTATAGAATAATAAAGAAGGTTATGAGCTTTGGAGTCAGATGAAGCAGGAACACCTACTCACTAGCTGCCTGATCTTAGATATTTAACATTCCTGAACTCAGTTTCTTCATTTCCTCATTTATAAAAACGTTGTGAGGACTAAATGAGATAGTAAGTGTATAAGCACTGATTATTTCCGTACGCCAAATGATTGCCTACAGCAACATGTTAGTAAACACTGGCTAATACTATTGGCTGGGGGGAAAAAAGCCCCCTTTGAGCACGGCCTAGAAACAGGAATCTTTTCAACACAAAGAAGAGAGCTATAAAAAAATATATGATGGGCATTACCTGGGGTGTCTCTGAGATTTCCTGCGTAAACTGCACTAGGGTTTCTACAAATCAAGTTAGACACATATTGCCACCCCTTGTCACCTGATCACGGCCAAATTTATTCCCTCTGGATTCAGACGTAAACCTGCACCATGTGGTGCTTGGTTTCATCACCCCACAGTCTTCCTCCCTGTGTTTAACAAGAGGGATTGTACACCACGGCACTCTTTTGGACACTGCGCTGTTACCTAGGAAGACAAGCACCCTGCGGGGACAAATTATCCTGTTATGCCTGTGCTACAAATCAAGTAAAAATAGAGAATAGCAGCAGCAACAACTTACTTCCAACAATATATATGAACAGACAAACTTTCCTGTAACTATGACAGACAGTATCATAGAATATTCATCTAGAAGGAAGTTCTGTCTTACAGTTAAGTTATTTTGGTTGCCCAGCTTCATAAAACCCGAGCAGAGCTGAGAGTAGAGAGATGGCTTACTGAGGCCTGGAACAGTTCAGAGAGTGATAACTACCTGAATTTGAAGATAAAATTCTATGCGATTGAGAGCTGACTTCTAACTTCCTATGGGATTTTGGCAACCTTGTTCTACCTCAGTAAGTTTCTAAGCTTTACAAACAGTTTATACTCCTTTTACACACAGAAAGAAAATGAAAGTGAAAGACACCTAGAATTCCTACAATGTTCTAAAAAAGGTAAAAGAACGATATTAATAATTATTTAAATGATGATACATACAAAATCTGTTTTAAAAAGTCAGACGTCCCTTTAATGAAGAAGAAATACTTATACCACAAAAATATGCAAATAGTCTATTCAGAACCTACCAGTTATTAAAAACGTTTCTTCTGTGTATCAAGTAAAAATTCTGCTTTCCTATTACTTCTACTATGTAGTCCTAGTTTTTGCCTTTGAATGTGACATATAGTTAATATTCAATTACAAGCACTTTGCTATCATAGAAGCTTAAAGTAAGGCAATTGTGTTACACGAATTTCTAAAATGGGATCCAATAATTTATTCACAGGATATATTGCCACCTATTTGAAAACACTATTAGGGGCCCAGCCTCCCTTTATCCCCAGGCTAATGGAGCCTTGGTTTCTTCCATCAGTCCTCATATAAAATAGCTTGCAGACTACCTTCCGAATCACCCTTCTTTGAATATTCTTGAGTTTGCCAACGTCACCTGTAAATCACATCTTTAAGAATTATACTCATTGAGATAAATTAGCTAAATACCATTGATAAATATTCTAAGTGTAGTCTGATTGAAACAATCTGTATGGTAAAACTATTACTTCTCTTTTTCTAACTCGTGTATACATTACGTTAATACAACCTAACACAACACTTGCTCTTTTTCAGCAGTCTTCACACTGTCAATCAACTAAAACTTCCAGATCGTTCAACATTTGCTTCTGAAACCACATGCATAATTCTGTGGTGTATTTTCCAAACTTGCCAGACATAAATGTATCTCTAATGCACCAGTGTTTGTTTCAATCCATTTTTGAAGGCTCTGAAATCCTATTATTCCCTAATACCTGATTATTTGAGGTAACAGGTAAATTTTGTGTTATCCACAAATTTGAGAAATATTTACCCCAGTTAAATTTCATCTTTTTAGGTGCAGGCTGTTCATCCAAGCTTCTAAACTTCTTTTGGAATCATTATTCCCTTGTCCAACTGTTCAGTTTCCCTTTTTATTTTCTGATATCCACACATTTGACAAGCACGATTTGATGGATTCCGCCAAGTTATTCATGACAGGTGAATAATGCAATGAAAAACAAAGCAACAAACCATGTGGCTGCCACTGGGATCTCCTTTCAGAATGATACTCATTAGCCAATCGGTATAATTTGTCTACAGAAGTTCAATCTGCTAAAAATTCATTTGATTATACTATCGCCCAGTTCATATTTGCCCATCACTTTTAAAAGAGTCCCACAAGAGACCACATCAAAGTGACTGTCTGAAATTTAGCTCCAACAGGCACATCCTCCTGCTGTATGTCTAACAATCCTATCAAAAATAAATAAATTTAATTGGACATGAATTAACTTAGAGAATCCATAAGGGCTTCCAGGGATCACTACTTCCATTTCTGTTTAAAAATGCACTCTAGAATTTTACTGAGAGTTGAGATAAAGATCTACAGTCTATAATTTCAAAAAATTTCTTTTCCTCTTTTTTATACTAATAATAACAATAGAAAATACACAACAGTTACTCTGCATCAAACTCTATTCTAACATACAAGCTTACTAAATCCTCCTAACAACCACCTTATCATACTTAGGTGACACCAATATCACCCTCATTTTACAGATGACAGATGAGGGAACTAAGACGCAGAGGTGTTAATTTGACTCTCCCAAAGTCACACAGCTACAAAGTGGTTCAATTCTTGGACAACTGATCCCCTGTTCTCTGTGATTTTCCCCATGATTATCAGCAGTGCTCCTGATCACATCTGCAGTTTTTCAGTGTCTTGTTTGTCATCAAACTCATATTTGGTCATTTCTTATCCCACCTAAAACACAGTGGATATAACTTTTATATTACTTTCCTTATCACACCTTCTTTTAAAACTATGCATTAGTTTAAAGAAGAAAAATACAGTGAAATATTTCAAAAATGAGAAATCATGCCCAATGATCAAGCTGCTGTGACTGTGACCTAGACCATGGTACCAATTCCAAGGCAGCTAAAATGCAGAGGCAAACAGTCTACGGGAGTTAACTCCTGTTAGCGTAGAGACATTGGTTTATCAGAGTAGATAAGGTTTTCCTATTCCTAAACTAAGAGAATCATCTCATATGGAAATTCATACAGAGGCACTGGGTGGTAATAGGATCTTCAAAGGCAAACATAGAACATACATAAATTCTATTGTTGAACCTCTCACAAAATCTAAACATAACACAAAAATATAATAATTGAGACTAATTAGGTGAAATAATGCAGTTAGATAGTATTCCCAAGGTCCAGTATGATTAAATTAAGAGTATATACCCTAATGACGACTTAGAGTTTATTTATATTTTACTACTATAGGTAGATATGACAACTCTGAAAAGCAGACTTGCAGATGGTAGAATAAGATATTACGAAAATTAAGAAGTTTAATGTGTATATTTGTCCACATGTGGGAGACTAAACACCTGTCCATATGGAAGTCTCTGGTCAAAGCCAGCCTTCTCCTCAGGATAACATTCTGAAGAAGCAATCAGTTGAGACCCCAAATTTCCTTATCTTGGAAATCCTTACAAGGTGCTCAATAATACCTTAATAATAGCAAGTAGTACTTACATAACGCCAGAAATCATTTTGTAATAAATGTAGGCGAGGCACTTTTCTAAGAACTTGACTTATGGTAACATATTTAGTTCTCAAAATCACCTATCAAGGTAGGTATTATTTTTCTGTAGATGAGAAAATTAAGATGCAGATATTTTAATTCACTTCTTCCAGGCTAGTCCCAAGTAACAAGCAGAGTGGAGTTTCAAACTCACACCCTTGAACTCCAAGTGTTTCACCACCACAATATGCTACCTTGTAGCAAACAGTCCAAACTTACTTGGAGGGTAATTTAGCAGTACTATTAAAATGTAACAGGTAGGTGGTCCCATTTGTTGAACCTAGTCTGTCTTTAGGTATTTTTCTTACAGAAATCCTCAGCTCTTCCTGCATGTTCAATAAAGCACCATTCAAAACACTTTTATGAAAGACATAATGTAAGAGAGAGATGGTTAAACAAATGAAGGCGCATACATACCACAAAATATTACATGGCCATTAGAAAGAAAATATGTACTGACTGATACAGGAGGATATCCGCAAGAAAGTGATGACTAAAAATAAGCAAGCTGAAGAACAATATGTATAGGAACTTCCCTGGTGGTCCAGTGGTTAAGAATCCACCTTCCGGGGCTTCCCTGGTGGTGCAGTGGTTGAGAGTCCGCCTGCCGATGCAGGAAGATCCCACATGCCGCGGAGCGGCTGGGCCCGTGAGCCATGGCCGCTGAGCCTGCGCGTCCGGAGTCTGTGCTCCACAATGGGACAGGCCACAACAGTGAGAGGCCCACGTACCGCAAAAAAAAAAAAAAAAGAATCCACCTTCCAACACAGGGGACGTGTGTTCGATCCCTGGTCAGGGAACTAAGATCCCACATACCGTGGGGCAACTAAGCTTGCACACTGCAACTACTGAGCCCACGTGCTCTGGAGCCCGTGTGCTGTCACTAGAGAGAAGCCCGTGTACTGCAACGACAGATCCCGCATGCTGCAACTAAGACCCAACTCAGCCAAAGAAATAAATAATTTAAAATAAAAAAAAGAACAATATGTAGAGGAGGTATATATTCAAGTACATGTGGTAAACATACAAATACACCCACAAACCCCCCCCACACACACACATTCACACCAGATAAAAATATTCAAACACTTAACAATTGTTACCCTGGAGAGTGGCAGAAAAGCAAAATCAGAAGGAGGAAATTTTATACTTTTAAAATATCTGTGTATACCAAACGTAAGGTAGATAGCTAGTGGGAAGCAGCCGCATAGCACAGGGAGATCAGCTCGGTGCTTTGTGACCGCCTGGAGGAGTGGGAGGGAGGGAGACGCAAGAGGGAAGAGATATGGGAACATATGTATATGTATAATTGATTCACTTTGTTATAAAGCAGAAACTAACACACCATTGTAAAGCAATTATACCCCAATAAAGATGTTAAAAAAAAATCTGTGTATTTAGAAGCACAAATTACTTTCATAATCTTTAAACTGTATATGAAGATAATCTCTATCTTATACAACTTATATAATAGATGCATCTATCATATAATATTTAACAACTAACTTAAAATCAGTTCCAAAACAAAATACAAATGAATATTCAAACACCAAAGAAAGAGTTATATGCCCTATACTCTAAAGCACAATGGGGAAAATAAAATGCAGGTATATTGAATTTTTTCCAAAGCAAAGATTACTCATCATTCAATCTGAGTCAGGGGAATTCTTCAGCGTTATTCTCACAGACTAGCCTGAAATGACACAGCATCCAGATGTAGCTGCCAGAAGGAATCAGTTGCAAAATATATCTTGAGATAATTGTAGAAAATGACTTTGTTATATGGGATTATTTGACTCTGACCACTTAAATGTTGAAGAATGACAAAAACAATGATGCTTGCTTTGTTACAGTTAATAGTAACTCTTCCCCTGACTGTAGTTAGACAATAGCATCACCTCCTTGATAATTCATTGATTTAACAAATATTTACCAAACACACACACACGCACACACACACATCCACACACACGCACACACACACATCCACACACCCCAAAATGAAATACAATAAAACATGCCATCACCATCTCTGGAGACACTTAACCTCTGGTTTACTACAGTTGAGGAGGGAAGGGTGAGAAACATCTAATTTACTTACAAATGACTTAAAAAGAAGGAGACTAAGCCATGTCTTCTTCCATATCCATTCAAAATGTTGGTTTAGTCTACACAGAAATGACCCTTTCCTACCATATTCCAGTGATGGATGGTATTACACGTCAGATTCTATGGAAGTAGTGATGATCATCATGGTGTTTTTTTCTTTTTGGTCATTGTTATATTTCTGATCTACCACGGCACATGGTAGGCACTTAATAAAACTTGCCTAATGAATGAAAACAAGATAAATAAATGGCAAGGAAAAAGTGATGTACTGAATTTCTTGTTTTGTGGACATATTATTCTCTTCTTCTGAAAAATACCCTTTTATACTTTTATTTGAATGGGAGCCATTTTATTCCTGTAGATACTGAAGAGTTGCCTACTAATGATGGGGTGGTGGGGTGGCAAGGGGAGGGGACACAGGGAGGGTTAATCATTGATCTTCCCCAGGATACATTAGCCTAAAACTCAAGAAAACAAATATCGGTTGCTTTCTGGTAATAACGCCACGTGATGAAACCATGAGACTTGTTGGGAGCCATGCTCCTAGTCATGTGGAAGAAGCCAGACTCAGAAAATAAGGCATCTGTACAGAGCGAAGCAAAGATCAGAGAGCCCTGAAAGACTCATTCTTTCTTTCCAGGTGTTACTGAGGAACTTCATTCACCTATACTGGTTATGTTCATACAAGTCTTCTAATAAACTCTCCTTCTCACTAAATTGGTAAGAATTGGATTTTAGTCACTGTTTGTGACCAAATGTTCACGACCAAGGTGTCTGTTATACCAATTATTAAGTCCTCAGTCGGTTCCCTTCACAGGACCTAAAAAAAATGTACAAAATAGATTGTTTCTAAACCTGATGTTAATTTTTGATTCCTGTAGATGAATAGAAGAGTAGCTATTACTAAAAATTCTTAACCAAATAAGAATCATAAATGCAGAGTTAGTCTTTTGTCAAGCATGCACTTTGAACATCCAGAGACAACAGTTAAAAAATTAAACAATTGTATAAAATTAGGAACTCACCAGGCAAAGCTATGAATAATTCTAGCAGTAAGAAGTCTTTACCTAGAACTCAACTCTGATGAATAATAGTTAAAAGAACTTCTGAATCCCAGGCTTCAGAAAGAGGGCCAACATTTAAAAAATGTGAAGCAGGTATCCTAATATTTTAACGATACGATCTACAGGCTTTCTATAGACCAAAGGGTTTATGTGACATGTGCTTTCCTGTCTCTAATTGGAATCATACATAAAAATCTACCGTAACTATTTATACTAAAAGCCAAGTCAAAGATCTGCCACCAGATTTACAGTACTCAAGTAATTAAGATATAATTAAAGTATCTGCATCACAATGTATACTAAATGCATTCTTGGGGCAATTACTTTGATATTCTACTTGACGTATAACCCACCTTAATATTAGCCAAATTTTCCAGGTTTGCATCCAACCCTCCTTTCAGGTCCTGTTTCTTAAACTAGGTGCTAGAGAAATGAAGGCCATATTTATCAGGGCACAAAGCAACAGAACTGGTTTCAATCAGCCCATATTTGTTGATATGAAGTATGGGCTGAGTCTCTTAAAGGGGGCAATGGAACATTAAAACTTACCTTTGCCAACAAAAGATTCTTTATGAAATCAGATAGTCCCTATTGCTTTTTAGCTGTCCTCAGTCCTGATTTTACCAGTTGAGTTTTGCATACAACCAGGCTGGGAGCTCATTATACCATAATGCCACGTTTATGTCAGAATGAAGAAAAATGATTAGCTCCGATGTGATCAAAATATCTATCCCTTTGAAAGAAATACAAATAAGAGTTACCTATTAACCAACTCTAAATTAGTGCTTACAGAAACTCTTACTTAGATTTTTCCTAGAGGTTGCCATTCAGCATTATTGAATTACTCCTGAAGATAAATTAGGCCAGATGTTTTTCTCCTAGATTCACTCAACTACAGGCAGTAGGCATTAAGCCCACAGGAATCAAATTCTCCCTGTAGAAACTATCTGTAGAAAAAGCTTTGAGAGTTCTGTTAACCACCTTGACGTTCAGGTTATAAGAGCTAATTACACCTGCCATCGGGTATAGAGAACCTATAGGAGAACAAATACTGGAATATTCTGTAGGTTACCTGGTACAAAGGGAAGACAAAAACAAAATGTATCATCTCCATATTACTGGGAATTAAAATGAGAAGATGAAAGTCTGCTTTGTGACCCTAGCAATTCAGTGGTGGCTTTGCCTATAATAATTACAATGAAGTAGCTACACCCCCATACAAAGGCCAAAAAACTCTGAAGATAAGGAATTCATTGTGAAAATCAATGTCTCCTACAGATAAATTATGCTGTACTGAAAATTATAGTTTAACACGTAAGGGACTGTGCACCAACAACTCCACTGCCATTTGAGCAAAAGACTGGTAGAAAATTCTAGGAAATCTGGTTTTGAGTTTTTGCTTCTGAGCATGGAATGGATAGGGCTGCATACTGGTGAGTTCAAGGGCTGGACAAACATTGTTCGCCTGGTTTAAGATGCATATGGTCAACACATTCCTTGTGGTATGAAAGTCTGCAGGCTTTCAAGACAAGTTTTCTTCATTTTTTCTCCCTTTTCCTACATGAAAAGGTAGGGCTCAATGGGGAGTCTGTCAGCTGTCAGGAGTTTCTGTGTGCTGTATCTAGAGAAGAGTGGAAACTGGTGGGAAATAGCCCGAGGGTGACCAAGCCCTCCATGGAAGGGAAATGGAGACAGAACTCTCTGAGACAGACTGGGAAATATAATCCCTTAGTGGGGGTGTTCCTTTCTACCAGCACTCCTCTTGGCAAAAAAAAAAAAAAAAAAAAAAGAGAGAAAGAGAAAGAAAGAAAAGAGAAAGAAAGAAAGGAGGTGTTATTACAGTATCTGCTTTCCTGTTCTCAGTGGTGTGGAAATCTGGCCATACCTTTTCAATGTGAAACAGACTTTGTCTGGACTTGGGAACCTGAACTTGTTGAAAATGTCCAGGTGCCCTTTTTCTATCTCTTCAACTATTTTAGAATTCAATTCCCTGTTAACAATAATTGTTCCACTCTTTCTGGTTAGAAAACTGTCCTCCTCAGTAGACAGATGGAAGGAAAAGCACTTATTTTATCAGGAAAAAAATAAACAGAATTATCTTAAGAGAGAATATAAAAGAATTTTCTGTGAATGAAAATCCTCTATTGTTTTCTGGTTTAAAAATATCAAAGATTTTTACTGGAGAGGATGATTTTACAAAGCAATTTAATGCAATGAAGAAGAAAACAGGGACTTAACCTTGTTTGCTTTCCTTACCTCTTAAGCATGTAATGAAGCATTTAGTGTCTCATAAACAAAGGGAAAAGGTGGCCTGGAACAAAAACATCTGTTTTGCTATCAGGACTGTATCTGTCAGGACAGGCAGGGATAGGAAACAGTAAAAACCGACCCCCAAATCTTAGTGGATTAAAACAGATGTTGATTCCTCATTCACATCTACATGTCCAATCAAGACACAGGGTGACGGAAATTTCATCTTGTCAGCAGCTTCTGGGATCAACACAGCCGGGAAAGAAAAAGGTGAATCAAAGCCTGACTAGAGGGAATAAGACCACGCATCTGGTAACACCTGACTTCAAGGGGCAAAGAAGTTCCACCCTGCGCCAACCTACTGCCTATAACAAAATCGCCAGTCAACCATTCATTCAAGACAGAGGAAGAGATTAGAAAATAATAATAATTTAGTCGAAAACAATCTTTTTCTCTCCGTAGGGTCTCTCCAACACAACTGAAAATAGCTGACCCTTGAGCAGCATGGGTTGGAACTGCGCAGGACCACTTATAGATCTTTTTCAGTAAGTACGACACGATCCACAGCTGGTTGAATCCATCGATATGGAACCACAGAGGCAGAGGAACTGCAGGTAGGGAGCACCAACTCCCTATACAGATTTTCGAATCTGTGGTTGGTCTGTGCCCCTAACCTCTGTGGAGTTTAGGATCAAGTGTGTATGCAGAAACACACAGGAAAAAAAAAAATTATGACAAAACACTAAGCTTTATTAAAGTCCCACTGCTCGTTTCTTCATCATTCATTTTTCTGGATGACACCTTTAATGTGCTTCAAGTTGCTTCTTTCATTTGTTAAAACCTGCCTATGACTATCACCTAGTACCAGGAGAATAAGAGACAATTCTTGAAAAGATGCACTGGAAGACTGGACTGATTTTAAAAGGGCCTCATTCTCCACTAAAGCTTTTAACAAATGAAAATAACTTTCATGAATCTTGCATTTCCTACCATGAAGCCAAGCTCATTCAATAGTGAGTTCTGGAAAAAGGGGAAAAAAACAGTCATTAGAAGATTAAAAGGTGATACAGTATCTATATTTGCTCATTGATTTTTGTTTTTCCTACTGATAATCCCTCTATTCCCATTTAGTTATTAGAACTTGGTTTGTGAAGACAGCATTAGCTAAAAGTGGTAAAACAGACATATAAAAACTGGAGAAAGGATGAGAACAGGAGATAGATGATATTTTTGTTTATATTTAACAGTCTTTATTTATTTTTCTCATTTCCTCATTAAAGATCCTGTTGGGTTAAATGTGTTTTTCTCTTTATACACAGTAGCATCTCTGCCTAGAGCAGACCATGAATAAACATCAACACTCAGTGCCATCCACCTTCATCCAAAATGAAAAGGTATGGGGATTTCCCTGGTGGTCCAGTGATTAAGACTCCGTGCTTCCAATGCAGGGGGCATGGGCTCGATCCCTGGTCGGGGAACTAAGATCCCACATACCGTGTGGTGAGGCAAAAAAAAAAAAATCAAAATGAAAAGGTATGGTTAAATTTCCACAAGGCTAAGAGCCATTAAATGAATAAATAAGAAGTGACAGCAATAAGACTGTGATGCCCACAGAATTCTATATGAAATAAGGAGTCATTATCTTATGCTGATCTTATCTCAATATTCAGAGAAATGAGTGAGGATTTACATTATGGAAAAGAACAGTTTGCTCTATTTCGCTAAACTAACATCCTCTAAGGGTCATGAGCATCCCTGTGAAGAAAACTTGGCATTTAGTCAGCGAATAAAAATATTTACTTGCCGCCAGAAAGTACCTGGAAGCTTCATCCAGAATTATGTATTTTGTGAATTATGCTAAACTACGTTATAAATATTATATAAAGACCATTAGAATATAACTCTATTTAAAGAAACTTGTCTGTGAGGGAAAACAGAACAGAAACCATCCATTGTAACTTCTAGCCTCTAAATCAGGAAAGTTAGTTCCAGAGGAAACACCCCAAAGAAATCTTCGGAATCTTCGCAATGGCTGCCTAGGCTTTAACATCTTGAAAATGTGAAGCAAATATCATTAAAACAATACCAGAAAGAATGAATAAGAAAGTATCTAACTTTAATATGCTTAATATTAAAGTTATATGCTTAATATGCTTAGCTCTTAAGTTGGGCAGACATGGGTTTTAATCATTGCTCCACTACTTACTAGCTCAGCAAATTAACTCACCCTCTCCAAAAGCCCAGACAATGGCATTTATAATGTTTTCCCAGCACACTTTCCATCTTTATTGGTGCTTTTGTGTAATTTGCTTCTGCTGTATGTGATCCCTGTATGGTAATCAATCATGTCACCTCATACTGGCCATTGCTGTCGATGAGGGATGGGTATATCAGCCAAGTAGGACAAAGTAAAGGCTTCCCTGGGAGGGCGTTTACTGAATAAAATAACAACAACAACAATAATAATAATGAGGAGGAGGGAAAGAGATTCTTTTTATGCTGGTGTGCTAGGCTTGGAGGATGCAGGTCTGGGGTGCAGTAACCATCTTATCTTGACCAAGACTTCTATCGGACCCTGTCTGCAGTATGAGGCCAAGAAAAAACAAAGACAAAAGATGGAGAGAAAGCAAATACTTTGATGACATTCTCTATATCTCTACACCCACTTACAACCGAAGTCCACCCTTGGACTTCTCAGTTTTGTGAGCCTTTTTGCTTAAACTAGTTTTCACTAAATTTATTTCACTTGCAACTGAGAGAAACTCAACTGACACTCTAAATCTCAATCTCTTTATTTAAAAAGGTAGATAATACTACAATGTGTCTCCTAGGTTTGCTCTTAGGATTAAACAATATAATGCATATAACAAGTTAGTGTAGTATCAGGTATACAAGCACCCAATAAGTATTAGCTATTATTAGCCATTATTAGTCATTACCTTAGTAATTGTTATTTTAATTATTAGTTAATTTAGTAATAGTAATGTTTTATGATAGCTGATATACAAAGTCTATTCCATCATTATATCAGATTTCTACACTCTCAAAAGGAGGCTATGACATTAAGCTTATAAATATTTTACTTATGTGTATAAAGGAGATTATTTACTTTGCAAACATTTCCAATCTGTGTTGTAAATCAATACACTAGATAATTCTCTTTTTGGTTTGCGAGTCATAGAAAGCCTTTACAGATCATCACTGTGCCTTATTAAAATCAAACATAAAAGAAGATTACTTTTAGGTTACTGAATTTCTACTATACCTTGCAACTTTAAATTTACAAAAAAAGTATCTCTTGGGCCCTAAGGGTTTTTTGTTTTTTTAATGATCATTTCCCAAAGGTCAACGTTCATATCTTATTGCAGTCACATGGTACCTAACATATTAATGGCAGGAACTGAATATTTTTCATTGCCATTGATTTCATTAAATTATTATCTCAGAGTAACAAAAGAGGCTAGTGAATTGACAGCAGACACAGATTTTCAAAATCTATCAGTTGTCCAACTGAGTCTCAGGAAATTTGATCCCTTCTCTAGATTGCACAATGACAATGACACAGAAATAAATCAAGAAGACAGAAGTGTTACAGTTCTGCAGATCTTTTGAAAACTTTTAAAAACTTAGCTCTAACAGCTCCTCTGAAAAATCTTCTTTGACTCATTCACTTTAGTTAACTATAATAAGCACCATCCTAACACGAGGTAGTGCATCAGGCACTCGGGAAAAATTATAAACAAGAAAGTAAACAACTAATTATAATATACTGTCCCAACTATGAAGTGCTTTGGGAACGTGTAAAAACTTCTCAAAGGAAGCTGAAATCTGAAGAAAGTGTGGGAATTTACCAAATGAAAAGAAACAGAAGGGTAGGGAAGGAGGATTTTACAAAGAAAAGGAACAACATGTACCAAGTCAAGACAAAATATGGGACAGTATGATAAATTCAAAGATCTAACAGTACTTTATATGACTGTCATTTAGAATGACGATGGTAAGAGAATCAAGCAATGAAACTGGAGATATAAGCAAAAGACAAACCTGAAGGATCTTGAAGCAAGTGGCACAATACTCTTAGAATAATGGGAAGCTATTAAAGGGTTTTTGAAAAAGAGGTACTTTGTATATTCCCCATTAGCAACTCCAGATACACTTTTTACCCTTCTCCACCCAGCTTTGTGACCCAGTAGGCTGACAACTGAATTTCCTCAATGGAGGTCCTCTGTCCTCTGACTAATGGGTGGGTTCAGCCAATAGGAGGCACCAACTGGAGATCAGCGGATGGAAGAAGAGTGGAGCGAGTGTCAATGTACATGTTTTTCCCTCTTGCAGGGGTGAGGGCTGGCAGCGGCTATGTTCCACCACCTATGGTCACAGCGTCTGTCAGTCACCCTTCTCCTATAATCAGAGCCCACATCACTGCAATAACCACTCCCTGCTCTGCTTGGCCCTTCCAGTCTAAGGATAGTTACATCTTCCTGCTGGTGATATCCCCGATTTGTCTCACTATCCCTTGTTCTTTTCTTTTATTGTGCCCTAACTTTCTTCAATCACCCATTTTAAGATAATGCCATCTGTTTCCCACAGGAACTAAGTCAGACTCAGGGGAATACCATGAACCAGTTCTACCTCTGAAGAAGCAGCTGTGGATGTAATAAGGAGAATGATTCTCAGTGGAGGCAAGTCTAGAGTCAGTGAAACCACTTACAAGGTGCTTGTATCAACTTAACAAGAAGATGGGAACTACCAGACACTAACATTAACTGGCACCTTCTGATGTCAGACACTGTACTTAAGTACATTACGCATATTATCTTATTTAAATATTCCAACCACTCTGTAATGCCATTATTCCCTTTAATAGACAATTGAACTAAAATTGAGAGATGTTAAATAATTTGCCTAAAGTCAAACACATAGTAAGTGGCAGAACTGAGACTCAAACATACATCTGCCTGACTTTTAGGCCTGTCATTAATCTACATTCTTTCCCAAACCCACATACTGCCTGAGTCAGGGTAAATTACAGTGGAAATGGATGTAAGTGTAGCATATATTTGAGAATTTGAAGATTTGAAGAAAAGGAGATAAAACTGGCAGAACTCAGTGATTACTGGATAAAAAGGTAAAAAGATCAAAAAGGCATTAATGATGACAAGAAGGTTCCTGCTTTGAAGAACTATGAAGATGGTGGTGGCTTTCATAGAGAGAAGAAAGAAAGGGGGAGCAGACTTGCTGGGAACAGAAGGTGGGAAGAGATATGGCATTCAGTTTTAACCTTGTTGACTTTATTGTCACTATGAAAAGGCGAATGGAGATGTTTCCACTACAGCAGTAAAGAGGCCATGTACACCTTCTCATCAGTCCCTAGCAGCTGAGGTGCAGATTTGGGAACCACAGTCTGACAATTAGATGCATCTGCCTGTGAATATGAATCTTGAGTCTGGGATGCGAAGACAGAGTGGATTATGATACATCCATATGAGGGCTTCCCTGGTGGCGCAGTGGTTGAGAGTCCGCCTGCCGATGCAGGGGACACGGGTTTGTGCCCTGGTCTGGGAAGATCCCACATGCCGCGGAGCGGCTGGGCCCGTGAGCCATGGCCGCTGAGCCTGCGTGTCCGGAGCCTGTGCTCCGCAACGGGAGAGGCCACAACAGTGAGAGGCCCGCGTATTACAAAAAAAAAAAAAAAAAAAACAGAAACATATGATACACTGGGAGCAATAGCAGTGTCCTATGACAGCACTAAGTCACAGTGGTGACACGAGTGGTGGTAGTGGTACCACAGCCATATCCCAAGCAGAATGTTCTTATAGCATGACTTTGTGTGTTTTTGCTGCCCAGCTTCTACCGATCCCTGCCTATTTTTCCAGGCTTTTTTTTTTTCCAGATCCTTCCGGATGATTATATAAACCACTTTATGGCCTCCAAAAAAAGCCTCATTTTCTACTTAAGTTAGCATAAATTGTTTTTTGTTGCTTGCACTCCATAATTCTGACTGGCAAAGCCAGCACATTCATTGTTGTATCCTGTTCCATATTAGGGGAGTCCTTTCCACATTGTTTTTAATGCTAACCCATAAGCTAAACTATGAGATGCTGTGGGAACTCTTAGAAGACTTTAAAGAATTCATGGCCTTCTGCGGACACAATAAGTAAGCTCCATACCAAAACATGATTAAAATTTTAAAGCATAAAAAGGCAACAATTAAGTACACTCTAAAAAAAAAAGTATACTCTAGGTACCAGGTAGAATAAACACAAACATTTAAGACAAAGCATTAAAACTTCAGAACTTCAAGGATAAAGAGAACATGTAACAACTCTCATATACAAAAAGCATATTACCTCTTAAAAAATAAACAATGACACTCATCACAGACAAGGTATTACAACCACTGATGCAAGAACATAATGAAGAAACATTTCTGAAGTACTAAGGGTAAAAAAAAATTGTCAACTAAGACTTTTACAACTAGTTAAATTATCACTCAAAGGTGAGAGCAACATAGGATCTCTTAGTTTTGTCCTACCAGTTTCTCCAATTTTTCTTAATGGACGATGTGCTGAGGTTTGTGAAAAAAATCTCTTTTTGAATTATAATCCACATATTTGGGGGATAATGGTTCCTAAAGGCTGATGCTGCCCACTTTTGTATACCCAATCTTGACTGTATTCAGATTAAAATTATGAGAATACGGAGGGTTTGGGAAGAAGGTATGGATGACAGGGAGAGGATTTGGCCGTTTGTTCACTCTTTTTTAATTCTTATAACTTCATGTGAGTCTATAACTCAAAATACAAAATCTTAATAAGAAAGATTTTTAAGGGGTGGGCAAAACAAAAACATTTCAGAAATACAAAGACTGTTTATGAACCTGGAGACCCTCTATTTAAAAAAAAAAGCTGTTAAAGGAGGCAACTCGGAGAGTGAGTGTAATACAAGAAATAAAGTTGAGCACAGAAGTTGATAAAATATGTTGATGAATTTAACTATCCCATATTAAAAATAACTACTTTGTTGTGTTTCAAAGAATTTAAAAGAAATCTAAGGTTGCAGAGATTATTACACAATGGGAAGGTTGGTGCGATGTATAATGGACAGAACATGCTAAATTCTGCATATTATTAGGGGAAGCAATCAGACATCACCTAACAAAAGGATTTCTGATATTGAAACGGGCTTCCCATGACCCGCTGGACTTTAACTCACAGGTAATCACAAGAGTGTGAGCAGAGGAATGATTCAGTAAGATCAGGTCTGTTCTAGAAAGATAAATACAGCTTCAGTAAGTAAGATTTGGAAAAGAAATTAGTGATGAAATTAGTTGGAAGGTCAGAACTCAGTAAATATAGAGAATGAAAAGAGGAGGAGCTAAATGTGAGCTACACTTAGAAGGCAGAATTTACCACTCTCCACAGACACCACGTGTTTACGTTCATATAGATAAGTCTCCAGACAGGAGTGCTGTCCTTTCCTCTTTGTGGACCCAATGCATGGTACATTGGTGGGAGGTCTCTAATGAATATTTAACTGAACTGGATAAATTTCATTTGAAATATCCACAGTACATAGAGATAAACAATAGACACTGTTAGTGTAAGTCCAAAATTTAAGGAAAGGATCAAGGCTAGAGTCCTTATCCTGGGACACTTCCACTGAGGTGGATGAGACTGCCCAAGGAGAGGAGAATCAAAAGGACGGGGGACACAGAATTCTGAGATACACCAGCATTAAGAGGGAAACTGAAAGGAGACCCTCAAGCAAGCAGGAAAGAGCAAGAGTGATGGAAAGGGAACAAGGAAAATATCAAAGAAGTTTAATTCAAAAAGTTTAACTGATTTCTAGGATTGACTTAAAAGAGGTAAGAAATTAGACTAAACAGAGAATTTAGGAATGACAATTTCTGACTGCGATATTTTGAGGATATGATAACACATATTTTAAAAGGAGGAGATTTTCTTATTAAACACATTTTCAAATAAGAGAGTGTCTGTTGCTTGTGCATGGTACGGAGAGGATGCAGGGAAGGTCATACAGAGTCCTGATGGTCCAGACAGTGACTTAATTCTGCAGCTACGTCAACAAGGTTTCCATACATGCACAAATTACATGTGTAGCCATTTATTTCTGACATTAAAAAAAAAAAAACCCTAAGAATAACCAACAGCCTCACTATATCATGTCTTCTCTATGACTGAGCTGAAAAACAAGCGCAAAGATCCAATCTCAATTTCTAATTCCTTGAATTTAATAAGACAGGTTTCAAAACATGATAGTTAACAAAATCTTGAAAATGCCATCTGTCTTCTGAATAAGATGAAGAGGGTCCTTCCTATTCCCTTCTTTAAGTCATAAATAATATATTCCGAAATCAACTATTGGATTAGTAAACACTTGGAACACTTGCCAAAAAGTCAGTTGTGGAATTATTTTAAAAATCATTATCTAAGTTGTTCATGGACTAATTTATGCTAAATATAAGCAAAATAAACCCATGGTAAATAACTGCATCATAAAGTAAATTATACATCTATATACTTAGACAAAAATCTTACAAGTTCTAAGTTTGTCCATTAAGTATAAATTGCACTGCCTTGGAGAATTCCTCAGGTTCTAAAAGTTCCACCAAAGCTAAGGTCTTGGATGTCATTTAAGTTATATATTTCAGCTATTAAAGTCAATGTTCTGACAAGCCCTTTGGCTCTAACCCCAGGGCATGAATTTGCCTTAAAACTACAGAAGAATGTGTCAGAGGGCTATATGTCAATCAACCAGGAGAAGTGCCTATTCCCAATTTAGTTTCGTCAGTTGCCGACATTAAAATCAGCAACAGTTAACTGTTACCACTTCAAGTGGGAATATGGAGGCAAGAGGAAAGGTAGGTGTCTAAGTTCAGGCAGATAAAGCTGTTAATTGCTATCCTTTTATGTAGATTTGTTTAATAATGAAAACAATGTGGCTAATCAAATAATGTTTCTATTTGTTCCCCAAGGGCTCTTCAGGGAAAGTTTCAGTCAGGGCTAGATTTCCACAGCTACCTACTGTGCGGGGACAAAAGCAGAACAATCAAGGCACTCAGTCCTGGCAAATAGCGGAAAGTCCTTCTGTACAGATGCCCCTCCTCCCAGCCCCAGCAGGAAAGAGCCAGGATCTGCAACTGAGGACCTCAAGGGTGGGGGAGAAGGGATCTTAAATTATAAATGAACAACCACTACCACCACCATGCAAAGTTTTGATGCTTAGAAAAAGAGAGAGAGAAAGAGAGAGAAACGAAAGGCAGGCAATAAGTGTGATGGAGGCTTGGATCCTCCGCATGCCTCCATGCAACAAATCTGTTAAATTCACATCCATTAAAATGCTTGTATTATTTTTTAAAAATAAGAAAGACAGCACAGAATTTTTAAAAAGAGATCTGTGCCAGCCCTGCTCCTTACAAACAAGGTGAACATACTGGGCACGTCATTAAATCCCACACTAGGAGAATGAGTTACTGAGATAACCCTAGCTACCTACTGATCTCAAGAGAGTATTTTTGGCAAATGAGTGCTCTGGATACATTTTCTACAACTGTAAGGTATAGTACTTACTAATGTTTACTTTCCCTCATTTGGCAAAGGCTATGGGACAGAAGAAAGTTGTGTTATTTAAAATAAAATATTTCTAACATCAATTTTGCTTTTAGACTCTATTTCTAAGTAATGGAAGCATTCAGAGACACCCTCAGACCACCGGGGTCCCCTCTCTGTAAGGAAGAGTCATTCTGGGGTATGTGTGTGTGTGTGCTGTGTGTTTCTACGACCCCCCCCCCCAACCCCACCAGACCCATACTACAATTTACAAGGTCCAACTGTCTTAATATTACTTTCAAAACCCTCCCCAATTGGGTCACGATTTAATTTTCAACTTTATTTCAGTGCCCACATCTTCAAGCCTTCTGAGATTTCTAGACTGTCCTGTTCATCGTCCCCTGAACCCTTCCTCTCACCTGACACTACACCTTGTGCCCGTGCAGTTCTCTTTTCCGAGAATGCTTTCTCATCACCTGTTTAATCTTATTCAGATTTCAAGGACAAACCAAGCTTCGCCTAATCCAGTAAGCCTTCTACAATCACCTTCTCCCTTCTGTAAATCTGTAAACTAGTGCCTCTTGATCATTCATGCAATGCCCACGGCTGGTGTCTGCTCAGTCACCCTCCAAGTTCTCTAGTCTCCACCACTGAACTCTACACTCCTTAAGGATATATCTTTGTAACGTCCCTGGCATTTGAACCATATGCTATGTAGGAGCCCTCAAAATATTTAGGGACCATACTTCACATTTCCAATGCAGTTCAGTGAAGTGTTGAAATGATTACATTATTAAAAATTAAATTTAATTACTTTATCAGTTAGTTTTTCTGTAGTGAAATTCCAAGTCTAAAAGCTACCATATGCTCATCTGCTACTAAAGAATTTGTCAAAGAGAGAAAAACTTAAGAAAGAATTCTTAAAATTCTCTTTCATGTCGGCAGGAAATAAAAAATTAACAACCTATACACTGGGCCCAAGTGCACATTCCTCATTATTTCAAACACATTTTTTTTTCCAACTTGAAACTCCTTCTTTCTTCTCGAGAGGCATACAGCTTGCTCAACTCTTTTCCATCTTTCATATTGCAAAATGAAAATTTAGGTTGCATATCTCAAAGAAAGATGATGAGATATAGACGTAAAGAGATGATGCTATGTGTGAATCACAGAAAACAGCTGAATCAAACCAACCAAAATGTAAGCTTTTGAAAATAAAACTCCGTTTGCCAAATACATTAGCCAGGCTCCCAAACCAGTAAGCACTGTCACAGTTACGGCTCATGTGCACCTTTGGGGCTTACCCCGAATCACAAGTCAAAATGGTCTCAACTGTTATGAAGGCCTGGTCATAACCTAAAATCTGAGCATCACTAGAACAGTGAGAAAATGCCAAAAGCAGGACCAATGCTCTCCCCTCCATCCCTATGTTCACCGCCCCTGAGAAATTATATTTATTTCTAAAATACAAAGATAAAAGGCAAGGCAACCAGTACATTAACAATTAGGAATTGTTTTCTAGTTTAACAGCTACCATTACCATTCAGCTTTATTTGACAGAAACCCTAACAGTTTATTTAGAATATAATGCATTATGCAAAAGAATCTTCACTGTGCAAAAGAGTCGCACAGATTTCCTTTAATTAATAAACCCCTACTTAATTTTTAATAGATTATGATTTACAAAATTTCAATTTACTTAAAATCTTCAGTAACTCTGCTATGGCATAAAGGGGTATGTGCCTGTTTTCTCCCAACAATGAGTCAAATTTGCCATTAAAAAATTTTCCAAAGGTCACCTTGAACTACCAAAAAAAAAAAAAAAAAAACACCCCACTGATATTCATTATCTGTGTGAATGTATCTAAACTATGAGCAAATAAATCAGCCATGTTACCAAGCACAAAGCAATTGAAGATTAAGATTTATTTTCAGGTGCCAGTGAGACTAAACAAAGATTGTAAGGAATGAAACAAATAGAAGGAAACTCAGGGAACAAATTAATACATTGAACCATTATCTTAACAGCAGCATTCCCTATAGAACAAACTGATTAAACTATCAAAAAGCACTTCTCAAAGCAACAACATTTTTGCATGTCAAAAAAAAAAGAATTAACCTAGAATAAACATATAAATAACAGTATGTTCTGTGGTAAGCCAGTAACAAAGAAACCCCTCAGTGCAGTGAAACAAAGTCCTGTCAAATCCTCATTTTTTACAAAGAAGCATGAAGATGCTTTCACAATGGTTTAAACTGTATTTATAGTAACAGAGTGAAGACTTGAGATAAAAGTCGAAAGGATTAAAGTCAAAGCCCCAGCTCGACATGAGTTATGGTTTTGATTTTTATTCTTATTGTGGGCTACATATATTAAGACAGAAGAAACTTCCATGTGATTGTGGGATCCTCTGAGACTCTACAACCTCAGAAGAGCAGATAAAACAGATGAAAATGCATCTGGTTTGGGAGCAGACTCCATATTAAATGGCCCTGCGCTAAGTAACAACCACAACTGCAGAAGGCCGAGGGGGATGGGGGGAGGCTGAAGGCTGAAATTTCTGCAACTGATGCAGGGCAGAAAGAAAATAAAAGATGTCATATTACTATTTAAAAATGGCAGCCTGTTAATAATCACCGCATTCTTGAAAATACAGGGGAACTATGCCACCATCCCTCCTTTCCTAAGATAAACAAGCCCACCACATCCAAACAGGACATACTTCTATGAGAAAATTGGTAGAGCTTGATAGCTGCATCTCCATCTAAAATAAAATCCCTGGAGCTGACACTCAGAGTTTACAGATTTGGAGGCTGGATACTTTTCTCACAAAGAAAACCAAAATTCTGTTGTCAGATGGAAGTTCTTAGTTACTCTAGAAAGAATTGTTCTTCCATATACATTTTCCTTAAAAGTGAATACCAAGCTACATTTAAGCATAAGCTTTTGGTCTCAGTTCAAAAAAATCTATTTTGCATTCCCTCTGCTTTGATATCCTCTCGTTCAAGATAATCACATGCAAACACACACACCAGTAGAATATATATATATATATATACATACACACACACATATATATGTATATAGATATAGATATAGAATACATAGTGTACACTGGATGATTTGGAAGGTTATTCTTAACATTAATTTGGATACTCTCTCTTTAGTTCTTATATTGCAAGAACCACATACCGAGTTGAATATTTTCCATCCATCTTTAGTCTTTAGTTTTAAATTCAGACATCTGGTTTAACATTTGATGGAGAAAAGGCTAAAAATCCTTAACAACAACGACAGCAAAATCAGCAGTGGCAGTGTAAAAATACATAATAGTATTTCTAACACAGAAATGCTAAAAGAAAGGCATCCCTTTTTCATCGAGTATAAATTAATACTATCAATTATAAGAGTAAAATGTTTTTCATGCAAGTTTGGAAGAGAGTTTAAGTCTATATGCATTCATGTAATCATAAAGAAAATGTGAACAACTGTCACTATTACCCAAATGGAACCATTTCTCCTTTTTCACAAAATAAGTTAAGAATGCTCATAAGTCACTACTACAAACGGCAAATTTCTGAAAAAGATATTTCCAGTAACAATTACTTGCTATTTTATTCGGTATTTTATTTCAACTGTCACATTTTGAATACATACACATTTGTACAACTACCAGGGGAAAAATAACTTGAACCAAATTGAAAAATTACCATAACTACTAGTTCAATATGTCTGGTTAAAATACAGACATCTGGTCTATCATTAATTCTTTTGTGTTGATGACTCCTAGTGTGTCTTTTCCCACCAATGAACTTTGCAAGAGGAAAACGCAACTTTTAACAAAACATTGTAACTCGGAAACCTATTTCAAGATTTATCAATACAATATAATTAGATCAAATAAAGCACAGGACTTTCAAGGACAGCAACATATACTGACTGAATACAAATGGTTAGCTTTAAATTCCATCAGAATACTGTTACTTATTAAAGAACTCTCTGCAGGCAGATACAGCTAATTCATCAATCATTATTTTAAAATATTTATAAATCAACTCATTGTTCACTTGTTTAAAACACATACACTGAAGCTCTATAATAATACTTGATTGCCACTCCAAGGAAACTGAAGAAGGCGTTTTCAGAAGCCTTGCACACCCTCACAGAATTCTGAATTAATGGCTCAGCAAACAATAAGTAATGTACTCTGCTTTAGCAAAAATACAGTGATAACATCATTCTGGCCTCTACTTAACGCTTCCTGCTTACTTTTCACGTATTCCTCACAAATAAGTTTCCTCTCCCAGATGTAGTTCATTAGAGAATGACTATCACCTGCCCATTCATCCACAGAGAGTGAGTGATTTAGCCATCAACACGATCACAGATTAAGGGGAGAAATCATAACATACACTATTACAAATTAAAAGATGAAGTAAAGGGGCCTGGCCACTTCAGCTACCAATAACTAGACCTCAATTAAAAAAGGACTTTTGCCACTTCTTCGCAGGGCAATAGGGTCAATTATCTAAAACCCTTTGCCAGAATCCAGAGACATACCAGCAAGGCCCTTCAACCGAACTCAGATAATTACTTTTGACAAATGTTCTCCTTGAACATGATGTAGTTACTCAAAAGCTTTAAAAAAAAGCAAAAACAAACAAACAAAAACCCCGACCACAGTTATAGTAAAACAACCCTTACAAAGTCAACCCAGTAACATATCCTGGGGTCTTCTCCCCCCCATCCTCCCCCCTGCACCCCCGCTGCATGCAGTCTGCTTTCTTTTGGTCAATTTATAACTGATAGTAAGTTGGTGAATAAATATTTAATTTATACAGCCAAAACCCTGAAAGGCTGAGCTTCAAATGTAATGCCTTGCATTCCCGTGAGACACACTGTACAGAAATATCCTTTAAAAAAAAAAAAACAACCGTTTACAGCTGTCCGTTAAACGAAGAAGATGAAGGAAAAAAAAGAAAAACCCACACATACACATGCATCAAACCAAAGTCGCCGACGCCCCTCTGCCAACCAGCATTTCTATAGAGACATTCTTTCGCTGATTAAAACGTAAGCTCCGAAAGGTTAAAGAAAAGGAAAAGCAGCCAAGTAACACCGCCCAGGAAGCCGGCAGTGAAACACACCTAGCTGTACACTCTTAATAACCTCCCGCTACAAATGACACTGACCCAACTTCACCAAACACACACACCCGGACACACACACTCACAAAATTGCACACACGTGCATGGAATGTACACACAAACATCGGTCAGAGCACAATACCTACAAACACCAACGAACTTGATCCACACAAAACATGCACGTATCAGTGTGCATACATAATGCACACGACACGGCACACAGACACGCAACGACCTAGGCTACATGCACACGCCCCACAAGTCCGGGTCGGACACACACCGTGCATGCACGTGTAAAATGTATGAACTCACAAACGCCGAACCTACACACAGATCGTGCACAGAGAGTTATTGATGAAATTCCGGGGGGTGGAGGGGCCGGGAGGGAGTGGTAATTGCCACACAAAGGTCTCCGGAGCAGCAGAGAGGGAAGTCGAGCGGGGCCGAGCGCTCGTAAATTCACCCGTGGAGGAGGTACAGCCGAGCCCCGAGAGCGAAGTACCGGGAGAAGTGTCCCGGGCGCGGCGGGCGCCGGGCTCCCCGAGATAATCGCTGCGCCCCTCCGCGCGCGCACGCACGCACACACACACACACACACACACAGACACACACACACACGGGCCCCCGGGCGAGCCCACTCCCGCAGAATAACAAAGAGCAAGAGCCAGGCGAGCGGGCGGCGGCTCGGGCTGGAAGTGGCCGTCTCCGCCGCCGCAGGCCGGCGCGGGGCGTGCGGCGGGGCCGGCGAGACGCGCGGGCGGCGGGCGGCGGGCGGGGAGCGGTACGTACCAGGCGGGCAGCCTCGGCCCAGGTGCGGTCCTTCTTCTTCCTCTTGTCTTTCATGTTTGCATCTCATTGATGGTTCTGATGATGACGTGGGGGATTCCACGGGGTGCTCGGGGTTCGGGCGCGGAGACAATGACCCAGTGACCCGGTGACCCGCACTCTCTCCGCGGGGGGAGGCGCGCGGGCGGCAGCGGCGGGTGGGAGGGATGGAGCGAGGGGGTGGGGTGGGTGGGGGCGCGCGGGCGGCGGCGGCGCGCGGCGGGCGGGCCGGGGGCGGGGGCGATGGAGACGGGGAACAGGGGCGGGGGCGGCGCCGGCCTGGCTCGCTCGCAGGGGGCTCGCGCTGCGCCGCCGCCGCGGCCGCCGCGGTGACAGCTCCGGGGATGCTACGCTCGGCCCCGCTCACAACAATACACTCTGACGTCACGGGGAATGGCGACGCGGCCGCACACTCGCCGCGCTCACACTCGCCGCGCTCACACTCGCCCTCTCGCGCGCGCACACCCGCGCACACTCGCCGCGCGCCCCCCACTCCAGCCACGCCCTGAAACCCTCACGAGACCCCTCTCCCTCCAACCCAGCCCCCTAGACCCTCAGGGCGCTGCCAGCTCCGCGCAGGCCGTGCCTTTCCGGCCCCCCTAGGGCCGACTACCGCGGACACGGTGGCCTTTGGAACTTGTGTACGAGTCCGCTCCGCAACTCGATGCCTCTGTCCTGTGCGCTCACACACACACACACACACACACACTCACTCTGCACTACTCCCCTCTGCTGGACTGCTTTAACCCTTTTCGGCTGGGTTGAGTAGATTCCTAAAGCCTTGTTGAAACCGTGGAAAAAAAAAAAAAGCCTCTTCTGATACACAACTAATGTTCAAGGTGCAACTTGACACAATGTTGAGCCACCTACATCATCTTAAACAATGCAAGACCGAAGCTCCGTAGCCGTGGATCAATGCCATGCAGTGTCTTAGCACTGGTTATTTTTTAGTAGCGTCATCATTTTCTAAAACATAATGAATATGTAAACAACTGCACAACTAACGCTTATGTATTTTAAAAATTATTTGTAATTGTCAGGTTTGGTGTGCACGAAGAGTTGGACTGTTAACCTTGTTAGCGAACTACAAAAAAAAAAGTGTTAAGCCTTGAAAGTTTACTGTAACCTTTCCAACTTCTTAGATCACTGGTGAAGTGTTTAGGTCAATAAAGTTATTGTTAGGCAAAGAAAAAAATGGCTCTATGACCCACACAATAATTATGTGTGTATCTTGAGTATCCAAAAAACAAAAAGAGCACTCATTCTGGATGATTTATGTAAGGTTATTTCCTGGCTGTAATAATAAAGTATGTAAATAGTACTTTGTGTTTTTTCATATACATTATATCATTTGATCCTCGAAACAACGCAAACATAGTTTTCCCTCTACTGCACAAAAGAGGAAATGAAGCTTAAAAACATTACATTACATTCAAGATCTCTTGCTAAATCAGTCAAGCCCAAGTCTTTTGACCCTAATCCCATAGTTTCTATTATTCTAAACTGCAGTGCTTAAAAATAAATAATCCTAACTCCAACATTTACATCTAATGAAAAGACATGTCTAAGAACGAAACAATTATAGTAAGGTGCTTCCTTTGAGAGCAGTGTCAAATGACTGAAGTAATAAAAATGTTTGAAATTAAGCAGAGGCAGTACGTAATCATAAAGAGCTGATTATGCTAATTCTTAAAAAATATGTAACTTATTAATTCATTAGAATAAGAAAAATCTATGCATCTTTTTAAAAAATATCAAAAGATTATCTCCATTTCTTCCTTCTTTCTTTTTTAACTGGATTTAGAGGACACACTGAAGTTACCCCTAGGTCAAAAATGTACCCATGCAATTTGCATAACTATTCCAGCATAGTATATTTTTACTTTACATTTCAAATACATTAAATTTGAATTATGTTCACGTCTGTATTCTCATTCCAATGTTTTCTCTTCTATTAAGGAATACCTATTTTAAGCAATCAGCCCATGACATACATATATATATATATATATATATATATATATAAACATATAATTTGTTATTTTTGTGAAATAGTGCTTAAGAACTTTTGGAAAACATACATGTTCAGTGGCTTTGCAGTAAATTATTATTCTTTAATAACCAATTCTGATTATTAAAGAAGAGAAAATATATCATCCCACTTAAAGCAGGTATAAATTGATTATATTTTTAAAAACTAGTTGTTTATATATCCATTCTTAGACAGTGAGCCAAGTATTATGAACTGACTCTTTGGATTCTACCTCTACTTTTGGATATTTGAGTATAAATACTCCATAGTAAGTAAGTCTGGTTAAAGATTTGATCAGTATGCTATGCTCAAATAACATATATTTCATATAGCACCAGAATAGAAATGGGCCACCATTCCAGAGATGCTGCTGCTGTTGTTCCATTCTTTTCTTCTATGTATATCTATCTACATTCAACCATACTTTTCCTTAGGACTAACTCAGTCTCTACATAAATGTGGTGAGAAGAAGAAACATATAGATCAATTATAGATCTTTTATAGTTTGCTAAATTCCATGTATATCTTTTTAACTGAGGTAGAGAGTGATGAATGTCACAAGAAATGTACAAGTAAAATTTTGTGAAAATTAATAAGAGAAATAACTCTCTACTGGGGAGATTAAAGAAGGCTTTAAGAAAGAAATGTCCTTTGAAATGGGATTTGAAGGATGGGTAGGATTTGAACATTCAAATTTGTAGGAATGAAGAGAAGCTTTTCCAAATATAAGTGCAGTAATAGTCAGGACAGTTTAGTACTAGGAAAATATTCAAACAGATAGATGACATCCTCCAAGCACTGCTAGCATTCATTTAAATTTCATATAAGATCACATGTATTTCAAGAACCATTCCTTTAAACGAGGAGAGAAAGGTAACTCAAAGAGCACAGGCTCCAGTTAGAACTGCCCTAGAAATTCTTCCTTTTCTAAGATCCCCATCCCAATTATATAGCAATAGCGGTAGCTCAAAAATTCATTGGCATGTAATGGCACCTTCTCTGCATTCCCCTGCTTTTTTATTTCCATTCCTGCTTTTAGGTTCAGATTCAACAATTCAACCTCCTGGTGTGCATGTCTCTCCTCATCAATTCCAGCAGATCTTTTTGTCTCCTGGAATGTTATTTTATATTGTAAGATATTTAACCATTGATAAACATTCAGTACAGACCAAATCCAAACAGTAATCAATATCAGTTTGTATAAAACAAAATAGAGGTGATGCTGTGCTGGGAAAGGGTTCACCTTCCTATGAGACTCCGATACTAAGAGAAGAGAGACTGCAGAATCTGGGGACAGCAGTTGTTGTGTCATGACTGATCTCTTAGGAAATACAAGGTTTCACCTTGGATCCTAATTAAAGTGTTGACCATAGATTGGAGTTTAGGTGTTTCAGGCAGGAATAAGGGACTGAGATTGCTTCCATTGCCATTCCACATGCCCATTGCCTGTGGAAGTCTGGAATGAAAGGGAATCTCTTATACTCCTCCCCCATACATGCCCACCAGCAGGCACAACACAGAGCAGAAGGTGGGGTGGGGAAGGAGTAACAAAAGTTGAAGGGAGAGAATAGAGTCAAGGGTTGCAGGGGAATTGGGAGAAGTCTTAGGTGGTCTTGATGACCTTGCAATATTTATTTCTGAAATGTATGTATTATGCCTAAGCTGAGAATCTCTGAATTCTACAGATAGGAACATTTAATAATTCTGTTTTTCCTAAACATCTTTTGTTAATGATCAATTAAGATCTAACTAGTCTGGAAATTCCATGAAGGTGGTTACCTTATCTTCTTTCTCCCCTGCCCAACTGACTGAATTTCCAGCACTAAGCAAATTACTTGTCATAATCCAAGCCACAGTAAATACTTACTGAGTAAAAACTAAATGATCGGAAATTTAGGGAATCAATTCCTTTTATTGTAAATACAATAAAAGTCCAGCCAATCAAGATATATGTCCTTTTTTTCCTCTTAATAGCAATATGCCACCTCCACCAATTTTTCACTGAGTAGTTCAGGAGTAATACAAAGCAAAGTGAAATAATGCCAAATATTAGCATTATTAATCGAGTACAGTCAGAATGCTGATAAACATTAGCCGCACTCCAAGAACATACAGAAGTGTTTTAATAATATTATGAGGGCTTCCCTGGTGGCACAGTGGTTGAGAGTCCGCCTGCTGATGCAAAGGACACAGGTTCGTGCCCCGGTCCGGGAAGATCCCACGTGCCGCAGAGCGGCTGGGCCAGTGAGCCGTGGCTGCTGAGCCTGCGCGTCCGGAGCCTGTGCTCCGCAACAGGAGAGGCCACAACAGTGAGAGGCCCGCGTACCGCAAAATAATAATAATAATAATAATAATAATAATAATAATATGAGACTAATTTTATCTAAACTATTGACAATTCTTCCACTAGGAAATAAGCGGATTAACTGATTATTTTGTTTTTGTTTTTGAAATCTACAACAGTTTAAGATTTTAATGCACTCTAATTATAGAAATATATGTAGCTAAAAAGAAAAAAATTGTAAATTTTCTTCAAAACTTTTCTGTAACTGGTTTTATTTGCACTGTCAATGCATATAGTTTTCCTTTTTTAATTGATTAGAACTATTTTGACACTCATTTTAAATTCTCTGGTCAATTAATAGTATTATTGCATTTCAGTCACTAATTAAAAAATAAAAATTTTCACCTTATATCCAGCCCCTTTAGCAGCTAATGCATTCTTAAATCTGAGGAGAAGTAGAATAAAATGGCTAAAACATTTTCATAGTTTTCCTCTCTTTCATTCTCTTAAATTGCTCCTTTTTCTGCTTTATCTCTCTACTTCCTTTGTGAAATAACAAACTCTGCTTCTGAGTAGAGACCTTCATTCAAGAATTTACCTTTTCCCCCTGTAAACCCTTAATTAGGCATAGAGAACACAGTCTGATTTATGGCCTAGTGTTTAACAGGACTCACACTTAATCCATTACACAAAGAGGGATACACATATTCCCTAACAGCACCACTCATTAGTTTATACAAAATGAAAAAAAAAAAAGCACTTAGGAAATGTAAATAAAGCTTTGCTTGATACTGTCTTCTTATGCATATGTAATGTGATCAGAATATCAACATTGCAGTCTAACAGCTTTTTGCTTATTTTCAAAACGACAAATTAGATTTCTCTAGGTAAACTCTAATTCAATCCCACATTTAGTGGATAAGAAGGAAAATTACATGCTGCTAAATTCATCTTTGTGTAGAAAGAATGTTCTTAGTTCACAAGGGAGGAGACTAGAATTCTGATTACAACTACTATCTCAAACTCTAATTCAAAGGAATATTGGCCATGTTTCTGACATTCTGCTTGCCTCAGTTTCCAGGTTTACCAGAAGAGTAACTTTAGTGATTGAGACTCCCAGAAAAAGTGCTTCTGAGGAACCAGTAACAAGTAATTTATTCCAGTAATCTTTCACCTAGCTGCTATTTTAAGTTGTACAGTAAGGTATATAAAGTATACACTGTGGGTATTAATCTAGTAGTAGGACTTCCCCTGTATTCCATTCACAGCACTAAAAGCTCAAAGGAAGATATAAGGCCATTCTGAAACTTTTACAAGGATGGATTGAAGTGATGGGGAGATAGGGCTCCTTTTGTAACTGAAGAATTCTTATTGCTTTCCCGTTGAGTTTATTGCAGGGGACATGGCTGATCATCTTAGCCAACACACTTCCAGTAACCATGGGGTGACATGATTGATTAGCTAAATAGCAGGAATAACTGGAAGATCTCTTAGGAGCCCCATTGTAGCCAGGGAAATGCCATCTAATTGTCTACTGGTTTATGTGACGACAGAAAAGAAGTGTGTGTGTGTGTGTGTGTGTGTGTTCAGGAATTGCCACCTCCACTCAGAGACCCACCTAGGAGTGACGAAAAGCAGCAGGACTGCATTTCAGAGAGCAATGACCCTGAAATGTCTGAAATCTGTCCAGGATTTTCAAACCTCCCTGAGGCTTGCGGTGGGGGTGGAGCTAAGCATATTTACCTTTTGTGTGAGAATAGAGAGATGCAGAAAAAGAGATTCTTACTCACCCACTCCCCCTGATTTTCTTCCACTCTATCACATTTAGGTAAGGTATCCCCAAGGAAAAGGATCAAAGATAGTTATGACATTTAGGTGTCAAAATAATGAATCATGCATTTTCCACAATACCTGGATTGAGTTGCTTGTAAGAATTTTGATCAATGCGCATTTTTTAGTAGAAAATTCTTTTCTCTAGAGACTCTCCCCCTTAATCACCCAGAGGTGATTAACGCTGTAGTAGATCCAAAATGTCTAGATCACAACTCTTCTGCCTAACCCATAATCATTTATTTAATTTCCATTTCATAAATCTAATTCCTTCTTCCTTTCTATTTGTGGGCTTATTGCTGATTTCTCTTTCCAGGCAAAGAGTGTTTGCTTTGTAAAATTTAAATATTTTTTAAAATTTGTAATTTTTTTTTTACTTGAGGTATAATTATCATAAAATAAAATGCATAGATCTCAAGTGTTCCATTTGATGACTTTTGATAATTGTATACTTCTCAGTAATTATCATCCACAACAAGGTACAGAACATTTCTATCACCCTCAGAATGTTTCCTTACGTCATTTCCAGTCATTCCACACCCCTCACAGAAATAACCACTTTCAGAATCCAATCACCAAAGATGAGTTTGGCCTGTTAAAGGACTGTTAATATTTTCCCCTGGTTGTAGCTTGTCTATTCATTCTTGTAATGGTCTATTTAATGAGATCTATTTTATGATTTTTTTTTCTTTTATGATTAGGGCTTTTGAGTATTGTCCAAGAAATCTTTGCTTAGCCTAACTTCAAGTAGATATTCTACTATCTTTTATTCCCAGTTTTGATATTTTTTATGTTTTGGGAAATAATATTTTATTTGTGGATTATTGGCTGATGATATATAGAAATAAAATTAATTTTTGAATATTGATCTTGTGTACTGTCACCTCGCTAAATTCATTTACTGGTGTTACAGATTCAAGTAGAGTCCTTGTGTCTATAAATATGTTGCTTACAAATAATAGAAGTTCTACTTCTTTTCTGATTTAATGTATTTTATTTCTTTTTCTTGCTTTATTGTACTGGCTAGGACCTCTGCAGCAATTCTGAATATAAGTGGTGAGAGTAAACACACTTACTCTGTTCCCAAACTTTGGAGTAAAGAGATTCATGTTTCACTTAAGTATCATGCTAGCTGTGTGATTTTTGTAGATGCCCTTTATCTGATTGAGAAAGTTTTCTTCTTTTCCTAGAAAGCTAAGAATTCTGCCCTTCCCCATTATGAGTGAGTTTTAAATTTTATCAAGATCTTTTCTGCATCTATTGAGATGATCATAAGATTTTTTTATCATTCCGTTATACTGTGTTACACTGATATTCTACTATTAAATCAAGCTTGCATTTCTACAATAAATTCCACTTGGTCTTTTTTATTAGACTTTTATATGTTGCTGGATTCACTTTTCTAGTATTTTGTTAATTATTTTTGTCTTTATGTTCATGAGGAATATTGCTCTTTAATTTTATTCTTTGAGCTTTTTTGAGATATCATGGTATTGATGAACTCATAAAATGAATTGAAAGTTTCTTCCTCCTTTGTATGCCAAAATACTGAGAGAATTTTTTTTTCCTTTGGATTAGTGTTATTTCTTCTTTAAGTATTTGGTAGAATTCACTGGTAAAATCACCTGGAACTAGAGTTATAATTGTGTGTGTAAATGTTTTTGAGAGCAAATTCTATTTCTGTAATATATGAAAAACTGTTTATTAATTCACTCCACTGTTCCTTTGAATTCTACTTTATTGAAGTTTTATCAGTTTTTCTGAGGTATAATTTACATACCACAAATTTATCCAATGTAACTGTACAGTCTGATGTTTTTATTTTTGAAAATTTAGACAGTTGTGCAACCATCACCTAATCTAATTTTAGAAAGTTTTGATCATCCCCCAAAATTAACCTCATGCCCAGTTGAAGTCAAACACCAGTTCTACCTCCAGGACATGGAATTACACAGTGTGTAGTCTTTTATATCTGGTTTCTTTCACTTAGACATAATCTGTTTTATATTTGTCAATTTTGTTGCATGTATCAGTACTTTGTTTCTTTTTATTTCTACGTAGTATTCCACACTGTATGGCTATACAACATTTTGTTTATCCATTCACCAGTTAAAGGACATCTGGAATGTTTCCAGCTTTTGACTATTATAAACAATACTGTTATGACTATTTGTATACAAATCTTTGGGTAGACAAATGTTTTCATTTTGCTTTATAAGTGGAATTACTGTCTCATCTTGAGTATACGTTTGAGTTTTCAAATTTCTGTACCTTATTTTAAGTATATGTCTACATTTTTAAGAAATTGCCAGACTGGTTTCCAAAGTGACACTATATTTGATGAAATGTGTATTCAAATATTCAAATATTTTACCCATTTTAAAAATCATGTCACTTAAGCTCTTATTATTAAGAGTTCTTCATATAATCTGTATATGAGTCCTTTATCAGATATATGATTTACAGATATTTTCTCCCAGCCTATGACTTATCTTCTTATTTTCTTGTCGGTATATTTTGAAGAGCAAAATATTTCAATTTTGATAAAATCCCATATATCAATTTTTTAATGTAGTATCCTTAATGGTGTCATGGCTAAGAAATCTGCCTTACCTAAAATCATAAATATTTTTCTCATGTTTTCTTCTAGAAGTTTTCTAGTTGCAGCTTGTAAATATTTGTATATGATTAATTTTGAGTTATGGTGTGGATTTTGGGTATGGTGTAAGGTAAAGGTATCTGTTTATTATTTTTGGCATAAGGATACCCAATTTTTCTAGTACCATTTGTTGAAAAAAAATGTCCTTTCCCCCACTGAAGTATTTTGGCACATTTGTCGAACATCAATTGACCACAGTTATGTAGGTATTTTATACACACACATACATACCAATAGGACACATACCAATATCCTTATACCAATATCACAATGATTTAATTATTGCAGTATTATAAATTGTGAAATCAGGTAGTGTAAGATTTTCAATTTTCTTCCCCCTTTTAAAAGCTGTTTCATCTATTCAAGATTCTTCAGATTTCACATAAATGTTAGAATCAGTTTGTCAATTTCTGCCAAGAAAGGATTGGGAAGAAGCTACTGGTACACCATCCCTATCAAATCCCTCCATTGTCTTTTTACTTGCATTATTTTTTGATGAGGAATCTGCAGTAATCCTCATCCTTGTTCCTCTGTTCATAAGGAGTCTTTTTTCCCTTGACTGTTGTAAAATTTTTATAAATCTATTAGTAGGTTTTAAGCAATTTTATTATAAATTTTTTTGGGGTGTAGTTTGCTTCATATTTCTTGTATGTGATGTTCATTGAACTTCTTGCATCTGAATGTATAGTTTTCACCAAAGCTGGAAATAATTCAACCATATATTCAAATGGCTTTTCTGTTCAGTATTTAACTCTCGCCATTCTCCCGTCTAACTGGATTCTTTATAAGGAAAGGAACGATGGCTTTTTTTGCCAGCACTGTAGCACCGTGACTAGCTGAGGGTTTAGTACATATTAGTTGTTAGCTAACATATGAATGAACTAATTGCATGAACTTCCAAGCAACAAAGACAGCATTTGTTGGACTCATTTTGATTAAGCAGTGTGTCCCTAAATATCACTGCATTAGTTATGAATAATTAAGTGATTATATCCACCAGTTTGGATTAATATAATTCTCAAGCTTGTGCAATTAAGTCCAACCATCTCAGGCCAGGACACTCTACTATGACCTGTTCATTTTTCCTTATATTTCTTTTGTAATCACTGTCACTCCCACCCTTGAAAGAAGCAAGTAAAAGAAAAGGAAAAAGCGTGAGAGAGAATGGAGTGGAGGGGGAGAAGAGAGGAGATCCACTTGGATTCTCGCTTTCAAACTCTTAATGACCAATAGGGAATTGTCTGACTGTCACATCTACAAGGCTATATTTAGAGAAATTTTATTGACTTATTTTTATGTATCAATATAGTCAAATATTTGCCCATGTTAAGGACAATACATATGTGGAAATGGATGGTTCTTGGCATTATGCTAATTATACAACAGCAACATAGATTGAGCACTGCTTATGCCATAGGGGCTTGTTATAAGAATTTGTCTTACTATCTGCAAGAACATTATGAGTTATATACAATTATCATACCTGTTTTACAGATGAGGGAGCTTGATTGCAGAGAGATCCAGTCAATTGCAAAAGTTCATACAACTTGCAAGTAACAGAGCTGAGATGAAACGAGGCAATGTGAGTCAAAATTTCTTAACCTTTACCTACTCCAACGAAGCACACCTCAGCACAACGGTGTACATTTGTTTTCTAGTATAAAATATTTCTTCTTTTGTTAAAAACTGAAGCTAAGGCTACATGCCTTATTGTATCTAGGATTCCATTGAAATATATATCCCACAAATAAAGATACAGAATCAGTTAAATTATTGACATAATTTTCCATGTATATTTGTAAAAGAAGCATGTGGCTCCCTGTTTTCTTCATGTTTGTGTGTGAATATCTATGTTTATTTAGAAAAGCACACCTAACATGTGCTTAACTTCTTGAGCACCTTTGAGAACTTCCTGTTTATAAACCTTGTATTTTGGAACAGTTTTATACTTACAGAAAAATCGCAAAGATCTACAAAGAGTTCTCCTAAGCCCACACCCAGTTTCCCATATTATTAGTATCTTTTATCATTATGGTACATTTGTGACAATCGATGAATTAATATTGATACATTGTTATTAACTAAATACTTTTTAAATGTTCCCATTGTTTTTGCCTAATGTTCTTTTTCTGTTCCAGGATCCCATCAAGGATAGAATTTTTTTTTTTTTTTTTTTTTTGCGGTACGCGGGCCTCTCACGGTTGTGGCCTCTCCCGTTGCGGAGCACAGGCTCCGGACGCGCAGGCTCAGCGGCCGTGGCTCACGGGCCCAGCTGCTCCGCGGCGTGCGGGATCTTTCCGGACCGGGGCACAAACCCGTGTCCCCTGCATCGGCAGGCGGACTCTCAACCACTGCGCCACCAGGGAAGCCCAAGGATAGCATATTACACATAGTCATCATATTTCCTTTGGCTCCTCTTGGCTGTGACAGTTCCTCAGACTTCCCTTGGTTTTGATGGGCTTGACAGTCTTGAGTTCCGGTCACGTGTATTTTCAGGTATTTTGTAGGATGCCCCTCTATTGGAATTTGTCTGATGTTTTTCTCATGACTAGACTGGAGTTATGGTTTTTGTGATTAAGACCACAGAGGTAAACTGCCATTTTCATCACATTGTATCCAGAGTACATACTATCAACGTGATTGACCACCCGGCTGAGGTAGCTTTTGTCAGATTTCTCCACTGCAAAGTTCCTTTTCTCCCCACTCCTTTCCATACCGCACTTTTTGGAAAGTCTTTACTATGTGCAACCCACACTTAAGGAAAGGTGGGCATACATTACTGGATTCTTCTGCATGAAATGTTTGTTTCATTCTACATGTTTTATTTATTCAATCATTATTAATATCATTATGGAGTCATGGATATTTTATACTTTGGGTTACAAATCAATACAAATTTGTTTATTTTGGTGCTCAAGTTGTTCCACTTTTGGCCATTGGGAAGTCTTTCAGTTGGCCTCTGTGTCCTTTTGATATACCCCTATTACTGTATTTTTTGTTTTTTCTTGTTGTTGGTTATTTTTTTTTAATTACATCCTTTCCTTCTGACACTACAAGATGCTCCAGGCTCACCTTGTATATTTCCTGCTCCAACCTTGGAATCAGCCATTTCTCCAAGAAGCCCTGGTTCTTTTATTGGAGAAGGGTATCCAAAATGAAGATCTGAGTGTTATCTGTGTTGTTGCTCCTGAGGTCTTTTCTTCTAGCCCTTCTCAGCTGAAACAGCAAGTAAATATATGTGTGAATACTAACCTATATACTATTTATAAATACTATCTATATTTCTAAATGTACCCATCTGTACCTATTTAAGTTAAACACGAGTTCATACACTTAGTCTTCAACTAATTCATTACCACATCAATAATTCTAGCCTCCTCTCCTTGCTTATTTATAACCTTCCAGCACAACAGTTAGAAACCTAGCCCCCATCATATGCCATCTATTTAATTGTTCAATTCCAGTATACATGCATAGCTATATTAGAATTGTTAACCAGCACCCCCAGGCGAAAAAAAACTTCAACAAGTAGACTACAATCCTCATGTACAATTCTTTTTTCCTTTACTCTTACAGACTCCACACATCTCCAAAGTTAGTTAGGTTAACAATGTTTCCATCCAGCCTCTTCAATGACATTCTTTCCCACATTTGTAATAAAGTTAGATTCTTTTGTCATATTCCACATTCCGCTTTGTCATGCTATGTCATGTATCCACCATTACGTATCATACTGAATATTTTCACTGCCTTAAAAATATACCCTGTGCCTCATGTATTCCAACCACTCTTACCCAACCCCCCTGAACCACCGGCAAACACTGATCAGTTTACTGTCTTTACAGTTTTGCCTTTGCTAGAATGTCATGTAAGGGGAATCATACAGTATATGCCCTATTTAGACTTTTTTCACTTAGCAATATGTGTTTAAGTTTCATCCAGCTCTTTTATTGGTTTGATAACTAATTCCTTTTTCATTACTGAATAATATTCCATTATACAGATGTTCCATAGTTTGATTATTAAAGGGAATCTTGGTGGCTGCTAGTTTTTAGTAATTATGAACACATCTATAAAAACTTAGGTTTTGTGTGGACATAAGTTGTCAACATGTTTGGGTAAACACCTAGGAATGCAACTGATGGATCATACAGTAAGACTACTATTTCACTTTGTAAGAAACAGCCAAACTGTCCTCCAAAGTGGCTGTAAGATTTTTCATTCCCTCCAGCAATGAAAGAGAGTTCCTTGTTGCTCTGCATCCTCACCAGTTGTCATTTTTTCCCCTGGATTTTAGATATTCTAATAGGAATGTAGTGGTATCTCATTGTTGTTTACATTTGCATTCCTCTAATGACAAATGATTGAGCATCTTTTTAAATGCTTTTATTTGGCATCTGTATACCTTTTTTGGTGAATTGTCTGTGCATATCTTTTGCCCAATTTTTGTTGATTATTTTATTGTTGCATTTTAAGAGTTCTTTGTTTATTGTGGATGCATGTCCTTTATCAGATATGAATTGCAGATATTTTTTTCCCAGTCTGTGTCATGTCTTTTTACTCTCTTAATAGAGTATTTCTCAGGACATAAGTTGTAAATTTTTAATTGAATCCAAACCAATTTTTTTCTTTCATGTATTGTAGGTTGTGTGTGTGTGTGTGTGTGTGTGTGTGTGTGTGTATGTGTATGTAGCTAAAAATTCACCACCAAATCCAAGGTCACATTGACATTTTCTCTTATTTTTTCCTGAAGTTTTATAGTATTGCATTTTACATTTCAATCTATGATCCATTTTGACTTAATTTTTGTGAAAGGTGTAAGATCTATCAATATGTCTAGGTTCATTTTTTTGCATATGGATGCCCAATTGTTGAATAGACTATTCCTTCTCCATTGAAATATCTTTGAAACTTTGTCAAAGATCATTTGAGATGCAATTATTTAATATGTGTATGTAGTTAACTCGATTGTTGAAAAGATGGTGATAATGAGGTCAATATTGAAGTTAAATCTTAGACAAATAATTTGGATTCATACAAACTAAATGTTTGGGTACATGTGCCTCTGTATGCTGGGAGTTCTCCAGTCTTCTACTCTAACTCTGCCTGCTGATGTGCAGATGCACATACTTGCTTATAAAGTGATAAAATATTCTATATAGCTTACTCAGGTAAAACCTAACACCACAAAGAAAATACTATAAAATAGTGAGTCTTTATTGCCCTGTTGATAGAAAACAAAACATAACAAAAAATACCCGGGAGATAGGTAAACATGTGCTGGATTAGTAGCCAAATAAATATTAAATACTCTGGAAATCTTGTTATTTCTCAGTATTCAGTAGAATTGTAGGCTACTTTTGATACTGCAGCTCACCATCCAAGCTCTTAGAGCTAGAGGAAAGGGTGCCATGAAGAACTGAAGAAGAAATACGTGTATGTATATGTATATATATATATATATATATATATATAGTCTGCTTTTTGTGCCAGCACTTTTCCCAACAGTTAGGAGTCATCCTCTTGCCCTAAACTTTGTTGTTATAGCAACTTATACTACTACTAGATGAAGTGTTTCTGATCATCATCGGTTAGTTTTTCCTTCCTAATAAAAAACACATGCCTTGCAATTCTTGCAGAAAAAAAAAAATTAAACCACGAATGCTTAATACTAAAACAATAACCTATCCACATTCATTTTGCAGGATAAGTCACTTCTATATAAAAGCAAATAAAAATAGTACCAGCTCAAGCACCGTCCTGCCTCACAGCTTTGAAGTGCACTGAATAATGAAAGAGCTTATGATGATATCTACCTCTGAAAGCGCTGCATCTCTTCGTTGAATACACAATTAACACAAAGGTAATAGGCACGTCCATAAGTGAGTTCATAAAACCCACTTCGCAGTCCAAGTCAATGTCAACAAATTTCTCTCCTGTGAGATGTGCTCCTTTAGAATTTTGTTGGCTTGTCAGCTGTTTCATTAATATTTTATAACAGAAAGTAAATGTCTTGAGATTCCAAAATCATCACATACTGCCCCAGCTTCACTCTATTGGTTATTATAATGTCATAAAAATCCTTTGCTATATGTATAGAAGCCTCCTTACAGGGAATAGTTTCTATTCTCAGTTTATACATATGCAGAAGGAAGAAAACCAATAAAATTCAACTTTAATTCCATTGAAGGTTTGGAAGGCTATTTTGGAAATCTGGGTACATTTTTCTCTTCTGGATGGTTCCCATGGTGAAGAGTATTCAGCACCTTTTTTCGGCCAACATCAACCCTCTTGAATTTTTCATCTTTTTTATCTGGCCTCCTGTTTACAAATTGATAAAGAAAATATTAAAATGGAACGAATATAAATAGCAGCTGTAGAATGTATTCTGCCAAGAATAAATCCCTGTTAGAATTGCTAATGTATTAGAACTGTTTTATAGGGAAAAAATGCTTTTTATGACATTTCTTACTCAGTGAAGATTCCACTCCAGCTGTAGTTGAAACTTAGAAATATATATATACATACACATATGTATATATATCTATGCATGTATACATATGTATGCAGATTAAAGTGAGAAATTATGGCAAATAGAAAAATTTCCTTTCAAGTGTATGTCTTCATATCACAGGAGCCGAATAATTACTTGTTGACTAGAAGTGATATTTAGGAAATAAATGAATATTGAAAAATTAATTTTTCATAAAGCATACATAGAGAGCTTTATTCTTCAAACTTTTTACCTTAAAATGTTTAAATAAAGCTAAACGTTGAAAGAATGAACACATATATTGTTCACTTAGATTTAATAATTATTGTTACTATATTGTTACTTTTGCACTTGCTCTGTGTGTGTGTTTATGTCTTTATGTATAAATAGCTTTAGCTATAAATTTGTGAGTTTGTGATGAAGAGCATTTTTTGGTCTCCTGTTCACATTGGTGTAGAGTCCTAGGGTACAATTAGCCTCAGGGGACACCTAGACACCTACAAGGTCAAATGCAGTGGTTTTACAATATATTTTCCCAAGTGCACACCCCAAAGAATTTTAAAAAATCTTGAAATCCACTACATGTGATACTATAGTACTGCCTAGAATATCAGTACAGTAGCAAATATATGTATTATCAAACATACACAAGTCACAAAATAAAAAGAAAGTTCTAAAGATTAAATAAGATATTTGTCCTTTTTTCATTTAGTTAATTTATTAAGGATACTAAACATTTTTGTTCTCATTGAAATATCAACTAATCAATATTAGATTTTAGTGACAGCATGTAATTTAAAATATTTTATTATTTTTTAAAATATAGTTTAATTCTGAATTAAATTTATGAATTAACTTAATTAGAAATAAAGCTAGTTGAGTTCTAAATTAGCTTTACTTCAAGTCCTGTTTCTAATGGCTATAGAACTGAAAAAGGTATTTCACAAATATACATAAAAATAATGGAAGAAGAGTTTTTTGGCTGCACTTATTAAATGATAATGTACGTTTTCTTATTTATTTTGTTTTTTTAAATTTTTATTTTATATTGGAGTATAGTTGATTAACAATGTTGTGTTACTTTCAGGTGTAGAGCAAAGTGATTCAGTTATACATATACATGTATCTATTCTTTTTCAAAGATTTTTCCAATTTAGGTCATTACAGAACATTGAGCACAGTTCCCTGTGCTATACAGTAGGTCCTTGTTGGTTATCTATTTTAAATATAGCAGTGTGTACATGTCAATCCCAAGATAATGCACATTTTCAACCACATTCATCAATAATGAATGCAAAGGTTTGTGTTAGTTCAACTAATGTATTTCCATATAATGCCAATGATTTGCTTTAGCCAACTAATTGGAAGATGCTGGATTTTAATCATTTTAGCAAATTGGTTAAAAATAAATTCCTGAAATTCTTCATTTGGAAGATTAACAGGTTAGAAAATTATGTTTCCAAGTTTCTTTTTTTAAAAATTTGGCCAAGTATGAAAATCTTTTATTTAGAGTCGAAATACTTAATATCATGTCAGCAACAAAATTCACCTAATGACAGTAACATTTTCAAACATCTATTTTCAACATTCTTGTTTATTCTATGAGATTCTTTTGGAAAAGCAGCTATTTTTTCAATTACTTTTTAAAAAATATCTCTCCCTTAAAGCAATAACTATACGTATATATGTATAAACTATATACATATAGTTATAACTGTTGATAGCCATGTATATCACATAAAAGATCTGCAAAGGTAGAGCAAATGTATTTTTGTTTAGAAAAGAAATGTGTAACTCATCTTTAAGCTCAATGTCTGTTTTAAGTACTTCACTATTGGATAACCTTCAAACTCCTGTATGGTACAAAAGGTTTTCATGGTCACTTCTGATTTCCTTACAAGGTGTTCTCAAGATTCTGCTATTTAAAATCATGTACATTTGGCCCTCTGTTCCACGGCTTCTGCATCCATGTGGATACAGTAAGCTATGGTACTTTGCCATTTTATATAAGGGACTTGAGCATCTGCAGAATTTGGTATCTGTGGGGGTCCTGGAACCAATCCCCCCGCAGATAGCAAGGGATGACTCTATTACATCAGTCTGTTACTTCACAGTAGACTGAATGACTCGAAACTGAATCAATGATTTAGAAGGCCACTATCAGGCCCTTCATGTCATATAATTTCATTTATTCTCTTCCCTCAGGATACCTGACATTCTCTTCATGACATATATACCATTATCACTCTAAGTATTAGAAATAGGAATGCATTTATTATTACTTTTTCTTTCTTTTATCAGAAAATGTTATAAATATGGACAATTTAATTTGTGTTTCTAGATCCTCAAAATGTGATTTTACATGGTCCTTGAGACATGTGCATCCTTTTTTTGGAGACCACAAATATAAAGGACTTTTCAAACTTAGGTGTGATTCAAGCAGTCTTCAGTAACAGGATACAATATGCCCTGAAGAACAGCTATCTCAGGAGGTCTTACTTTGGGTCAGGGCCCAGGAAGGCATCTTTCCAGGAGATCTGCCAGGATTAACAGTAACCCAGCAGATCCAGCCCTTTGGAAAGAGGACTGGGCAAGAAAGAGCAAGGACAGTCAATTCAAAGAAATTGTCATTCATATTACAACAGAGTATTGCACCACGAAACTCATGGATTGGAAATCAAGATGAGCTCAATCAGATAGACCACGCTGAAAACCAGGAGGCAAGTGTGCATGTGGGGCTTGCCCTGACATACCTAATTAGGTTTTAGTTCATAATGGGGAAGTCTGATGGGAGAGAAGTGGGAGGGAATGAAGGAACACAGTAGCCATGACAGGCCATTATATCCCAAGTATGAGTTTGACTATTCCAACACCCATTGGAGGATGCAGTAGTGGCTGTACTATATACTTCTTTCCTCACTCAAGACTGGTTCCAAATTTGAAGATTATTATGCCTGCAGCATGTGAGAGAAGAAACAAGAAGCTGATTAAAATCTGGGCAATAAATGCACTAACCTTTTGTAAGATATTATTATAAATGTTTGTGAGCCATTGGTAGTATGATGAAAGCTACCAACTCAGTCAAGCTTCATATTCAGTGTAACTATCAAGTTGTTTTACATGCTTATCTTTATCTCCTAAGTTATGATTCCTAAAGGAATTACAGGGGCTACTGAATAGAAAAAGACTTCAGATTCTGACCAAATTCCATCATTTACAACCTGTGTGAACTAAGAAAGTTGTAGAACAAGTTTGAGTCTCAGCTTCCTGAATCCTTACCTCATAGATTTGCTCTGAGGATTAAATAGATTATTTTTAAAGTTCTTAAAACAGTGTTTAACATACTCTAAGTACTTAATAACTGGTAGCTATCATTATTACTTTTCAGGTCTCAATATTTGGTAAATGAAGGAACAAGTATACGTAATTTCAAATGTTTATATTTTTAAAACCAACTATCTAGACTTATACTGAAACTATTTATAAAATAAAGAGGTTTTTTTCCTGAGGACAGCAGATTTAAGGAAGATAGAGCACACTATTCATACTTTCTCCTATTCCTCATGCTAAGTACAGTTTAAAAACCCTGGACATTATCTATAAACAAACATAAGAAGACTCTGAAGTGTGGAGAGAAGGAGGAAGATTGGCTAGAAACTTTGGGACACAAGTCCCAAAGTGATGAATTCCCTGGGTTTGTTTTTTTCTCACATATCCCAAACAGGGTATTGGAGAAGTAGACTACCCAGAAATGCCAAAGAGTGCAGGAAAATCCCCCACCAAAGGCCTGCTCTCTCTCACCAAAGGGACAGGAAAGGGGTACTCTAGTAAGACAGAACACTTTTAGACAAACATTATGCTATTCCAGCCAAATACCACCAGGAAAAAACTGTGACTGCATCCCCACCCATTCCAGAAAAGGCCATGTGGGGAACCTATACTTCTACTATCACCTGATTATAATGAGATACCCCACGTTCTCCTGTCCCCTACTTCCCCTGCCTCAAGCCAGGGTTGTGTCAGAAAAGACTGAGTACAGATCTTGAACTTTCATCTATGCCAGGGGTTAAAAATTTTCTATTTCTGTGGTGTTAGTGGAGACCCCTTGGGGAGCCTGAACATTTACTCCCAAGGTACCCTTTTCCTTCCCTGCTGGGATGGTGTCAGAGGAGGCCTAAGAAAGAGTCAGGACTTTTGCCAGGGCTCAGGGATAATAGCCATACTCTTGTGATGGAGGCTACATGGAGAGAAAGCCTGAACTCCCACCCTGTCCAGCAGTAACAAGGAACCCCTCCTTCCACGAGGTGTTAAAGAGGCTAAGTGGAGAACCTATACCTTCCACTACTATTTGGCAGTGAGAAGGCTGAGTCCTCGTTTACCCATTAAAAGCTGTGACAGAAGAGACCAGCTGAAACATGAAATTTAAATAAGATCCAAAAACTCAGTAAGTAAGCAAACTACTGAGTAAAAGCTGCTCTGGAGTCAGAGAGATCTGAGTTAAATACGATCCAGAGTCTCCTAACATAATAGCCAAAATGTTTAGATATGCATAAAAAAATCACTCATACCAAGACTAAGGACATTTTAATTGAGTAAGAAAATGCAATCAATAGATGCTAACACTGAGATGACACATGTGTCAGGATTATCTGGCAAAGATTTTAAAGCAGTCATCATAAAAATGCTTCAAGTAGTAATTATAAACACACTTGGAACAAATGAAAAACTAAAGAGTCTCAGCAAGAAATACAATATATAAATAATAACCAAATGAAAATGTTAGATCTAAAATATATAATAACTGAAATAAAAAATTCAGTGGATGTGCTCAATAGCAGAATTCAAGGGTAGAACAACAGACATTATACAATCTAAAAACAGAAAGAACAGACTAAAATGAGATGAACAGAGACTCAGGGTTTGTAAGATTTTAACAAAAGATCTAACATTTAGTATTGGAATTCCAGAAGGAGAGAAGAAATATGATGGAGCTCAAAAAGTACTCAATAAAATAATGGTTGAAAATTTCCTAAACTTGGCAAAAGAAAAAAATCTACAAATTAAAGAAGGTGTGTAAACACCAAACCCAAAGAAGTCCATGCTAAAATACACCATAGTCAAACTTCTGAAAACTGAAGACAAAAAAAATTTTTTTAGAAAGTAGCCAGAGAAGTGATGCATTACTTATAATGTAACACCAATTTGAATAAACAGCAAAGTTCCTTAAGAACCAGGGAGGTCAGAGAGAAGTGACTCATATTTCTAAAGTGCTGAAAGAAAAGGACAGTTAACCCAGAATCCCATATCAGGTAAAAATCCATAAGAAGACAATTTTCAGATAGAAGAAAAGTAAGAGAATTTGTTGCCAACAGACCTACCCAAAATGAACACCTAATAAAACTCTCTAAACAAAAAGGAAATAATAAAAGATGGAGTCTTTGACTATCAGGCAGGAAGGAAGAACATAATAAGCAAAAATAGGGATAAATACAGTAGACTTTCCTTCTCTTGAGTTTTCGAAATTATGTTTACAGTATAAGCAAAAATTTTAACAATGTCTAATGTGATTCTCATAGTATGTAGATATATTAGAGACAATTTATTATAAATGAGGGAAGGTGAATGTATTATAACTAAAGGGAGGTGAAGTTTCTAACTTCACTTGAATTGGCAAAATTTCAACACTAGTACTCTGTGACAAGTTATGTATATATAATGTAATAGCTAGAGCAACCACAAAAAAAAAAACTATACAGAGACACTAAAAAACACTATGAATAAATCAAAATAGAATGCTAAAAGATCTTCAAATATGCACAGGAAGGCATGAAAAAGATAAGATTTTTGGTAGACATAGACAGAATTTTTCTAAAATTTACATGGAAAGGCAAAAGAACTGGAATCACTGACATAATAAATTTTGAAAAAAAGAGAATAAAGTATGAAGAATCAGTCTACGCTATTTCACAAATTACATAGCTACACTACTCAAGATTGGTGGTATTGGTAGAGGGATAGAAACATGGATCATTGGAATAAAATAGAGAACAAGGAATAACCCAAACAAGTACAGCTAACACATTCTTGACAAAGGTTTGAAAGTAATTTAAGGGAGTTAGAATTGTCCTATCAACAAATGGTGCTGGAATAATTAGATATCCATAGGAAAAAAAAATAAACCTCAACTTAAAGCACAAACCTTTAACAAAATTGTCTAAGATTTGACTGGGAAAACTTGAACAAAAACACTAGAGGTGAGCATTTAATGTAGATAGTTGTATATCTAAAACTAAAACAAAGGTGGGTACAAGAGTGGAAAAATAAAACAGAATTTGCAAATCTGGTACAAGACAAAGTAGAACTCAACTGAAAAAGCATTAAACTATGACAATGAAGAACATATTTTAATTCTAAATGCCATATTTTACAATACAGATATAACTTATGAATATTTTGGCCTCAAATAACACAGCATCCACATTTTAAAAAGCAAAGGATGGAAAGAAAAATAGTTATAAATACTAGTTATAGGGTATTTTAAACATACCAGGCTTAATGAAAGAACAAATTATAGGTCAGGATAAAAAAAATGAAGTAACATAATGAATTACTATATGTTATGGATAAAAATCAAACTTTAAACTGTGACAATAGAGAATAAACCACATGCAAGTCCCTTCACTGCAGGAAGGGAGAATGCTTTTATAGAGAGGAAAGGAAGACGGTGTGTGGGGGTCTATTGTAAACAAAGAATCCATGGCTTTTTTTTTTAGCAACTTTATTGGAGTATAATTGCTTTACAATGGTGTGTTAGTTTCTGCTTTATAAAAAAGTATATCAGCTATACATATACATACATCCCCATATCTCCTCCCTCTGGCGTCTCCCTCCCACCCTCCCTATCCCACCCATCTAGGTGGTCACAAAGCATGAAGCTGATCTCCCTGTGCTATGCAGCTGATATCACTAGCTACCTATTTTACGTTTGGTAATGTATATATATCCATGCCACTCTCTCACTTCGTCCCAGCTTACCCTTCCCCATCCCCGTGTCCTCAAGTCCATTCTCTACTTCTGCGTGTTTATTCCTGTCCTGCCCCTAGGGTCTTCACTACAATTTTTTTTTTTAGATTCCATATACATGTGTTAACATACGGTATTTGTTTTTCTCTTTCTGACTTACTTCACTCTATGACAGACGCTAGGTCCATCCACCTCATTACAAATAGCTCAATTTCATTTCTTTTTATGGCTGAGTAATATTCCATTGCATATATGTGCCACATCTTCTTTATCCATTCATCTGATGATGGACACTTACGTTGCTTCCATGTCCTGGCTATTGTAAATAGAGCTGCAATGAACATTGTGGTACATGACTCTTTTTGAATTATGATTTTCTCAGGGAATATGCCCAGTAGTGGGGCTGCTGGGTCATATGGTAGTTCTATGTTTACTTTCTTAAGGAACCTCTATACTGTTCTCCATAGTGGCTATATCAACTTACATTCCCACCAACAATGCAGGAGGGTTCCCTTTTCTCCACACCCCCTCCAGCATTTATTGTTTGTAGCTTTTTGATGATGGCCATTCTGACAGGGGTGAGATGATACCTCATTGTAGTTTTGATTTGCATTTCTCTAATGCATTTAGTGATGTTGAGCATCCTTTCATGTGTTCGTTGGCAGTCTGTGTATCTTCTTTGGAGAAATGTCTATTTAGGTCTTCTGCCCATTTTTGGATTGGGTTGTTTGTTTTTAGATATTGAGCTATATGAGCTGCTTGTAAATTTTGGAGATTAATCCTTTGTCAGTTGCTTCATTTGCAAATATTTTCTCCTATTCTGAGGGTTGTCTTTTAGTCTTGTTTATGTTTTCCTTTGCTGTGCAAAAGCTTTTAAGTTTCATTAGGTCCCATTTGTTTATTTTTGGTTTTATTTCCATTTCTCTAGGAGGGGAGCCAAAAAGGATCTTGCTGCGATTTATGTCGTAGAGTGTTGTGCCTATGTTTTCCTCTAAGAGTTTGATAGTGTCTGGCCTTACATTTAGGTCTTTAAGCCATTTTGAGTTTATTTTTGTGTATGGTATTAGGGAGTGTTCTAATTTCATTCTTCTACATGTAGCTGTCCAGTTTTCCCAGCACCACTTATTGAAGAGGCTGTCTTTTCTCCATTGTATATTCTTGCCTCCTTTATCAAAAATAAGGTGACCATATGTGCGTGGGTTTATCTCTGGGCTCTCTATCCTGTTCCATTGATCTATATTTCTGTTTTTGTGCCAGTACCATACTGTCTTGATTACTGTAGCTTTGTAGTATAGTCTGAAGTCAGGGAGCCTGATTCCTCCAGCTCCGTTTTTCACTCTCAAGATTGCTTTGGCTATTCGAGGTCTTTTGTGTTTCCATACAAATTGTGAAATTTTTTGTTCTAGTTCTGTGAAAAATGCCAGTGGTAGTTTGATAGGGATTGCATTGGGTGGTAGAGTCATTTTCACAATGTTGATTCTTCCAATCCAAGAACATGGTATCTCTTTCCATTTGTTTGTATCATCTTTAATTTATTTCATCAGTGTCTTATAGTATTCTGCATACAGGTCTTTTGTCTCCTTAGGTAGGTTTATTCCTAGGTATTTCATTCTTTTTGTTGCAGTGGTAAGTGGGAGTGTTTCCTTAATTTCTCTTGCAGATTTTTCATCAGTAGTGTATAGGAATGCAAGAGATTTCTGTGAATTAATTTTGTATCCTGCTACTTTACCAAATTCATTGATTAGCTCTAGTAGTTTTCTGGTAGCATCTTTAGGATTCTCTATGTATAGTAACAAGTCATCTGCAAACAGTGACAGCTTTACTTCTTCTTTTCTGATTTGGATTTCTTTTTCTTCTCTGATTGCTGTGGCTAAAACTTCCAAAACTATGTTGAATAATAGTGGTGAGAGTGGACAACCTTGTCTTGTTCCCAATCTTAGAGGAAATGGTTTCAGTTTTCACCATTGAAAATGATGCTGGCTGTGGGTTTGTCATATATGGCCTTTATTATGTTGAGGTAAGTTCCCTTCATGCCTACTTTCTGGAGGGTTTTTATCTTAAATGGGTGTTGAATTTTGTCAAAAGCTTTTTGTGCATCTATTGAGATGATCATATGGTTTTTATCCTTCAATTTGTTAATATGGTTTATCACATTGATTGATTTGTGTATATTGCAGAATCCTTGCATCTTGGGATAAACCCCACTTGATCATGTGTAGGATCCTTTTAATGTGCTGTTGGATTCTGTTTGCTAGTATTCTGTTGAGGATTTTTGCATCTATGTTCCTCAGTGATATTGGCAGGTAGTTTTCTTTCTTTATGACATCTTTGTCTGGTTTTGATATCAGGCTGATGGTGGCCTTGTAGAATGAGTTTTGGAGTATTCCTCCCTCTGCTATATTTTGGAAGAGTTTGAGAAGGATAGGTGTTAGCTCTTCTCTAAATGTTTGATAGAATTCGCCTGTGAAGTCATCTGGTCCTAGGCTTTTGTTTGTTGGAAGATATTTAATCACAGTTTCAATTTCAGTGCTTGTGATTAGTCTGTTTATATTTTCTATTTCTTCCTGGTTCAGTCTTGGAAGGTTGTGCTTTTCTAAGAATTTGTCCACTTCTTCCAGGTTGTCCATTTTATTGGTATAGAGTTGCTTGTAGTAATCTCTCATGATCCTTTGTATTTCTGCAGTGTCAGCTGTTACTTCTCCTTTTTCATTTCTCATTCTATTGATTTGAGGGTTCTCCCTTTTTTTCTTTGTGAGTCTGGCTAATGGTTTATCAGCTTTATCTTCTCAAAGAACCAGCTTTTAGTTTTATTGATGTTTGCTCCTGTTTACTTCATGTCTTTTGCATTTATTTCTGATCTGATCTTTATGATTTCTTTCCTTCAGCTAACTTTGGGGTTTTTTTTTGTTCTTCTTTCTCTAATTGCTTTAGGTATAATGTTAGGTTTTTTATTTGTGGTGTTTCTTGTTTCTTGAGGTAGGATTGTATTGCTAGAAACTTCCCTCTTAGAACTGCTTTTGCTGCATCCCATAGGTTTTGGGTCGACGTCTTTTCATTGTCATTTGTTTCTAGATATTTTTTGATTTCCTCTTTGACTTCTTCACTGATCTCTTGGTTATTTAGTAGTGTATTTTTTAGCCTCCATGTGTTTGGTTTTTTTACAGATTTTTTCCGGTAATTGATATCTACTCTCATAGCATTGTGATCGGAAGATATACTTGGCATGATTTCAATTTTCTTAAACTTTCCAAGGCTTGATTTTTGACCCAAGATATGATTTATCCTGGAGAATGTTCTGTTAGTACTTGAGAAGAAAGTGTGTTCTGTTGTTTTTGTATGGAATGTCCGATAAATTTCAGTTAAGTCCTTCTTGTTTTATGTATCATTTAAAGCTTGTGTTTTCTTATTTCATATTCGATGATCTGCCCATTGGTGAAAGTGGGGTGTTAAAGTCCTCTGTGATTGTGTTACTGTCAATTTCTCCTTTTACGGCTGTTAGCATTTGTCTTATGTATTAAGGTGCTCCTATGTTGACTGCATAAATATTTACAATTGTTATATCTTCTTCTTGGACTGATCCCTTGATCATTATGTAGTGTCCTTCTTTGCCTCCTGTAGTATTCTTTATTTTAAAGTCTATTTTGTCTGATATGAAAATTGCTACTCCAGCTATCTTTTGATTTCCATTTGCATGGAATATTTTTTTCCATTCCCTCACTTTCAGTCTGTATGTGTCCCTAGGTCTGAAGTGGGTCTCTTGTAGACAGCATATATATGGGTCTAGTTTTTGTGTCCATTCAGCCAGTCTATGTCTTTTGGTTGGAGCATTTATTCCATTTACATTTAAGGTAACTATCGATATGTATGTTCCTATTACCTGTTTATCATTTTGGGTTTGTTATTGTAGGCCTTTTCCTTCTCTTATGTTTCCTGTCTAGAGAATTTCCTTTAACATTTGTTGTAAAGCTGGTTTAGTGGTGCTGAATTCTCTTAGCTTTTGTGTGTCTGTAAAGGTGTCAATTTCCCCATCAAATCTGAATGAGATCCTTGCTGGGTACAGAAATCTTGGTTGTAGGTTTTTCCATTTCATCACTTTAAATATGTTCTGCCACTCCCTTCTGGCTTGCAGAGTTTCTGCTGAAAGATCAGCTGTTAACCTTATGCGGATTCCCTTGTATGTTAATTGTTGTTTTTTCCTTGCTGCTTTTAATATTTTTTCTTTGTATTAATTTTGGTAGGTTGACTAATATGCGTCTTCACATGTTTCTCCTTGGATTTATCCTGTATGGAACTCTCTGCGCTTCATGGACTTGATTAACTATTTCCTTTCCCATATTAGGGAATTTTTCAAGTGTAATCTCTTCAAATATTTTCTCAGTCCCTTTCTTTTCCTCTTCTTCTTCTGGGACCCCTATAATTCAAATGTTGGTGCATTGAATATTGTTCCAGATGTCTCTGAGACTGTTCTCAATTCTTTTTTATTCTCTTTTCTTTATTCTGCTCTGTGGTAGTTATTTCCACTGTTTTATCTTCCAGGTCACTTATCCGTTCTTCTGCCTCAGTTATTCTGTTATTGATTCCTTCTAGAGAATTTTAAATTTAATTTATTGTGTTGTTCATCATTCTTTGTTTGCTCTTTAATTCTTTTAGGTCCTTGTTAAATGTTTCTTGTATTTTCTCCATTCGGTTTCCAAGATTTTGGATCATCTTTACTATCATTATTCTGAATTCTTTTTCAGGTAGACTGCCTATTTCCTTTTCATTTGTTTGGTCTGGTGGGTTTTTACCTTGCTCCTTCATCTGCTGTGTGTTTCTCTGTCTTCTCATTTTGCTTAACTTACTGTGTTTGGGGACTCCTTTTCGTAGGCTGCAGGTTCATAGTTCCCCTTGTTTTTGGTGTCTGCCCCCAGTGGGTAAGGTTGGTTCAGTGGGTTGTGTAGGCTTCCTGGTGGAGGGGAGTGGTGCCTGTGTTCTGGTGAATGAGCCTGGATCTTTTCTTTCTGGTGGGCAGCACCACCTCCAGTGGAGTGTTTTGGTGTGTCTGTGACCTTATTATGAATTTAGGCAGCCTCTCTGCTAATGGGTGGTGTTGTGCTCCTGTTTTGCTAGTTGTTTGGCATAGGGTGTCTAGCAGTGTAGCTCACTGGTCGTTGAGTGGAGCTGGGTCTTAGCATTGAGATGGTGATCTCTGGGACAGCATTCGCCATTTGATATTATGTGGAGCTGGGAAGTTTCTGGTGGACCAATGTCCTGAACTTGGCTCTCCCTCCTCAGAGGCACAGGACTCACAAGCGGCCAGAGTACCAAGATTCTGTCAGCCACACAGCTCAGAAAAAAAGGGAGAAAGAAAGAAGGAAAAAGTACAATAAAATAAAATAGTTATTAAAATAAAAATAAAAAATTTATTAAAAATTAAAAATAAAAAAGAAAGAAGAGAGCAACCAAACCAAAAAAGAAATCCACCAGTGATAGCAAGTGCTAAAAATTATACACACACACACACACACACACACACACACACACACACACACAGACAGACAGAACCCTAGGACAAATTGTAAAATCAAAGCTATACAGACAAAATCACATAAAGAAGCATACACATACACACTCACAAAAAGAGAAAAAGGAAAAATATATATATATCTTTTGGGAAGTCTGAGGTCTTCTGCCAGGGTTCAGTAGGTGTTCTGTAGGAGTTGTTCCACGTGTGGATGTATTTCTGATGTATTTGTGGGGAGGAAGGTGATCTCCATGTCTTACTCTTCCGCCATCTTGAAGGTCTCCTCTAATCCATGGCTTTTTATTGGTTAAGTCCTTGTCAGGTAAGAAGACTTTTTATCTTCCTGTTGGGGTCTGTTATCTTTACAGGGCATGAACGCTCCCTCTTCTGGTCTCCCAACTCTATTTAATTGAAGTTTCTGTTTATTAATTTTTTACCCTTCCCCCCTTTGATCAAGATCTTTTTCCTGAAAGCATCAGGAGTGTCAGATTTTCTATTTTCAGTGACTTTTTATCCCAATACCAGGAAAGACCTTTCCTGCATGTTGTGTCTCACACTGGAGGGAAAGTGCACAGATTGGAAACCTAGTGAGGTCACATTTGAGTAACAAGGAGGGGTGGGAAGGAGAATACTCAGGCATTTTTTGGTCTAAACTCTACATGTCATCAAGATCATAAACAATGGAGATCCCCTGAAGTGTTATGGCATCATCAAAGGTTTGGCAACAAAATTCCAACAGGCCTGGTCCGATTGTCTTGAGAGAGCTTTCTCATCAGATGTCCTCTGCTTTAATTCTGGGAAATCTTTATTTTCAGGTCACCAGATGATGTGCAGGTCCAGACAGCCTTCAGCATCTTCTTTAGGTATGTCACATGAATCCAAGAGTCTACACTTTGGAGTTTGGAGGCACAAGAATTGGTTAGGAATACCTAATAAGGACATTTTCAGTGAGGTTGAGTTGTGTTCTTCTGGAGGTAGCTTTTCCAATAGATGAAATCTCTAATTTGAAAGATGTGATGCTTAGGGTCTTCATCTCCTGAGAGCAAACTATGAAAAGATTGTTCTACCAAAACATGGTTATTTTTAATAGAAGCAATTAGGCCTTTGCAATATTGGAGTTATCTCTCCTTTTGTTGGTTGTATTTCAAAAGAGGCAGGAGCCAAGTGCATTGGGCATCCTTTGACTGTCTCAAAGGGTGAGAGATTAGGAGTTCCCAAAGGGGTGGATTTGAGATTTAGAAGGACCAGTGACAATGCTTTGGAGGTATTTGGAGGGCCTCTACAAATTTTGCCAAATGAGTCTTAATAATGCTGTTGGTGAATTCAACTAAACCAGAGGATTGAGCATGTTAGACACAGTAACCCATAAAATTGGGCCAGGGTTGTTTTTATTTAATAAAACATACAGAGGTTTGGCCATAAGGGAAAAATTTGAAATCCAATTTCAGCAATAACTAACTAGTCTGAGAAAACCTCACACTTCGTGCTTAGCTTTGAGTTTTAGGAAACATAGGACACCATGAAGTCTATCTGGATCCAGGTGTAGCCCTTGTTCTGATAACAGGTACTCTAAATATCAAAACTGGGTTCGGTCAAACTGCAATTTTTCTTTGACGACCTTAGGTCACTTTAAGGCTAAAAGCTTTAGCAAGTGGGTGCTGTCTTCCTGTGAGGAGGCTTGAAAAGGAGGGCAAAGAACCACTTCATCCACATGTTACAAGAAAGCAGAGATACTGGGGAACTTTATATCATCCATATCAGCCTTCAGGATTTGCAAGAAATAAAAAGGACTCTCAGTAAAACCCTGAAGCATTACTGTTTAGGTGAATTGTTTTTCTTCCCAAGTGAAGGCAAAAAGGTATCGGTTAGCTTTCTCAACTGGAATACTAAAGAATGCATTGCATAATCAATTACAGTAAAGAATTTACTTCCGGTAATTCCCATGGATGTTAGTAATGTATGAGGTTTAGGAAAACTAGGGTGTTGAGGGATAATAATGTTATTGCTCAGAAGTCCTGGACAAACCTCCACCCTCAGCCCTTAGGTTTTCTCACCAGTAAAAGAGGATAATTACAAGGACCAGTACAAGGGATAATGAGGCCTTGACCCTTGTAATCTTCTATAATGGGCTTCTTTACTTACAGGGTATTGATTAATTTGGGGAAGAGGTTTTGAGGGATCTACTTGAATCTTGATGGGAGATGCTCTGTGAATTTTGCCAGTAGCAGTTAGATATTTTGCCCATAAGAAAAATGGTAGCTAATTTAATAGGGACAAATGATCAGTGTTTCCAGACACTGTTCTAATATCATCAGAGATGGAACAAATAAAATATGTCAAAGGTTCATTTCATTCACTTGGTTGCTTATTTTGATGACTATTGTCAATTTCTAGAATTACTGCCCCCTTTTGGGATAAATTCCAGTATGATAATTCTCTAAGAATTCTTGGCCTAGTAAATGGATAGGGGTGGAGAAACTAAGGAGAAAAGAATGTGTATCCTTCAAAGGGCCTAAAAAAGTAGGAATAGGATCAGAGACAGGAACATCTTGAAGTTCATTTGAAGTATTTGAACTGTTTCAGTACTCTGAGGTAGGGGCTGCATTATAGCAGTGGGGTTGAGCACCGAGACTGTGGCTCTGATGTCCATTGGGACTGAAAGAGATTCATCCCTAGTCTGGAGAAATGTTTCTCTAAATCTATTAAGAAGGAAGGTTGAGGGCTTCCCTGGTGGCGCAGTGGTTGAGAGTCCGCCTGCCGATGCAGGGGACACGGGCTCGTGACCTGGTCCGGGAAGATCCCACATGCCGCTGAGCGGCTGGGCCCGTGAGCCATGGCCGCTGAGCCTGCGCGTCCGGAGCCTGTGCTCCGCAAAGGGAGAAGCCACAAGAAGTAAGGTTGGGAAAAGCTCCTGTAGTTTTTCACAGCCATATCATTGAGAATAGGGAGGACGCTGGAAAGGCTGGTTAGAGGGCTAAATGTGACTGAAGTGCTTAAATTTGTAACAATCTCTTTTCCAATGTCCTGGCTCTTTGCAATGATAGCAGAAACTAGGAGGGTTTTGGTTTCATTTAGGAGCTTTCATTTGCTGGAGTTGATGATTAAGTATTCTAGTGGTCTTCCTTTGAGATAAATCATCTAGAGTAGGCGAGAGCTCACCAGATTAACTAAATCTGGAGTACACACTGTTTCCAATTCCATCCTGGTCTTTTTTACTAGAAGGGAAATGTCATGATTCAGCCCACTAATAAACATAACAATTAAAAGCTACCCAGGTGGAATCTGCAGAAAGACCAAAATTTTCTTTAAAAACTGTCTGAAGTGGATTGTAATATTCATGAACAGGTTCATCCGATTTTTGCATGCAAGCCTGAATTTTGTTCCAATCAACAGGCTTTTGAAAAGCCCTGGGAATTGCTCGATGAAGTTGCCTAGCAATACTGGTGTGATCATATAATAATTTGCGGGCTGGTCTCCCGGTGGTAATTTTAGAGGCCTTTCAGGATTTTCCAATTAGCAGTTGTCATCCAATGTTGGGCCTGACATTCATCAACAAGTATATGAACTAGCTGATACAAGTCAGAAAAACGAGATTGATAAATTTGAACGACTATATGAAAATCGTCATCAAATCTGTGAGGATCTTCAGCTACTTTGGGAAAATCTTTGACTATGGCTCACAGTTCAACTTTAGTCCAGGGAATATAAGAAATTAAGCGTTTCCCCCCTGGATCCTCATAAGGCTTAATTTTAAAGGGACAGGTTCTGACAACTTTGGAGGAAAAGGGAGTGGAAAGAGTTTCAGAGAAAAGGGGACGTTTGATAGGAAAATTAGTTTAGGGAAACTGAGGGTAGAGAGGAGGTGTAGATAGTGTAGAGGGAAGGAGAAAGATGGTGCCAGAGGTGACTCTGACGTCACAGAGCCGAGGAAGAGAGACAAGACAGCAGGGGAGGCAGAGCCTGAGACCAAGAGGCCGAGGAAGAAGAGCCCGCGCCTTCAGGATCCATTTTATCTTCCTCTAATAGTTTGTTTGCCTCAGTTAACCTTAAAATCTTCTCTTGAAGTGAGACAATTTTAGATTCCTGATTGGAAAGCCTCAAAATATCAATTGAAATAGGCATCCTATTCAGTTCTGGAAATTTTTGAGCTACTGTAGTCCAGTTTGGTTTTAAGGAAATTAAGTTTGGGTATTTCAAAAGTTTCCCATAACGGCCATTGATATTCTACATTTCCTTTGGTCTCCTTGGTCCATTTTGTTAGAAATGCACATCAGGAAGGACTGTGGCTTTTTAAAATAATATCGGCCAAGTCCCTGTAGGGGGGCACCCTTAAAATATTTATATAACTGTGATCTCTTTTCTCAGAGGTTTTTCTCTAGAGTAAAGAACAATTTTCAAATAGCTCAAACAGTTTACAGCTCAAACAGTTCAATTCAAACAAGCTAATCCCAGCCAGTTCTAAAGAGACAGCTTGGTCTGGGAGAAGTCAGGCCAAAGGCTTTTTTAGCCAGTTTCCAGAGAACAGCCCCTTCCAAAAGAATAGGCCAAAGGCTGAAAAACTGGCACAGATTCAGAGAAGCAGCCCCTGCTCCAGAAGCAAAGAGCAAAAAAGGCATTTTCAGCCAGCTTTGGTTTAAACAGTCTGATCTCAAAATCAGACTAAAGTGCCAAATGAATACTTACATATGGAACAAGGCCTTAACTAGAAAGATAAAACCTTAAAATAGATCCCAAATAAAACTTGGAGAGCTCCAGAAGCAAAGAGGGTGGAGCTTGGAACCAAAAGAAAGAGCTACCTTCAAAATCCAGGGTCAAAGAGAAAAGTGGTGAGCAACAGTGGGCTCAATTTTGAGTACCACACCTGTTTGCTCACTGGTCTCGGAGTTGTTGGGGGTCTTCTCCCGTCCTTGCAGGGGCCACCAAATGTCGACCTAAAACAAATAGCCTGCCAGATATTTCTCTAGCAAAGATGAGTTTATCTGGGATCAGCAGAGAATTATTGAATGCAGTTTGGGATCTGCAATGATGACAAGCTACATGTTAGTTGCCACACAGCAAGGGAAGGAGAACACTTTTACAGAGGGTAAAAGGAAGTTGGGATGACAATAGTAAATAAAGAGTCCATGGCTTTTCATTGGCCGAATCCTTGCCAGGAAGGAGGAGGAGACTTTCTTCTTCCTGTTGGGCTCTGTTATCATCGCAGGGTGTGAGAGCTCCCCTTTCTGATCTCCCCTTTCAGATCTCTTATGATCTGAATTCTATTTAACTGAGGTTTCTGTCTATTAATTTTTTACAACTTAAAAATTTGCTTAAAGGGTATACCTTATGTTAATTACTTTATCACAAAGATAATAATAACAACAAATAAAGAGGGCAAGAGGAACTGTATACAGGTGATGGATATAGTTATGACAAAGATTGTGATGGTTTCATTGTGTATATGCATCTCCAAATCATTAACTTGTATGTATTAAATATGTACACCTTTTGTATGTCAATCATACCTTAATAAAGTATATTTTTAAAAAAGAACTTAATGTGATAAAGCACAAAAAGTGATAGCTTTAACTATAATAAATATAGTGGTTCTTTGAAAAAACAACAGAATATTTACCTAATTTAATGAACTTCTACCTAATGGTGCTAGAGTTCTACCTAATGAATAAAGAAAGTGAAGAAAACACAGACATACAAAGTAAGAAATGGCATAAAGGTAATAACATTGAAACAGAAGAACTATTTAAAAAAATATTGAAGAGGCTACTTTAAAAACCTCTATGCAAATAAATTTAAAAGCCTAGTGTAAGTTAATACATTTAGGAAAATAACTTTTACCAAACTGATCTTTTAGAGATAAAAAGCTTAAAACATTAATTTCTGTAGAAGAAATCTTAAAAGTTACTAAGGAACTACTCTACAATAAAGCACCAGGCCCAGTTAGTTTGCCAAAAGAAGCCTACAAACCTCTAAAGAACAGATAATCACAATGCGAAATAAAATGTTTTGAGTGGAGTAAATGAAGAAAAATGCCCCAACTTTTTTTTGAAGCTAGTTTAAAATCAATAATTAAACCAAATAAAGATAGCACAAAAAGTTACAAACCAGTAAATAGAATATTCATTACCCACTATATAATGAAAAGTAAGCGATATTTATTTCAGGAATGCAAGGTTGGTTATTTATATAAATATAGATATATGTTAGCAGAAGAGAAATAGTCCCACTCTCCCCTCTATTGCCTCTCTATTATTTAGTTATTTAGCACTGTACTGGAGGTATTACCTAAGGCAATTTGATAAAAGAATTCAGTTAGAGACATCTGAATTAGAAAAGAAGTAATAATTCTCTATTAGCAAAAGATACAATAGTACACCTAGAAAACATGAGAGAATCAATTATAATATTGTCAAAAAAAATGAGTAAGGTAGCAGGGTATACAAATGATATTCAAAAATCAGTAATTTTGGGCTTCCCTGGTGGCCCAGTCGTTAAAAATCTGCCTGCCAATGCAGGGGACACGGGTTCAAGCCCTGGTCCAGGAAGATCCCACATGCCGTGTAGCAACTAGGCCCGTGAGCCACAACTACTGAGCCTGCGCGTCTGGAGCCTGTGCTCCGCAACAAGAAAGGCCGCGATAGTGAGAGGCCCGCGCACCGCGATGAAGAATGGCCCGCGCTTGCCACAACTAGAGAAAGCCCTCACACAGAAACGAAGACCCAACACAGCCAAAAATAAATAAATAAATTTAAAAAAAAATCAGTAATTTTCATACATGTTAATAACCAATTAGAAAATAAATGTTAGCAAACACCTCATTTTCAATCATTAAATAAAATTAAAATACTTGGAAATTAACTTAGAAAATGAGCAAAACCAACATGAAGAAAAGCTTGAAATATTCCTAAAAGGCACAAATGTAAATTTGTACAAAGAAAACACATTCCTGTTCTTCAACAGAAGTCAACATCATAAAGATGTCAGTTCTCCCAAAAGTAATTTGTAAATCTTATACAGTTCAATAAAGTACCAATAAACTAGTTTTATGCAGCTAGAAAACTTGATATTAAATTTCATGTGAAAAAATAATCATGCAAGAATAACCAGGAAAAAATAGAAAAAGAGAAACTATAACAGACTCACAAAATATTAAAACATAAAATAGACTCTATAATGAAAGCAGTATAGTATTGGCCCATAAATATAGACCAGTGGATAACAGAAATTTCAGAAACAGACCAAGTTACATATGGAAATTAAGTACATAATAAAGACGGCATCACAAATCACTGGGCAAATATAGGCTTTTTCTTAAATGGTGCTGAGATCATTGGCTAGCCATTTTAAAAAGGATGGAGATGGGCTTCCCTGGTGGCACAGTGGTTGAGAGTCCCCCTGCCGATGCAGGGGACATGGGTTCGTGCCCCGGTCCAGGAAGATCCCACATGTCGCAGAGCGGCTTGGCCAGTGAGCCATGGCCGCTGAGCCTGTGCTTCGGAGCTTGTGCGCCGCAACGGGAGAGGCCACAACAATGAGAGGCCCGTGTACCGCAAAAAAAAAAAAAAGGATGGAGATGATGATCCATGTCAGACACCATATGTAAGAAAAAACTCCAAATGGGTCAGGGATTTACATATAAAAAAATGCATACAAATAGAAAAAGACAAGATGTGTAAGTTCCTCAAAAACCTGGGTGTAGAAAAGGCTTTCTAAATATGACTCAAAATCCAGATGTAATATTGAAAAATTGCTGAATTCTACTATACTAGAAAAAGCCAAACTTTTGGATGGTGGAAACAAAATAAAGCAAATGTAAAAAAAAAAAAGAAAAAGAAAAAACAACAAACTGGAGAAAAGTTTAAATGTACAGCATAGCTAAAGGCTAGTATCCCTAATATATAAAGAATCGTCGATAGCATTGTAGTGACTGTCTAGAAGTATCAGAGCAATTATTCACTTTATTTCTGAAACTTCTTTGTCATAATTATGCCTTTCATATAGAATCATTCATGTGGTAGTTTAAAAGAAAACATATATTTCCACTATTTGAATTATATTTGAGTGTAGCTGTAAATTCAGAATACAGAGTATAGCTGTAAATTCACAGCCTTAGGCAAAATTGTCTTTTTGCAAATTGAATTAAGAATCGTTTGACTGCAAAAGTCATATCCACAGCCTGACTTTATGCTAATTGGCTAGGTGATTCAGGTTTTAAAAACAAATTTCTTTCCCTCATCCCCTAATCAATTTACTGCTCTGTCTTTGAAGTTTTACTACACATTCCGGACGAGCCTATGGGTAAATCCACCACAGTCTCTTTGACTAAATGGTTGTTAATGAATACAATATTGAGCTTTTTTGTTGGCTAAATTACCTCTAACAAGATATTTTAGAGTTAATTTAATGAAGTGCACTAGGAAGTTAAGTAAGTGGCTTATTTCATTGAATGAGGCAAGTTGGAAGAGAATAAACACAATAAATACTGTAAGGAGTAATTTTCTTGTTTACAAAGTATTTTGAAATCCTTCAAGTTGAAAATGTTACTCCTGTCATTAATCCCTTCCTTCTATGTCTTATCTCCGTGCATATTGGATTGATAAATTTATTTTATCTTTCTATTTTGATCCAGGATGATTTCACATAAACCATATATAATTAGTACATGACGTTACTATGTAACTTTAATAATGGATGTATCCAAATAGTAAAGTAGAAAAAGCAGTATTTTTTACTTATATTACCTATAGGAATACTTGTGTTGTTTTCAAAATGTCAATTAGAATTAAGAGGAATTGCACGGCTATCTTTCCTACTTTTAAGAAATACCTCTCACACTAAATATCTGCATATTGATTTAAAGTTTACATAACATTTTACGTATATTATCACTTGATTCCTACAACAAATCTTCAAGATAAACAAAGAAGGGATTTTCTTTTCTGTTTTAAAGATAGGAAAACAAAGGATCTAAAAGAGGTTAAGGACATCAGATCATATTGCTGGTATTGCTGAGCTTTTCCTATAAACTTAAGTGCTTCTGTGTAAAAGAAAGTTGATTCATTAAATGGTCTGGGGATAAATTGTTGCTACACGCATAAAACAAACATCTGGCATTGGCTTCTTTAATTTAGATAGTCTACCATCCCTTTGCTGAATCGACAAATGCTTCAGGGGAGAGTTTTCCTGATATTTCTAGCACCGCTGGGCAGGGCTCAGCAGTGCATTAGTTGGAGTGTATATGTATTTTTGCCAAATATTATGAACTCTTCTGAACACAGATAAGGAACAGGGACACCCTCTGGACAATCAGTCCAGAAACTTGTTGACTTGCCACAAACACATGCTGTACTATTGGGTTGAGTTGGAAGAAGTCCTGTGCTGGCAAATGTTTAACAATTGGCTCTCTAGGAAACCAGAAATCCTGATTTGTAGGGTTTGCCATCTCTGTTCTGTAACTATGCTCACCATGGCCAGTTTCAAACTTCTGACATGGTTATCACTGAACTCAGAGTTGGGAAGAGATGTGCACAATCAGCTCTCATGGGCCGATGTGATTCAGCCCCAGCACATTACTGGTTGAAAGTCGCCATTAATTTCCAAGGGTCTGAAGGGTAGCATTTGGAGAAGGGGTAGTGGAGAATATACTTTTGGATTTAGATTTTGTATTTTACCTGGATCACCTGATATTTTTCACCTAATCCATAACCAGTGTAAGACCAGGGAAATGTAAAATGTTTTGTGTTAAATTATTGAGAAATAACCTTCAATGAGGAGAATTATCTTACTCTTCAGATATTCTGTCTAGGTGTCCCTCTGGTTCCCTGCACTATCACCACCAAAAAGTAGAAGGCTAGAAACAGGAAAAACAAAATTGTGTTAATATATCTAGGTAAAATTCTTAGAATTTCCATTACAAAATTGACCATGTTTAACTATGTGCATCTCATACATCAATGGTTTTCAAAGTGAGGTCCCTGGAGCAACAGCACATGGGAATAGATTCTCCACCCCACCCGGCATCTACTGAATTAGAAATTCTAGGGGTGGAACCCAGGAATCCATGTTTTACTAAGCTCTCCAGTTGATGCTGATGCAGGCTCAAGTTTGAAAATCACTGTCTTAGAACAAGTAACTTTAACGTGGAAGGACTTTTACCCCCTATTGGTTTAATGAATAAAATTCTAGAAAGAGATATAGGCAATTTTATTTCTTGACATTCTTTCCTTATCTGGAATGATTTTTTTCTCCTATGTTAACCAAAACCTTCAAATATTATTTACCTTTTGCTGTTAACTTCTATGATGGAATAAACTCATTCTTTTGTGAAAAAGTTACCTGAATCCTCTAAGACTTCTGAACTACTTCAACTACATTTAATTCTACTTTAAACACAGCACAAGTAGATTTGAATTGTAGGGCTTTTAGAGAGAGGTTTATTTTGTAGCTAATAAAGGGTGAGAGTATCCTTACAGAAATTTCTGCTTGAATCCCTGGCCTAACACTTTTATGTGAGGGGTGTCTCTTTAGACTAAATTTAAGTCCTATAATGAACAGTGAATCCTCTTTTTCCTATTCTTCAGAATGTAGTTTAACTCACTAGCTCCCAAGTATTTGGAGAAAAAAGTACTCCGCTGCACGGGTGATTAGCTGAAGATCGGGCTCTTCCCAGATAGTAGCTACATCCGTTTAAGACGAGACATTTTCCACAATTACTTAAAGTCAACAAAGCCCAGGTTTATTGGACTTTTTTCCTTTCTCTTCTCCCAGATATTTTACTCCTTTCTTCCCTGCTTGGATTCTTTCCCAAGCCACCTCTCTCTATTTTATCCCAACTTAACTTTTATTTTCCAGCTTCTCTCTTTTTCTAATCCTACTAATTTTTGCTCTCTGAGTTTTATCCTGGTTCCTCTGTTACACACGGGCTGGCTCCAATTATGGAAACCTTATATTTACTCTTTTAAGATCCATATTTGAAAACAGGCTCCTTCACAGATAAGTACACTTTTTTGTAAATAGACTATTCTGATTCAGAGAAACTCTTACTGACATTATAAATAAGATTATTGGTTCTGGTTTCAGATAATCAGGAAAGTAAAAACCTTGCCCTATTGACAGGATCTGCTGGACTTTCCCCCTCCCCCACCTTGCTTACTTAATGGTTTATAACTTTTTGAAGGTAAGTTCTTAAAGCCAGAAAGGTTTAAAGCTATCTTCTGGGCTTCCACCCACCTCCTGTCATTTTGTTTATCATTCTTCACAAAGTACAGGTAATTGTTTCCTTGCTTTTTAAAGGTACATTATTCAGATTATTTTGAAGGGCATAACATCCAAGAAATGCTGTAATTTTCACTGTTTTAATATATAAATTACAACTTTAACATTTGCTGTTTTAATATCCGAATACCCTACAAAGGATCGCAATATTTCTCTCTACATTTTCTTAGACAATGTAAATGTCACACATCTATCACTTCTTTAAGTTTGAAATACTATAAAAATCTGAAATATTCATTTATCAGAACACTAATTCTTTGGTCCCTCAGGTTGTAGGTGCTCTTTTTAATGTGCAATTATGTGGAAGATTATCCTATAGCTCCTCTCCCATCTCAGTGCAGTTGAGAATTCTGACACTTTCTTGGCACTCTTTAGATTTTGTATCTCATGCTAATGTTTAATTCTCATTAATTTTGTTGAATGAACTCATTCTATCCTGCATTAAATTAAGTAAAGGGGCACTGTGTTCATTTAGTTTTTGTTGTCATCTGTATGGTCAAAAACTAATAGTATCAACCAATACATAAGAATTTAGCATAGATTCTATGACTGATTCAATCAAGTATATTTTTAGATTCCTAAATATGCATACTTACTTAAAAGTATATAAGTACTTAGATGTTCTTATACACCACATATTTCCAAAATTAGTTTTGAAAAAATTAAAAATAGAGAAAAGTACACAGAAATATCATAGACAATTACATATAGAAATTAATAAATACTAGCATTTTGTGTTATTTGCTTCATAAATTTTAATAAAAGAAAAATTATAAGTACAGTGAAAACTTCCATTGTCAAAAAAATTTCCATTGTCCACCACTCCCATTCCTTCACTATTATAAATTTGATCTATGTTCTATCAGTTCTTATTTTATATTTCAACATATATATAAGTGCATCAATGAATAAAATACAATTTGTAGCTGTTTCAAAAATTTTATATAAATGGCTATTATTTAATCGCCAAAGTATAGACTTGTTTTATTTAATTTACTACTGTACACTATTCCATTCTGCTAATCTTCTACATTTTTAAACCCATTTCTGTACTGACAGCCATTTTTTTTTGCTGTTATAGACAATTTTTCAGTGAACAACTTTGTATACGTCTCTTTATGACCCTGTTGGAGGTATTTTTCTATTAGGATAGACATCATGACACTTGTTGTGTTGTAGGCTATGGATATTTCCAACGTAACTAGATTCCCTTAAAGTGTTGAACAATGTGGTTATACCAATGCACACTTCTACAAGCTCTGAATGAAGTTTCAGTTTCCTTATTTATTAGTCAATATATAATGATGGTAGACATATAACATTTATCAGCATAATGAGTGAGAGATTTTCTTATGGTATTAGTTGCACTGTTTCTGATACTCAGACTTTCTCTTTTGTGACTTCCCTATTCATATCTTGTTTATGTTTTATTGCATCTTTTGTCTTTTTCTTGTTTATCTGCATGAGTCCTTTAAGTATTATAGATTTAAATAGTATCTTTATTTAATATGTTGCAAATATCTTTTAGTATGTTGCTTATCTTTTAACTTTGATTATATGTATAAAACTTGTTAATTATTAAAAATGTTATTTATAATGTCTCTTCTGATTGACCAAGAAGTATAATATCAATAATTTGTGTTCCAATTCTCCTTGACTTATAACTCTAATTTAATATTCAAGTTGAGAAGTAATATTTAACTTTTAGGAAAAATATATTTGGAAAACTGACCTCATTGGGAATAATTGTAATTACTATGCTTCTTTGATCAATGACATCAATGAGCTTTGAATTCTTAAAAGATATGGAACTATATATGGTACTGATTAAGGACTAGTTTCCCAAAGTTTCTACGTTTTGGCACTGAATGGACCCTTAGAGATCATCTTTTTCTTGCTTTACACAGTCTGGAACTAAAATCCAGAGAATGTAGTGACCAAAAACCCAGTATCCATGGGGACATGCAGCCAGAATCAATGCCTATTTATTACTAGTTTGGGGTAGTTTCCACTGAACCACAGTCAAAGCAGCTCCAAGAGCAAACAGATGAATTTCACTTTTCAGAGTTAAAGTTAATGGTATTCCTAACTAGCGTATTTCCTTTCCTTCCAGAAATGAGTAACATTGAACAGTCAGTTCTCAGATTTTCAATAATACCAACTTTCTTTGTAATGGGGGAAGGTAAGAACGTGATTCAATTAGGCTCTTTAAACAAGTGAGAAGGGCACACACACCACATCATTGCTCTTCCTGGCAACTCCACTCAGCAGGTAGCAGGGACTGGAAATAAATCTGACTTGCAGAAGTGTTACCAATTTCAGCGCCTAGAAAATTGTTCTCTCATTTAGAGAAATTCTCTAGTAAGGCTGAACTAATCCCAGGTTTCCATGTGCAAAAGTTAAGTTTTAAATATTGTTCATAATATGGAGAATGTTGACCACAGAATAATTACAGTGTAATTATGTTTGTCGTATGTTTACAACAAATTCCTATAACAGGAAGAGCAGTAAACATTGCATATGCTTAACTACTTACTTTTACCTTTAGTGCATCTACACCATACATACACATCCATTTGCTACAGGAATCAATTTATCCATTCAGTTTTGTTGTTGCTTTTCTAGCTGAAATAAGCTGTGGTTGGTACAGGGATTAAACAAATACAACTAAGAATACAGCTTTGGATCGGTGTGTACCTATTTTAAAGGGGAGCTGAAATGCTCTCAAGCATAACCTGAGCTTTTTATTCCTGAGTTCTTTGTAAGTAGGCACCCTTTCATCTTTTTATGGTAGTTCACCATTTATTTACATCTTTTAATAGTATATTTTGTAGTTCTGACATCAAGGACTATATGTTCTTTCCAGTGTTCTTTTCAGGTTCAGATCAAAATAAAACCAGAGGGTATTAGAGGCAGGAAAAAATTAGTATTTTAACGCTGTAGTACTCTCACATAGGAAGGAAATCTACATCACAAGCAAGTATACATATGCAATTCCTATAGCATAAAGCACGCTGAGTCTTAGAGGTCAGTTTGTGTACCCCATGATATCCTCCAGTTGCCATGGCAATTACTTGTTTTCACTGGGTAACTGAGCGAATGGCCACATCTGTTCTTGCTGAGCTCTCTTCCCCGCCCCCCCAACACAGAGCATAGGGAATAGATTCATTTCTTAGTGCTCAAAGATTTACGTGCATGACTGTCTCCACATCAAGGAGAGACTGTAAATCTTAAGTCAGAAAGTCACACTTGTCCTTGAGTCCCTCCTTTTTTTCTGCCCCAAAGTTCTTCTGTTCTTATATAAACACAACCAAATATGCATTTATTCAATGGAAAAGGAGACATAACATTCCCCTTAGGCAATAAAGAAATATATATATATATATATATATATATATATATATGGATATATATTGAAGAAATGGTAACTTGTCCACTGGCATGATGATACACTGGAATTCAAAATAAAAGATTCTTTTGGATAAATTTGCATTTATTTCTTTTTCTTTTTTAAGCAAATATGTCTTAATTAATAAAGTCCTTCAGGTAAGTATTTAGACATCTTAATTCTGATGTCAGTTAGGACAAGAAGACATTTTTGCACCTTGATAAATTTGTACCAGCCTCACTGAAATAAGTAACAGCTGCACTGAGTTAATTCTTTTCCATTTCCTGCATCCCCAGAGAGAGAGAAGTGACAACAATGATGTTAGAGGCATTCAGGCCAACATTCAACTCACTAACACTGAAAGTCATGAAAGAGATAATTTCTGGTATTTCTCTTATATCTTTTTTTAATCTGAGGATCACAAGATACCATCTGAGAGAAGAGACAGCACAGGGCTTCTCTTTCTTCCTCTAGTTATAAAGCACTTTTCTCAGGCTAAAGCCTCATATTCCTATTCTTCTAAAATGGTAGAAACTACTCTGTATATTTTGCTAAAGTTTTCCTGGGAGGATTAGGCTGAATCCTCAAGATCTAAGAGATTTTCTAAAGATGCTGCTTTGGTTGATTTGAAGTTTTCTTAAATACTTCTGGATAGATGAGGGAAGTCTGAAATTCTTAGGTACAAGAAATCCTATTGGCCAACTCTACTCAACTTGACAGTCAATTGGTTTTCCAGATATTTTCATAAGGTGTGAAGGCAGAAAGTTTAAGAAGCAGAGGGACTCCATGGTGGCGAAAAATTCTGACAGAAAAGCCAGACACCTGTTCTCAAGCTGACCTAAGAGTTAAGCCAAACCTGAGGAGATCAAGGGAGCAAGATGAAAAAGTGAGTATTTGAGCACAAAGGCAGGGATGAGCTTAATACATGGTGAGAGAATCCAACAGTATAGAATCCAAACGAAATTCAAGATTCAAGCTATTCATCAGAGGCCCAGGCATGTGACAGTTTAATTCCTCTTCTTGAGGAGTTAGAGTAGGTCTGAGCAGGATATCAGGTCACAATGGCTGAAATGCAGTTCTAGGAATAGGCCCTGGGTTATACATTATTGGATTATCCAGAGCAACCAAGAGCAGGAAGAACGGAAGGGCAAGTTCAGGAGAGTACTACGGTCCAAGGATGAGTGGAATTATGTGCTGTGCAATGCTTGAGCATGGGGCTTGAGACAAGAGGCCAAGTAAAAAGGTCAGAACTCAGGGGTGTACTGGATTGGCACAGGGAAGTAGAGGTTGTTGGAAAGGGGAGAGTACCAAAGGGATTACTTCCAGCAAGGCTAGTGTGCCTTTGAGTGGGTCAGCCTGATTTAAATGCACCGTATCCAGCTGGGCATATGAAAGTTCTGAGAAATCAGTGTAGAGAGTCAAGAGGTACCTGTGTCAGACATTGGCTTTATGAAATTTACATATGATAGACATTCATGTTCCTCTGCTGAGTCCATGGCTAAAAAATCTTAGCACTGGCTAATTCAGGGACTTTGTCATTATCACAGAAAATAGGCCAAAGAGCTGAAAGCCACAAGCAGATCCCTCATGTCACAGCTGCTGTGGTATGGTCAGAAGGCATGGAGCTATAAGCACTTAACAACTTGCCTATCGGTTATCACCATGTAGTATTTAAAATTAATAAGCCAGATTAGGCCAACATGTTGGATTTCTCCCTTCCTTTCTTCCTTCATTTCAGCAAATATTATGGAATGCAGACTGTGTGCAAGACAGAATGCTACGTGACATGGCGATGATGCACATGGAAATGGTAAAAATGCCCAGTTCCTCCCTCAAGGGGCTTAGAGTCTTGAATAGAGACAGATGTTACATAGCTCACTTTGCCAATCAGGACTCTTCCTTAATCCACTTCTCTAGGTGATCTCTATTTCTGTCTTTTTCTTTCATCCCTGACCAATTATGCATGCATTTTCTATCACTTTTTGCTCCTTTGATTAGTACTGCCTTTCCTGCCCTACTCGAGGCTCTTCCTCATCTGCGCTTCTCCTTCTCCTACTCCCTACCCCTCCCCTTACCCTTGGCACTTTCAAGTGGTATCTAGACTCTTATGAAAATGTGGTTGGATAAAATTTAGAGATTTACATCTGACTTGAGTCTTCAGATTGTTTCCTGAGAGATGACACCGACTGGGTTGATGATGGAGACGGGGAGAATGGGGTGATTGTAATTTAAATATTTATTATTTGTGTAATTAGAGTATCTCCATAAAGTTGTTCTCAGATCCTATTAGGAGGTAATTCCATGAAGGCAAGGATGGGGTTCTTTTAGTTCACATTTGTAGCCTCAGTGCCAAAACAGTCCTTAGCACATCGTAAACACTCAATATTTGGTGAATGAATGCATACATAAATGAATGAACAATTAGATGAATGAATAGTGGAGGACAGGGCAAGAAGAAATAGGAAGGACTGGGAAGGCATTTCTGCTGGCTCTTGGAGTGAATGTCAGAACGGATATGTTTACATGTGGGGCATGGTACAGGAAATATACACTACCAAACGTAAGGTAGATAGCCAGTGGGAAGCAGCCGCATAGCACAGGGGGATCAGCTCGGTGCTTTGTGACCACCTGGAGGGGTGGGATAGGGAGGGTGGGAGGGAGGGAGACGCAAGAGGGAAGAGATATGGGAACATATGTATATGTATAACTGATTCATTTTGTTCTAAAGCAGAAGCTAACACACCATTGTAAAGCAATTATACTCCAATAAAGATGTAAAAAAAAAAAAAGCCTTGAGATACTGAATCAAAATTCTGTCCACTTCACATATTTTATTGGAGATGGTCCTTGCTCATCTCTGCAGGACTCTTCAGAAAAGTCAAAATCTTGTGTTTACTCATCTCATAGGCCTTGGAGTCAGCTGGACCTGGCTTTACATGTCATAGCTCTGGGGCAAGTTACCTAATCTTCATCCCCAGCCCCATTATTTTGGAAACTGGAAACTGATGATTATCTGACAACATGTCTGTGAGGGTTAAAAATGAAGTGGCCAGAATCATTTCATATAGATGCTCAATGAAGCCTTTCTCTTTCTTTACAGCACTAGCTGTTCTTCCTGCCCTTCCCCACTGGCTGCTCACTCATCATCAGCCAATTTTATTTCCAATTCAGTCCATATCTTCTTTGTTAATGGGAAAAGTAAACTATTTAAATAAATGATGACAATTATAGCACATTTGCATGTTAAAGAGAATCCTGGCAAATAAATTCTGGATAAAATGGATAATTTCAAAGACTAAAGCCAGTCAGAACAAATAACACAAGACAAATAATATGAGCAATTATTTGCAATAAGGAACTGAAAGTCTCAAGTTGTTCTTTCAGAGTACACTTGAGTTCTTATTAGTCATAACTTTATATTTATACAATCAACATAAATGAGAGTTTGAAAAGATCTTATTAGCATTAATCCATCTTCACAAGTAGTGCTATTTTATCCCATTTTCAGACATAGAAGGTATTTAAAGTTACAAAAGAAATAAAGCATTCTTTTGGCTTCCAAGTTTGACAGATTTTTTTTTTTTCAGGGAAATCTCTGGGGTTTATTTAAAACAATTCTTTGAGTGAAATTAAACGTTAATTACCAAATTATTATTTCATGTTTTAGCCACATAGATGAATGCGCTTTTGCACAAAGATTTATAGACCTTTTAAAAAGCAATAGCTCGACTGTTATACAGCACAGTAGTTGTCTTTCATAAGTATGAACCAGTATAAAATGAACAAGCTTTATTCATCAGTACATTCTTACATTTATCTTAATTGACTAAAAGTATCCCTTGATTCTTCTGCATATTGATCAAAATATTGTGACAATGACATAGGGAAGGAAATTATCCTATTTAAAATACTGGTAAAAACAAAGTTATTCTGAACCAAGCTTTATTAGATATGTCAAATAATCATCCATTTTTTAAAAACTATATTTTCCTTTAAAATGCCAAGAAGATATAATTAATTCACTACATGTTCTGCTTAAACTAGTAATAACTATAATAAATATTTGAAGGTAAAATTATAATCTAGATCTCTTTATAAAATTACCTCTGTGTTTATTACATTTGTGAGTAAAAACAATCTAGTTTAAATGAAAGGTAAATAAAACGCAAGTGATAAAATAAGTAAAGGACAATGCTTCACTTGAGATTTTCGATTTCTTTTTCTGTCAGGACTCAGACCTGAGACTGAAATACCTTTTTACTCAGGGAGAAGTAGGAGTCATAAAGTGCTTTTGTCTAAGCACTGGTATATCAGGGCTTTTCTGCAGGATTGGAGGGGCAGTGTCCCCCAGAGACAGCCTGTCCAGTGGCTATCACCACAGTTCACTGTGTGCTTCCTGAGAGTACCTGGGGTGTAAAGTGTTTAGTCACTATGCCTACTCTATTCTTTTTCTCTTCAAATAAAGTCAGTTGTGAGTGAAAAGCTATTTCTTGGCATTTCTTAAATTTAACTCATTGTGTGCCTTCAAAAGTGACAAAGCCTATTCTTCTTATAGGTAAAACTTCTCTAAGAAAGTACTTTCTCTCCAGCTGTGAAACTGATTGATGTTTTTAAAACCCCTGAGGAACTTCTGCTGGCAGCTAAGGGTGCATTTGCAAAGAAGAAATAGATGTGGCATGTGTTCTTATGTAAAGAAATATTCTTGATTTCTACTTGAAGGAGCAGTATCACTGCACATGAGGTACTGAAAAATCAGTGCAATTAATCAACATTTAAAAACTGATTTTACTAATGCTTAAATATTTTAAAAATTAAATTAAATTAATAAAAATACTGGTATATTTTTAGACTACTATAACACTGAAGAGATGGCCCAGCTATGAATGACCAAAATCCTGTATTTTTTAGGAGGTTGTTCAGAGCCAGAAAAGTCATTAAGAAGCTATTTAGTAGGGATTAAATACATGGGAATATCTCTATGCATACTTTGAAATATCTGTCTTATTGGAAGAAAGGAGAAGGAATACAAAGAAGAAGAAAGAAAGGAGTAAAAAAAATAATCAGATTTCTTACTTCTGATTTTAAGGAGGTATTGCTGTCACCTGAGCTATCCGTCTATAATTGTGGCATTCTTCAATAATCCGAGGTAGGTGAGAGCTTTAGGACTTCTCACACAAATTTTAAACTGGGTTGTATATTATAATAAAAGCAATTTTCAGACAAATTTTGCCATAATTAAATACTTATTAGCAGGCAAGCGTAAAAATACTAAACAACCTATTCTTTCGGACTTGCTTAAGTTCCACTTTATCCTTAAGGAACTGTGATAAGTACTTAGCACGGAGCTTTTATTGGAGGCAGATGCTCCAATGTTCTAACAAGAAGATCAGATAATCATTTAATCAGATGGGGAACAGAATTCTCATGCCTAAATGAACTAACAATAACAACTATCATAAATATTTCAAGATAAAATTATAATGGAGATTTTTTAAATGAACTGATCCCTATGCTTATTAAGTTGGTGAATAAAAACAATCTAGTTGAAATGAAAGGTAAATAAAACACAATTGTAAGCTAAGTAAAAGGCAGAGCAGAAGAGAGTCCTTGGAGATGAGATCTCCTTTCTAAAGAATCTTTGAACACTGTTTAGGCAACAGGGCAGATACTTGCACATTACTTAGCAATCTAATTTAGGATTACAAGATTAGGACATCAGAGGTAACAAGAATTTTAAAGATATCAATTTCGTGGCCACAAACTTCCATGTATACCATTTCCTAAAATCACTGATTCTTCTTTTCTCACCTGCCCTTCACTCATCCCTAATTTTGCATGGTGCATTGCCCTGAGGACACCAAATCTGGATATTTAACAAAGAGACAATTATAAAATAGCGTTTCAGGGAAGTGTCCTTTAAATATAAATGAATGCAACTGGCTTGTAACTTTTTTTATTTTTTAAAAAAATTTATTGAAGTAGAGTTGAAAAAAATATGGACTGCTTCACGAATTTGTGTGTCATCCTTGGGCCTGGTCTATGCTAATCTTCTCTGTATCTTTCCAATTTTAGCATATGTGTTACCGAAGTGGGCACTGTAACTTTCTCCCTTAAAAATTTTTTTGTAATATAACTGTCTGGTTTTGGTATCAGTGCAATGCTTTCTCATTAGGTGAGTTGGCACGTGTCCCCCTTTCCTCTACTTTCTGAAAGATTTTGTATTAGAATGGTATTATTCCTTATGAAACATTTCATAGAATTTACTATTGAAGCCACCTGGGATGGAATCTCCTTGTGAAAGTCTTTTTACTTATAAATTCCATTTTTGTAAGGAGACATTGGGCTATTCAGATTTTCCATTTTTTCATTGAAAGCTTGTTTTTCAGACTTATGGTGCATTTATAGTGCTTTTCTCTGGATTTCAGCCGTTTACTAATACATGCCCCTTCAAGGGTCTCTTTTGAATTCCTAGGGTGTTCTCCAAGGAGTCTCTATTTTGACTGATTGGAATGCACGCGTGTCCAGCTCTGTGTGAGCTCTGTGAAATATGCAGTTTACACCGTCTTGGTTATTCTTTGAACAGACTTGAAGATTTCTGGAGCCATTTTTCTGCATGGATCTCTCTTCTTCATTACATTGCCTTGCAGATTTCCAGCTACTTCTGCCTCCCAGAACTCTGAGCTCTCTCTCCTCCTCTCAGTAAGACTGCTCGCCGCTGTTTTGGTTGCACTTCCCTGTGTCACAGGTCAAAAATGTTTCCAGGCAAAAAGCTGGAAGATAGTAGCACATACAGATTATACCTTGTTTGTATGCAGTAGTAGATTTTAAGTACACTTTTAAGTACACTTTTCTAATAGTTATTTACCTAAACCAGTTTTGGTTACTATTTGTCTGATAGAATGTTTTCACTTACTAAAAAGTTTCAGGTGTTCATATGTCTTTATGCTTTAGATCTTTTTCTTGTAAACAACATATATCTTGATTTTGTTCGTTTTTTAAATCCAATCTGAAAATGTGTCTTGAATAGTAAGTTTAGAAAATTTACATTCAGATTAATTCTTCGTATATTTGTATGTAATTCTAATATTTTGGTTTATTCTCTTTCCATGCTTTCTGTGTCTAATTAAAAACTTATTTTTACTTATTGTCTTTAACTCTTATCTCTCACTTCAAACAGGATGGTATACTTACTAACTTTCTCATCCCTTTGCCACACGCTCCTTCTTTCCTTTTTAGTTTGATGTGATCTAGATTTTAATTCTGGGGTAATATGTATATATTTTCTTTCTATTATGCTCACTGTGATTTTAAAGAAAATAAACTTTACTGACATATTTAATTTCTTCTTCATATTTCTTGTAGCATCTCATAGATTTATTGAAAAATAAAAATGTTATTATTTAAAATGCTATTTAGGGACTTCCCTGGCCGTCCAGTGATTAAGACTTTGCCTTCCAATGCAGGGGGTGTGGGTTCGATCCCTGGTCGGGGAGCTAAGATCCCACATGCCTCTTGGCCAAAAAACTAAACCATAAAACAGAAGCAATAGTGTAACAAATTCAATAAAGACTTTAAAAATGGTTCACATAAAAAAAAATCGTTAAAAAAATATATAAAATGCTATTTAAAAATATTATCCAAAACAATTTTCAGTGCAAGTCTTTTTTGGAAAAAGCTACGGTTTTGAATTCATGTGAATATTTTTTATCATGCTGTAATACGTGAATTAGTTTGGTTGGGTCTAAGCATCTATGTCCAAAATTTTTTCTTTCAATATCTTCAAAATATTGTTCCGTCTTCATACTGCTTCCAGGGATGTTGTTGAAAAATGTGTTGCTGATCTGATGATTTCCTTGATCTGCTCCTTCTTTCTGAAGCTTTTAGAAGTTTCTTGTTGTCTTTGATACATTCTTTAATTCCCAGGTGTTTTTCCCCACTAATTTGTCACTTTTAACAATCTAGGAATGCTTGCAATATGACTTTTTTCATTTATTTTTTAATTCCAGGGAATACTTCTCTATTATTTAAAAACAAAATTTCCTTCTTTCAATTTCTATTATGATCTCCTTGAGGTTCTATTATCTGTATTTTTTTATTCTACTTTAATTCTACTTTCCAGATAGCTTAACATTTAATGTTTTCTTATTCTTTATCTTTTAATTCTTCCTTCTGGATAGTTACTCAAGTGGGTCTTCCAATTACTAATTTTTTCTCCCAGTTGTATCAATTCAAATCTGTATAACCATTGTGCTCTTTATGTTGACTATCTTATTTTTCAAATCATTTTTTGTTCTTTTAATGTTGTCTTACTCTACTTCACATTAAAAATATCTTGTTTATATTTTAATATACTTTATTAGATTAATTTAAAATTTTTGATTTTTTTTGTTCTGATGCTTCTATTTCTGAAGGACTTTTATGCAGTGTGTTCTTTTTCTTTGCAAATAATTCTCCTCAAATAGATTGTTATTTTATTCTTTGAGGACATTTCCTCTGGGGCTATCAGATATCCTGTCAGATAATGAGTATGGGAGGTCAGATCTCAGGTTATAAAGCCCTGTATGTTCCAAGGGAGAAGAATGGATACGGTCTTTGATTACAGAGGTCTAGAGACCAGAAAAACCACAAATAATCACTCTTCATTTGGGAAAACTTTTCTCACTAGAGTTTCAAGTTTTGTCTTTTGGGTATAAATTGAATTGAGAGGGATGACTCCTTATGTTGTCCTATTAGCTATTAAAAGAGATGCAATAAAATCTCCCAATATGATTGTCGATTTATTTAGGTCACTATTTACTTTTGCCAGGTTTTGTTTGATACATTTTCAAATATGTAATTGTGCACACATAGACTTAGGGTTTTTATTTCTAACCAATGGGTTAGATAACATTACCAAACATCTCCAAGTAATTCTGGTAATTCTTCTCATTCCTTTAGGTTCAAACGTTCTGTGTCATAGAATTTACTTCTAATTACCATACTATTTCTTAATATTGAGTCTGATAATTTTACTCTTTTATTGAAATATTTGTTCCATTTAAATTTAATTATTGGTATACTTGGGTCAATATCTACCATCTTGCAATTTGCTTTATATGTGACTGATCTCCTTATGTTCACTTTTCTATCCTTTCTTGTCTTTCTTTGAATTAATAAAATATGTTAAATTATTTTATTTTTCCATCTTTAATTGGTTATACATTCTTTCATTATTTTTTAATGGTCATTTTAAAGATCTCTACTTTAGAGAACAGATATGTGGCTTAATGCATCTAATAAAATTATTAATTTTATCATTTCCTTGATAATGCTTAGATCCTAGAATGGTTGAATCCTATTTACCTACCTTTCCTCTTTTGCCCTACTATTGTCATGCATGTCAATTCTGCATGTATTTTGAATTCTACAACACATTATTATCATCTTTTGCAGTTAATATACTTTCATAAGGACCCACCTATTTACCATTCATTGCTTTTCACTGTTTCCTCTGTTTCCAAGTAGCTGTTTGGAATCTTTTCCTTCTGCTGAAGAATTCTTTCTTGGTTAGTCTGGCTAGAGGTTAATATATTTTACTGATATTTTCAAAGAACCAGCTTTTGGTTTCATTGATTTTATTGATTTCCTGTTTGCAATTTCATTGACTTCTTGCCTAATTTTTCTTTTCTTCTGCTTTCTTTTGGCTTAAATTTCTTTCCTTTCTCTAATTTCCTAAGATAGAAGCTTAGATTTTTAAATTTTAGATATTTTTCTTCTCTAATATATACATTCAATGCTATAAGCTTCCCTATAAGCTTTGCTTTTGCTGCACGCCACATATTCTGATAAGGTGTATTTTCACTTTCATTTAGTTAAAAATATTTTAAAATTTCGCTTGAGACTTCTTTGACCCCCACATTATTTAGAAGAGTATTATTTACTCTCCATTATTTTTCTGTTTGTTTTTCAGCTATTTTTCTGTTCTTGATCTCCAGTTTAATTCCATTGTTTTCTATGAACATTCTTTGAGTGATTACTATTGTATTAAATTTGTCAGGCTGTGTTTTGTAACCCAGAAATGTGGTCTATTCCATTTGCGATTGAGGAGAATGTGTACTCTGCTGTTGTCAGATGGAGTATTCTATAAACGTCAATTAGAACAAAGTGATTGATGGTGCTGTTCAATTCAACTACATCCTTACTGATTTTTTCACTGTTGGAAGTACTGATAAAGAGGTGTTGAAGTCTCCAACTGTAATAGTGGATTTCTCTATTTCTCCTGGCAGTTCCAGCAGTTTTTTAATTATGTATTTTGACATTCTGTTGTTAGGTGCATACACTTTAAAGATTTTTACGTGTTCTTGGAGAATTGACCCCCTTTATCATTGTGTAATACCTCTCATTACCCTTAATAATTTTTCCTTGTTCTGGAAGTCTGCATTGTGTAATTAACATAGCTACTCCAACTTTCTTTTGATTGTGTTAGCATGTAATATCTTTCTCCATTCCTTTACTTTTAACCTGTGTCTTTATATTAAAGCAGGTTTTTTTTTGGCTTGTAGACAACATAGTTGGGTCTTGTTTCCTTTTCCACCCCCCATTCTGACAGTCTCTGTTTTTAAATGGCAAATTTAGGCCACTCACATTTAAAGTTATCATTGATATAGTTGGATTGATAAGTAGCATGTTTTTAAGCATTTCCTATTCATTATAACTGTTCTTTTTAAAATCTTTCTGTCATTTTCTTCCTTCTCTGGTTTTAACTGAGTATTTTACATGTTTCCATTTTCTATCCTCTCTTAGTACATCAATAATACTTCAAAAATTTTTTTAGATGATGCCCTAAGCTTTGCAATATACATTTTTAACTAATCTAATTCCACTTCCAAATAACACCATACTACTTCATGAGTAGTGCAGGTACTTTATAATAGATCCCAGAACATTTTAATACTATAATACTATATATATATATATACACTACTCTACTATAACAGAGTAGTCCCAATTCCTCCCTCCCGTCCCTTGTAAGATTTCTGCCATTCATTTCACTTGTCCAGAAACTATAATCACCTAGTATATCGTTACTATCAATATTATTACTTTGAACAGTTATTTAATAGATAATTCAAAAATAGGAAAAAATAAAAGGCTTTATTTTACTTTCACTTATTCTTTCTGTGACACATTTCCTTTCTTTATGCAGATCTGGGTTTTTGACCTACATAATTTCCCTTCTCTCAGAGAAACTTTTTTTTTTTTTTTTTTTTTTTTTTTGTGGTACGCGGGCCTCTCACTTGTTGTGGCCTCTCCCGTTGCGGAGCACAGGCTCCCGACGCGCAGGCTCAGCAGTCATGGCTCACGGGCCCAGCTGCTCCGCGGCATGTGGGATCTTCCCAGACCGGGGCACAAACCCGTGTCCCCTGCATCGGCAGGCGGACTCTCAACCACTGCGCCACCAGGGAAGCCCCAGAGAAACTTCTTTTAACCTTTCTTGCAGGGAAGTTTTACTGCAATGAATTCACTTGTTTTCATTTATCTGAGAAAGTCATTATTTCTCTTCATTGCTGAAGGATATAGAATTTTAGTTTGGTATTTCCTTTTTTCTTCCAATCATTTTAAATATATCACTCCATTCTCTTCCTCCTTTCATTGTTTCTGATGAGAAAATCTGATGTAATTCTTATCCTTTTTCCTCAGTAGGTAAGGTGTACCCCCACCTCCTCCCAGCTTCTTTCAAGATTTTCTTTGTCTTTGGTTTTCTGAAGTTTGAATATGATATGCCTAAGTTTTATGTTTTTTGGTAGTCATCCTGCTTGGTGTTCTCTGAGATTCCTGGATCTGTAGTTTGGTGTCTGTCATTAATTTTGAAAAATTCACAGCCATTATAACTTCAAATATTTCTTCTGTCTCTTTTTTTCTTCTGGTATTCCACTTACACATATGTTATACCTTTTGTAAACACCCCACAATCTCATAATTCTTGGATATTCTTTTTTAAATCATTTCTTCTCTATGCATTTCACTTTGGGAAGTTTCTAGTGATGTATCTTCAAAGTCACTGCTGGTTTCCTCCTTATTCAGTCTACTGATGAGCCCGTGAAAGGCATTCTTCATTCTTTCCAGCATTTTTAATTTCTAGCATATCCTTTTGACTCAGTGTTTCCATATTTCTGCATAAATTACCCATCTATTCTTGCATGTTGTCTACTTTTTCCATAAAGCCCTTAACATATTAATCATAGATATTTTAAATTCCATGTCTAATATTTCCAAAATCTGTGTCATATTTGGGTCTGGTTTGTATGCTTGCTTTACATCTTCAGACTATTTTCTCCTCTCTTTGGCATACCTGTAACTTTTTGTTAAAAACTGGATGTGGTATATTGGATAATAGGATCTGAGATAAATAGGCCTTAAGGGTGAGGATTTATGTTAATTTGGCTCAAAATTGGGCTGTTTTTAATGTTTGCTGTACAGGTAGGTGAAGAGGCTTCAGTTTTCTCTAGTGTCCTTTTCTTCTTCTTCCCTTTTGTCTTTGTATTTCTCTAAGAACTCTTTCTTGATCAGATTTGAGTCTTGCAGTTCTTTCAGCTGCAATTCGTTGTTCTTATACTGTAGGCTTGTTGATGTAGTGGTAAAGTGAGGAGAGGAAGCCTGTTATAATCTTTTTATTAAAATTGGTTTTTTAATGGGACTGAGTTTTGGGGCTATGATGTTCAAAATGTTTCTCAGTACCTCTCCACCTACCCCTAACATGAGACAGGACAACCAGAGGGGGTTGGAATTGGCTAATTCCTGTTTCCTAAGGTGAGGTAAAGCTCTGGTAAAGTATTTTCTCTTAGAGAGTAGTTCTTTTTTAAGGAGAATGCTCTGGATATATTTTAAAATGGATACTTTCCTTCATCTCCTGCCAGAAACAGGTGGGAATTTTTCTGCTTTACCATTAGAACTTGGCAGGGTTCCTAGAGGGAAAACCCAGGAAAATGTGGGGTCCCAAAGTGTTTCTCACTCTGAAGCTAGTGCACTCTCAGCCTCCAACAATTCATCAAAATTGTCATTTAAGCGTTCCCATTAGATTGTGGATGTAGCAGCTTCTGCTCCAGATAAACCAATCTCAGCTGTGACTCTCTCCAGATTTCAGGGTGGCAGTTTACTCTGTGACCCCATTTCTCTGATGAGTCTAAGAAAAATTCTTGGTTTTCAGTATGTTTAGCTTTTGTCTTGTTGTAAGGACAGGACTGATGACTTACAAGCTTTTTACATAGCAGAGCTCTAAAATTTTAATTGCTTTATATGTTTAGTGCAGGTTTGCAGGCAACATATTCTTGCAGTTTCTGCTTGTCTAAAAACCTCTTTATTTTACCTTCATGGAGGTAAGGAATATTTTTACTGGGTAAAGAATTCTAGGTTGGCAGTTTTTCTTTTCAGTTCCTTAACTGCATCATTGCACTATGTTCCAGCTTCCATCATTAGTCTTATCATCCCTCCTTAGAAGGTAATGTGTCTTTTCTCACCTCTTACTGCTTTTAGGACTTTCTCTTTGTCATTGCTGTCCAGCAGTTTTACTGTGACATGCCTGGGATAGGTTATCTTTTCATAGATCCTTCCAGGGATTCCTAAAGATTTTTGAAGATACTCAGCTATGACTTTTTCAAGTGTTTCTTCTGGTCCATTCTTTTTTTTTCTTCTTCTGGGATTCTTATTACACATTTGATAGGCTTTCTTTGTGCTTTAGGTTTGGGTTTCCATTGTCCTTCAGTTTACTAATCCTGTCATCTGCTACTTCTGGTTTGCTGTTAAACCTATTAGATAAATTTCTAGTTTCAGATATTATATTCTAAATTCTAGAATCTCCATTATATGTTTTCCTTGTGTAGTCCAAGTGTCTGGTGAAACTCAATATTTTCATGTATTTTCTACAACATTTTCTCTATTCTCCTGAATGGATTAATTATAATTGTTTTAAAGTTTTTCATAACCTCAATATCTGGACTGCATTTTATTCTTTTATTATTGTCTATTTATTCCTCCTTAGCCTGGTCATATCCTCTTATTTCTTGGCATAGCTATTACTATTTTATTGAATCTTTCTGATAATGTTATCACATCCTGAGAATATTTTCCCTTTTTTTATGCTAGGCAGATGGAGTTGGGTGCTTGGTTGACGTTTTAATAAGGCTTAGTCTACCGCTGGTTTGTTCTGTCATTAGGGCTTAGCCTTCTGAATCTTTTCAATGAGAGTATCCTTATGTTCATTGGGGCCCTTCCTGTAGTTAGTCTTTGCCCTCTCAGCAGAATGACATGAGTACTGTGATCCTTTGAGAGATTTTTGGCTTACCTTTTTAGTTTTCTGCACTGAAGTGTTTTAGAATTATGTAAATGTTTTCTTAAAAAATGTCTTCATTTGTGACTTCACAGTTTTCTACTTTTCTCTCTATCCCGTGTGCTGGCTGAAAACTCAGCTTCCTCTGCAGAGGCCCTCTGTCCTGCCAAGCCAGTCTTAGTCTATAGCACCAATTCCCCCAAATCAGTAAAATACCATCATGGTAAAATTGGCTTCAGATCATCAGTTTACTGTGGTTCTGGTATATTCGCTGGAGTCACTTCCCGTGAAAGGTCTTTGTTTCCTGAGATCGTGTACAATTCATCTCTGGTTTCCATTCCAGCTTGTTTGCTTCCCACCCCACATAGCTTCAAAATTCAGCAAATGTGCCATGTATTGAGGCTTCTGTAGTCTCCACTTTTGGCACTCCAGCTAATCTGATGACCCAAAGTCCTACTATTTCCCTAACGGGAACTGCCTCCTGCAGACGCCTGCACCAGAATTCTGTATCAGCCTTGTTGTGGACAGGCATTCTTTTTACCACGGCAATGGTGGGGAGGAAACAATAGCAGAACTCTAGCTCCACCACTGCTACTTTCCCTCTCACAATAACCCCAGGCTGTCAACCCTGTCCTGGTTAAAGTCTAGAATTGACCCCCCCAAACCCACCATTTCACAACAATCTCCCTATTACCCTAGAGGAATTTTATGCTTTTCTTCTTTTCTTGGTATTTTCCCCATCTAGTTTCTCTGTGGTTACTTTGGGAGAAGCGGATCAACTATCATGCCATTTCAGTGTCTTACTAGAAAACAGATCTAGAACTCTTTTTAACTTAATTATATTAGTTTATTTTTTGTAATAATGTTGTTTATTGATTTACTCATACTACCATCTATAGATAATTAAAGCTCATTATCTAACACTGAAATAACCATTTTAAAATAAAATATATATAAATATTCAAACAAATGCTAACTCACAATAGATAATATAACAATTCTTATTTTTATCAATGTTTTACTTCTTGAGCAATGTTTTCCAAGTGTCATCTACCCAGCAAATTGCATCAGAATGATCATTTCTGTGTGTGAGTGTCTGTGTGTGGGTGTGTGTACAGGGAGGGGAGAGGTTGTTAAATCCATGTTCATGGGCCTTTTTCACAACTAATGAATTTAAATTTCTGGAGGTGGGACCCAATAATTTACATTTTAACAAGTTTCCTCTCCCAAGGAGATTATGATCCATGTTACATCTTGTGAGCCACCACTTCTAAGTCTCTGATACACACATATTTCTTTTCTAAAATGTTCAAACAAATGCAAATTGTTATTAACATCATTGTCATAATTAATTTTAAATGATTAATGAAATTGGCTTTAGTTTTCCTGGTTTAATTATTTGCTAACAACACTAGTTTAATTAATTGTTCATGTCGACAAATACATGATTCCTGTTTTCACAATTTTCATAATCCCACCCAGAAAGCAAATCTTTTATCAATGCAAGGCATGGCCCACCTGTCACCATTTCATGTTGCACTGATTTGCTAATTTGATACTCTCTAAACAGTGCTATATTAATTTCTGTTCTCAGCCTTTTATTCAGTCTAAACATTTCCAAAGGACTAACATCTAGCAAGTTCTGCCTAGGTACGCACAGGCATCAATTCCACTATTGAAAAGAAGTACCTTCAATAACTCAGATGAACATGCATTTGCTATGGGAGGGGAGTGGAGAATGTGGAATTATATGTATTTTAACATTCTCCCTGGGGAATCCTCTCTTTAGAGGTAAGACAACTATTTTTTCTCAAGCCTTAGAACCAAAAGATTAAATTACTTTAACTTTCTCCAGGAAACTGAATTGGATAGTTCATTGCTTACAACGTCCCAAAACTCATTCTTTAGGAAAAGAAAATGCTTTCTTCCATGATTCTATTGTGGTTTTTCGCATCTCTCTTTACAGAAAAGAGTAGAAAACCCTAAACATTTCATGTATGCTGGGCATCCTGTTACAAATGTATTTGTTTCTGTACTTATTGTTTAAAGTCTTTAGACCATGGCTGCTTTGTTTACTTCATACAACCAGCCATAGCACAGTCCTTGAACTATCAAAGGTCCTTGGTAAATGTATATTGAATCTCTGAGTTTTGGGTTACTTCCTAGAATTTTAGGGGTGTTTCGCTTTCATCCTTATATACAACCTGCAGGAAAGATATATTTTCCTTGAAACATCTTCCTGCTGAATTTTAAGTACGTAGCAAGCAATTATCTTAACCCAAAAACTTGTGTGTCAAACAACCTACTTACTCATTTTCTTTCATTTTTATTAATTGCCACAATTTTGGCTCTGAGTACCTATCTCACTAGGTTGAGGAGGAATTTCCCTCTTATCTCACTGCCATTTTTACTAGGTCAGGAACCAAAGTACAAACTTAGCAAAGCACTGGGAACTGAAATGCAGATTTGAAGAAGAGGATTTTAAAGGCATAAATGATTGCTGACATATGAATAAAATGTATCTCCCCAAAAAGTTCAGCAAAGTGTATCATATCTGGGAAAGACATCTGGCTTCAAGATGGCAGGCTAAGTATAAGAGGAAGACTGAAAACAGATTAAATCTTGATGTATTAAAAATTCCAATCCTGTATGTGTATTAAAAATTTAAAGCAAACCACCATTCTAGAAATAGGCTGTAAAACTTCTATACGTATAGAGAATTAAATGGAACAAAGAAAATGTAATCAGGCCAATAACAGAAGAAATGTTAAAAATGAGAAAGAAAAAGAGAGTATTGTAAATATGAAACATGAAATAAGATGGCAGAAATAAGTTCAAATAAATTAACAATAACTAGTTTGTTTAAAGAATATTCATTCTTTGTATTAAAAATAAAGCTATAATTTATTTTCTAGACACATGTCTAATACAAAGTGACACAGGATGATGGAAAATAAATAAATAAGAAAAAAGATTCTAGCAAATAGTAACAAAGAGAAAACGGTTTAACTCTATCAACAACATTCAGAATTCAAGGCACAAAGCATTAAAAGGATCAAAGAGAGGCATTTCTTTTCCATAAAAGGAAAAGAAAATAATATAATAATACATTATTATTATATTTATATAATATTTATAATATATAAATATTATATATTATTTATAATACATAAGTATTATATATTTATATAAATAATATATAAAATTATATAAATAATATTATATATATAATAATGTAATATTATATAATGTATAATATCTGTAGTAAAATAAAAATTTATGAGACAGGCACAGGTGCATATTTTCCTTTAATTCTTCAGGTATGGTTTCCTTTTGTTCTTTGAACATATTTAAAACAGCTCATTTAAAGTCTTTGTCTAGTAAATCCAATATCTGGGTATCCTCAGGGAAAATTTTTATCAATTGATTTTTTTCCTCCAAGTATGAGCCATACTTTCTCATTTATCTACATTTTTTATAATTTATTTCTTTTGAAAACGGAACATTTAAACATTAAAAAGTTTGTCTTTGCTGTTTGTTGTTGTTATTGTCTTTTTTTTGTTGTTTTCTTGTTTAGCAGGTTTCCTGGATAAATTCTTTTACAGTCTGTATTCTTTTTAATGTGGCCACTGACATCTGTGCTCAGTTAGCTTAATGATTAGCTAATGATTGGACAGAGATTTCTTTTAATGCATGAACAAGTCCTTCAGATTTTGAACAAGGTTTTTGCGTGGTCTGGGAGGCACTGATTTAATGTTCAGATGTGAAGTTTACAAGTCTACCTTAACTTTTATTTCCTACTCGTGCAGAACTTCAAGTTCATCCAGAGTTGAAGAGCTTAGGGCCCTCTCAGTTCTTTCATAGCTGTGCCCACAGCCTTGTGTATGCACATGGCCTTCCAGATTTCTAGGAATATTTCAGAGCTTTTCAAAGTCACCTACATATATCTCATTCAAAAGCTTTCTATTTTAAGAATTTCAATCTGTTTGATGTTTCTCTCAATTGTTATTGCTACCTCAAGAGGTTGGGATATTAAATGATTGTGGCTGATTGATTCTGAAAAACACCCCCAGAGAAAAGGCTGTCTGCATTGGACCAGCTCAGTGTCAGGCCAAAGAAAAGACAAGCCTTTCTGGTGGGATTGCCCAGGAAACTACCAGACAGGTCAGATAATGACACCTATCTGGGGACTGGGCTTTAAAGGCAATCCCACCCTGTTATTTCACCTCTTAGGCTGTTAGGCTGCTGCTTTCAGCATGCTTGTGGAAGTATTGGTTTTCAAGGCTACTGTGGGGTTGATGAAGAGTCATGAGGCTAGGAAAAGTAGAAATAACACAAAGCTCACTTTCTTACCAAGATTCAGCCAATTTTCTTGAATAATCAGTCTCCAGGTTGCTGAATATCTTTGGCTAATTTCCACACTTCTGAAAATGTTAATTTTGACAATTTTGTGTGTTATCACTGCTCTTATGGAGGAGAGGATTGTTGGAGGTCCTTACTGCACCATTCTTGCTGACATCCAGAAAAGAGTTCTTAGATTTGACACCAAAAAGCATGATCCATAAAATTTACAAAATTGATAAATTGAACCTTGTGAAAATTAAATCTTTTTCTCTGTGGAAGACTCTGTTAAAAGGATAATAGGGACTTCCCTGGTGGCGCAGTGGTTAAGAATCCGCCTGCCAATGCAGCGGACGTGGGTTCAAGCCCTGGTCTGGGAAGATCTCACATGTTGTGGAGAAACTAAGCCCGTGTGCAACAACTACTGAGCCTGTGCTCTAGAGCTGGTGAGCCACAACTACTGAAGCCTGCGCACCTATAGCCCATGCTCCGCAACAAGAGAAGCCACCGCAATGAGAAGCCCGCGCACCCCAACAAAGAGTAGCCCCTGCTCGCCGCAACTAGAGAAAGCCCACACGCAACAATGAAGACCCAACGCAGCCAAAAATAAATAAATTTATTTTAAAAAAAGGATAATAAAACACATCACATAGTGAGAGAAATATTTGCAAAGCACATGTATGATAAAGGACTTGTATCTAGAATATATAAAGAACTCTCAAACTTCGATATTTAAAAACCATCAATCAGGGCTTCCTTGGTGGCTCAGTGGTTGAGAGTCCGCCTGCCGATGCAGGGGACATGGGTTCGTGCCCCGGTCCGGGAAGATCCCACACGCCGCGGAGCGGCTGGGCCCGTGAGTCATAGCCACTGAGCCTGCGCGTCTGGAGCCTGTGTTCCGCAACAGGAGAGGCCACAACAGTGAGAAGCCTACGTATCGCCAAAATAAATAAATAAATAAATAAATAAATAAATAAAAATAAAACCCATCAATCAAATTAGAAAGTGGCTGAAAGACTTGAACTGACATTTTTCAAAAGAGAATATGAAAATGGAAAATAAGCATATAAAAATATGTTCAACATCATTAACCAGTAGATAAATGCAAATTAAAACCATAGTGGGGTATCACTAAACAACTATCAGAAGAGCCAAGTTAAAAATAGTGATAATACCAAATGTTGGTGAGGATGCAGAAAACCATTAAATGTTGTGGGCACTCTGGAACAGAGTCTGGTAGCTCCCTATAAAATTAAAAATGGACTACCATGCAACCCAGAAATTGCACTACGGTGTATATGTGCCAAAGTAATGAAAACTTTTTTTCATGCAGAAACTTGGGCATGAATATTCTTAGCAGCTTTAATACAGTAGCCCCAAACGGGAAACTATCCAAATGTCCTTCAGTGACTGTATGGTTAATGAAGTAAGATACATCCATGCCATAGAATACTACTCAGGAATAACTTGTTATTGAAAACTGCAATGACTTGCATGAACGTAAAATAAAGTATGTTGAGAGAAAAAGCTAATATCAAAGGGATATATACTGCATGATTCCATTCATGCAACACTTGTGAAATAACAATCACAGAGATGCAAAACAGGTTAGTGACTGTTGAAGGTTAAGATGAGGAGGCAGGAGTGAGTGTGGCTGTAAAGAAGTAGAATAGAGGAGTCTTGTGATGATGGTTCAATTAAGTATCTTGATTGTTGTAGTGGTTACTTAAAGCTATGCATGTGATAGATCTGCATAGAGCTATACCCCTTTCCCCCCATGCATAAATGAGTGCATGTATAACTGGTGAAATCTGAAAAAGCTCGATGGGTTGTACCAATGATGACAGTGCAGAATTACCAATAAAATACCAGCCATTCAAATCAAGCAATGTGTTAAAAGGACAATGTATCACAACTGTGGTGAGGATCATTAGTTATCTACTAAATACTCAGTTTCCTTCTTCCCTAGTAACAAACCCCTAATTTTAATCCAGTCACTAATATAACCAGCTTAAAAATTATATTCCTCTCAATCTTTTGGAGGTTGGATGGCTAACAAAATGCAAGGAGAAATTGTGGGTTAGGACTTCTGGGAAACTACTGTTATCCAAATCCCCTTTTTTTCATTTTTCCTGCCTCTAATGAGGACATGATGCCTACATCTCTAGTGGTCATCTTGGGACAACAAGGAAAAACCAAGAGAAGACAAAGACTTCCTCCCTTATATCCTTAAATTACTGAACCAATGCCAGCAACTGCCTTACTCTAGACCTGATTATTTCAGAAATATGAGCCTTCGTGTGTTTAAACCGCCATAGCCAGGTCTCTCTTACTAGCAGCTGAATGCAATCCCTAACTGATACAGTGACCAAGAAGGTTTAGCCATGTATTGTAAAGATGGATCAACGTGATAAATTCTATCAAGGTAAATCTCTTTGTTAACAGACTCAAGGAGAAAATTATATGATTATCTTAATGGATGCTGATTAAAAATTTTATAAAATCTAACATGCATTCATGGTAACAACTCAAAAAATGAGAAGTATGAACTTTCTTAATGCATTAAAGCTATCTGGTAAAAACTGATGCAAAGTCACATTTAATAATGAAATATTAAAAACATGCTCAGTAATGTCAGAAATAAGAACAGAATATCATATTATCATTACTATTATTGATCGTTATGCTGGAGAGTGAAACTAAAACAGTAAAACAAAAATATGCCTCAAAGATTAAAAAGATAATGGTCTACCTAGAACATTTAAGAAAATCAACTAATAAACAGTGGAACTGATAAAAGAACTTAGCAAGTTGGTAGGATAAAATTTCCCATGCAAAAATCAATTTTTCCTATTTTTCATCAGTAAAAACTTAAAAATCAAAATGTAGAATAAGAACCTATGTACAACTGTAACAGAAATCTAAAATGCCTGGTTTAAAAAAATAACTAAAAGAAATGCAAATGTTTATGGAGAAAATAATAAAACTATTCAATGATACATACAGATTTAAATAAACAGAGAAGTATGCTATGTTCATAAATGGAAATATTCAATATTAGGAAAATATCAGTCCTCCCCAAATTAGTCTAGTCATAGAAATGTACATAAAAACAAAATGAGATTATTTTATGCAAAAGTTAAAAAAAAAGTCTGGTAATAAAAAGTGTCAGTAAAAGTGTAGAAAACAG